>NW_006159530.1:2526347-2563291 GCF_000334495.1 Tupaia belangeri chinensis | reverse complement strand
GAGAAATCACCCCCAGGGAGGATGACCACGCTGCAATCCCTTCTCCTCCATTCTCCTCTCCGGATCTTGAGCATGCATGCACATGCACCCGGCGTGAGTTTAAGCCACCGGGTCCGGGACTCGAACTGTGGTCAACTAAGTGGGAGTCCAGCAACATAGCCATTACGCTAACTGCTGGTCCCGAAGACCCTGTTCTTGCTGCCCTCAGGAAGCCAATTATGGCACACCCTGAACTGAAATTGGTGCTTGAAGAGGGCACAATGCAGAAATCCCAGCTCCTCTTCACCACTCTGATGGTTTCATATCATGGTGATGAGTGTCAAAGAGCTTGAATTAAAGAGAAGGAACTGACTTTCCAATCAGAGCTGAGCAGAGGGAGCCAGATCCCACCTGCCCGACCATAGTCCGGTGGCTTAAAGAGCAGCCAGGCACAGTGCGTGTATGCCCAGGATCCTGATGAGGAAGAAATGGAGGAAAATGCAATTGGCGCGTCTGTTGGGGGTTATTCTCTCTTCCTCTCTCTTTCATGCATGTGCCTTCTGGAAGAAAAACAAAACAAAACAACAGCCAAAAAAAAAAAAATTATTTTGCCTCCCAGAATTGGGTTTGGAAATAATTCGACCCTGATGTGTGGGATCCCACAGCTATACATTCTGCTATGCCTCCACTTTGTTTTGTACGTACCAGAACCCTGTGTCTTTCTTCCCCCCTCCCCCAGGTTTTTGCCATAGGGTGCATGCACTCGCAAGAGAGGGACAGTGAGAAGGAAGGCGAGAAATCACCCGCCTCCAGGGGGATGGCCATACCACAATCCCTTCTTTATTCTCCTCCTGAGATTTTGGGCATACATGCACACACACCTAGCATGATTTTCAAGCCACTGGATCTGAGACTTGAACCATGGTTGGCCATGTGAAAGTCTAGCACATTAATTATCATGCCGCCTGCTGGCCCTCCAGAGCCCTCTTTCTGAAGAAGTAAGCTGTAATAAGATGAGATGGGATGTATGAGCAACCAACAGTCAGAGCAATGCTCAGATAAGGGGGCTCTAGCCAACTACCCAAATGATTACATAGATTCCATATATTCCTTTTTAAAAAATTGTGGTATTTCAGTTTTTTTTTTTTTTTGAGAGGTTTTCGCTATACGGTGCATGTGCTCGCCAGACAGACAGAGAGAGACAGAGAGACAGAAAGCGAGAAATCACCCCCCAGGGGGGATGGTCACGCCACAATCCCTTCTCCTCCATTCTCCTCTCGGGATCCTGGGCATGCACGCACACGCGCCCGGCGTGAGTTTTAAGCCACCAGGTCCGGGATGCGAACCACGGTCAACTACGTGGGAGTCCAGCGACATAGCCATTACGCCAACTGCTGATTCCCTGGTATTCCATTTTTGAGAATGTTTTTGTTCTTTGGAAACTAGATATCTTCAATGGAGCAAAATGTTATGTTTTTGTGGTGATTTTAACTTCAGAAAACAGGCAAAAGTTATTTGAAACTAAGTCTGACAATTAAAGTGAGTAATGTGCTTCTGGGTATAAAACTAGATGTGACAATATTGTGATGACACCAATGTTTTCTTTAACTGGGGAAAGAGCTGTTAAGGATATTCCCAAATAGGGATTTACAAAGTCGTTTGAGAATTTGCTGTGTAAGTATCCTGAAGCATGAAACACAGTGTTGATAGTGAGAACATGGCCTTTAACTCCAAAACTAAACCCACACCCTGCCTCTCACTCTGTCATCCTGGAAAATTTTTTTTGACCATTTTTGTCTTCTTTCACATTCTTCAGCTGTAATGAATGAATAATACCTGTTCGGAAATATCATAGTTGGTGTGAGGGCTACTAAGCAGGCTGAGCCATCATTTGTGTTCCACTAATACTTCTGCTTTTTTTATGTCATGAGCAAAATTGAAGATACTTGAAACCCTTTTCTGGTTTCCAATCTCAAGGTGGGAGTTTTGGAATAAATGAGAACATGATCACATCCCTACGAAAACATCAAGTTTCAACAGACAGAAGAACAAAGGCTATATTCCTGAGTGCTCAGAAACAATATCCATGAATATTACAATGGAGGAGATATAATTTAATGAGATCCAAATATGCACACAAAGTGACTCTGCTGGAATAGAACTACCTGCTCAGTGGCCAATAAAAAAGGAAAACTGGATCCTTCCCTGGGGTGAAAGGTTAGCAGATGTTGCCATCTTTCGTTTCTGTAGGCTCAGATGGCTGCTGTCAAAATGGGCAAGTTCATGAAACCCAGGAGAGTGGAGCTGGTGCTGGCCAGAAAGCCATCATCAAGAAGAACATTGATTATTTGTTGACGATAACATGTATGCTGATGTGCTTCACTGAGCCAATATCCAGTGTACTCTGGATGGAAAATCTTGTTTTGCATACTGTCATGATGTATAGTGAATGAATGTAAATAAATAAATTTAAATAAAAATAAATAAAGAAAGAACATTGATGATGGCACCTCAGACTGCAACTACTTTGGTGGCAGTAATTGACCACTATCCCCTCAAAGTGACGGCTGCCATGAGCAAGAAGAAAATTCCCAGAGGTCAAAGATCAAGTCTTTTGTGAAGGTTTATAACTACAACCATTGCCCACAAGGCACTCTGTGGATATCCTTGGACAAAATTAGTCAACAAGGATGTGTTCAGAGACCTCGCCCTTAAACTCAGGGCCCATCAGGAGGCAAAGGTCCAGAGGTCCAGTTCAAAGAGAGGTACAAGATGGGCAAGAACAAATGGTTCTTCCAGAGTTGCATTTTTTTAGATGTTTATGCTTCAGTCATTTAAAAAGCAAACCAAAAGATTTTAGATGTTTTATGTTTCAGTCATTTAAAAAGCAAACCAAAAGGAACACTGTTCACACTTTGCAGCATCAATTGGTGGGAACCCTAGGTTGAGCTGCTACAGTGACAGGATGCAAGTAAATCATAAAATAATTACCGAGCCAAGTTTCTATAATGTATATTTTCATACTTACACACACACTGTATACAGAGAAAGAGAAATGGAAGACTGAAAGACATATCTGGGCTGGGAATCCTAGTTAAGGAATAATAGTGAAGACGTATAGCACCATATTTTGTCATGGTAATGGCCTTTACTGGAGAAATTTTTGTCAGCAATGAGATATTTTTATTATTATAACTAATTCATATAATAATAGCAAAATATCTGGAGCTACTGATCATTGTACTAAATGCTATACCGTTTAGTACCGTGGCTATATTTGCTTCAGCTCAGTAGAAAAGTCAGTATCCATATGGTGGTGCAACCAGACCTAATTGGTAAAGTTCCAGGTTTGCCTCCCAAAGCTTCCCTATGCACGCCACGTGCACATGCATATATAGATATTCTGGGCTGGCTGGGAAGAGGGTGGACAGTGGCATAGAAATCCTGTTGGGAGCGCTTCCCAATCTCTGTTAGAAGAAATGGATAATTTTTTTTTAAATATCAATATTTACCAACCTCATATTTAGAAATAATTTTTATAGATATAAATATCAATTATATTGTACATATTTGCAAGTGAAAAACAAAAAGTCAAGTTCTAAAGAGTGTGCAAGCAGTTTGGACAAGGGCATATCACATCTTTTGGAGCTGGGGAATGGACCAAGCTAATTATGTGGAGACTATTCTTAGATGCTGAGGGGACAGGGGTGGGAGGGGTGGGAGGAGAGGTCATGAAGACAAGGGGACAGCCCACTACTCTAAAGCAAATCATTTACTGTTGGATTGCTGGCAATTTTACAAAGGGATGAGTCCTACGGCAAGGGCAGCCATGTTTCACCAGCAGGCAGAGTTATGAGGTCAGTCTGAATCCCATAAAGCTTCTGAGGTTTGTGAAAGGCACTATATGGGCCTCAATAAACAACAATGATCAGGTTAACCTCTTGCTGCTGAGATGCTCCTGACTTTCCATTTGCAGCAAGACCTAAATGTGAACGTGGGTAACAGCATCCCTCGCCAATCCTGCCCTTTGCAAAGCAAATGCATTGTGACAAAATGACAGAAGATAATCTCAGAACCTAAGTCCATTTGATGAGTATGAATGTTGGACTTCGGTGTGAAGGTGTTTTACATTACTGCCACCTCCTTTCAACCAAACAAAGAGAGAGTGCTCCTCCGCAGAGCTTTTATTTTGTTTAAAGTCTCTCTGATGGGCTCCTGCTCGCAGTAGTTAAGTAAGAAAGTGGTAGATAATATATGGGGCAGTGGGGCGGGAGTTGAACATACCTGTATTCACAGCCATAATGAGAGCTTGTTGGTAACAAGGGGGGTGATTTGGATAATAATTAATAACCTGAGTTGCAGGCGCAACTGGAGCTGCATGCAAATTCTATGACCCTGCAGTGGCACCTCTTGAAGAAGAAGGTGCTTTATTGCCTCTGTCAGGCCTTCCCTTCTCAGCTGCGATTCCTCACAGCCTTGGTGGTTTGCATACTGCAGCTAAACATTAGGCGGTAATGAATGACAACCCGGCCACTCTGCGCACTGCAGTGAGAAGCTGCCATAATTGGCTCCCCATCGCCACCATCCCTCCCCCCTTCGCAAAGGAGAGGAGTTGATGACAGCAAGCATTTTGACAAAATACAGAGGACATGGAGACTCAAGGCAATATTGCAATATTCAGAAGGCTCAGAGGTAGTCATTCCAGGTCCATACTTACACCTTTTAGCTCAGGATATGAAATAGGCAGTTCTTCCCTTTCACACTCTAGGAAGCGCCTAAGTCCAGGGAGAGAACCGTAGTGCTAGATTCTGTGTACTTGTACCTGCCTTTCGGGCCTCTTCCTCTTAATGTGTCTGGGTCTACATAGTGAAATGAGAAGATCCACGTGAAGACTGAAGGAAAGGAAGTGAATCTCTCCTAATCTGGGTTTTATTTTCTCTGAGACATATTTATGGTTTTGTTTTGTTTTGTTCTGTTTTGGGTACAGGGTGCTGCCCTTGCTGGAGAGAGACAGAGAGAGAAAGTGAAAAAGCACTCTCTGTGAGGATGGCCACACTGCAATCCCTTCTCCTCCATCTCTACTCTTGGTATTTAGGGTATGCACACACACACAAACACACACACACACACACACATGCGCACACACACACACACACACACACACACACACACACACACACACAACATGTTTGCAAGACACCAGGTCTGGGACTCGAAGAGCATAGTCAGCCATATGGGATCCAGCAGCCTTAACCACCACACCATCTGGCTGAACTTGTACTGTTTTTAAGACAGAGAGTCCAGAACTTTGTTCTAACATGGTTCTAACACTAAATACAAGGGAACTCCCAAAAAGTTCATGGAAAAATGAAATTAATGGGGACCAGCAAATAGCATAATGGTTAAGTTGCTGGACTCCCATGTAGTCTACTGTGGTTCAGGCCCAATCCCCGGTGGCTTAAAATTCATACCAAGTGGGTGTGTGTGCATGCCCAAAATCCTGAGAGAAGAATGGAGGAAAAGGGATTGTGATGTGGCCATACCTCCTGAGGGATGATTTCCATCTGTCTCTCTGGTGAGACTATGTGTCCTATAACATAAAAATCTCTCTCTCAAAAAAAAGTACCAATTTATTTGGGCCCAATTTTTTTTAAATTCACACCTAGAATTTTCAAAATATCCACTTTCTATGAACTTTTTAAAAGCTTTTTATATATGATCCCGAACATGCTGGATAACCATTCTGAGTTGCAAATAGAAGAAAGAAAGAGAGAGAGAGAGAGAGAGAGAGAGAGAGAGAAAGAAAAAAGAAAGAAGGAAAGAAGAAGAAAGAAAGAAAGAAAGAGAGCGAGAAAGAAGAGAAAGAAAGAAAAAGAGCCCTAATGAATAACAACTGAAAATAAAACAAAACAGTTGTTCAAGCATTTTTTTAAGGTTCAAACTATATAAGAAAAAAGTTCCATTCTTATGTTTATCTTCTACTGGATACACCATTGTCCAAACTGCTTTTGTGTAGCAACACAATAAAATACCTACTTTCTATTTCTTGATTCCCTAATAAGGCAGAGTTCTGCCTTCTTTCTTTTTTTCTTAAGTGACTACATTTAATTGCAAATTAAATGCTCTATTTTGTACTAGTACATAGACCTGGTGACTCATATAACTGGAAGGCCAGTAGATAATAAATAGAAATATTAATAAACTTGAAAATAAATAGAAAACATTACTGAACTCTTTAAAATTGAATATAAAGTAAAACTCTAGAGAGTAAGTAATCAGTGCTCTTAGGCATTATTTCTGGGATAAGTTACTGACCTTTCAATTGCAGGTACTAGAAATTCAGCTAAGGTAACAATTTAGAATTCCCTTGCTCCTTGTAGCTATTTGAATAAATGTGTAATGGTTCTTTAACTTGGTAATTTGTAGATATAATTAATGACTTAAAAATAAATGAACTAATATCTAGAAATAATTAGAGTTTTCTGATGGTAAATGGTACAGCCCAGTCATTAAGAGAAAGCACTCAAGATAAAGACTGCCTGAGTTCAAGTAGGGAAGTTTAAGGATTACTATAATGAAGATTAGCAAGTTGATCTTAATTTAGACAGAGTAGAGTAGTCACTGAAGATTGTATACCCATGGGGCCTGCAGTTGGTGTGGTGGTTGAGGTACTGGATTTCCACATAGTAGTCCATGGTTTGAGTCTGGGATCTGGAGGCTTACTTTCTCACTTTCCCTCTCTCTTTCTGTCTCTCCCTGGTGAGTACACATGCCCTATAGCAAATATTAAAGCAATGATAATAATAAGAAATAAAACATTAAATAAATAATTTTTTAAAAGAGATTGTACACCCTGGATGTGACAAGCAAGGAAGGAGGTTGTATCATAGAGTTGGAGAAAAAGCCAAAGGTGAGATCATTTGGGACTTTATGGTAGTCTACCTGGAATCCATTCTCTTCCTTCCTCTAATAAGGAAAGCCTAAGTTTTCTTGAAATGTGTAATGTATTCATATAAAGTATTGTCTTTCTTAACTTCCTTTGAATATACATGTAAGCATGTGATTCACCAATGTCCATACAGATATAAGTAGAATTTTTTGAATTGGAACTTCTAGAAAAGTTTCTTTATTCTTCAAAGAAGAATAAAGAAGTAGAGTGATCACGTGATTATGTAATGATCCATGATGCTATGTTCATATAGAGAAGTTCTGAGTTCACATCCAGAAGTTTCCATGTACATGCCAGATGAACATGTGTGTACCTGTGATCCTGGTTGACTGAGGCTAGGGGTAGAATTGTGGCATGGAGACCCTGCTAGGAGTACCTGTCTCCACCTCTTTTCAACTCCTTTTCTCTTTCGCTTCCTTTCAGTCTCCCTATGTCATAGAAGAAATTAATTAATTAACTTAAAAAGAGAAAGAACTGGAGTCTATTTGCATCTTTTTCTTTTCTTCCTTCTCATTTCAATGTACTAGCTGGAGGTCCACTAGCCATCTTATAATTATGGGTAACATAAATGCTTTATGCAAGATCTAATTTAATATCCTTTGGCTGTATATCAAGAATCTGGATTATATGGTAATTTTTTTTTTATTCTTTTTTTTGGAGAGGTTTTTGCTATAGGGCATGTGCGTTTGCCAGACAGACAGAGACAGAGAGACAGAAAGCGAAAAATCACCACCCACGGGGGGGTGACCACGCTGCAATCCCTTCTCCATTTCCCTCTTGGGATCTTGGGCACGCATGCACACGCACCCAGCATGAGTTTAAGCCACTGGATCCAGGACTCGAACCACAGTTGGCTACGTGGGAGTCCAGCGACATAGCCATTACGCTAACTGCTGGCCCCAGGTAATTCTATTCTTAAGGTTTTGAGAAACCTCCATATTGTTTTGTATAATGGCTGTAGCACTTTACATTCCCACAAACAGAGTACAGAAGCTACCTTTTATTATATTCTAGCCAACCCTTGTAATCTTTTATCTGATAATAACCATTTCAATAGGTGTGATATCTCATTGTTTTCTATTGTCATTTCCCTGGTGATTAGTGATGTTAAGCATTTTTTTTATAGACCCATTAGTTATTTGCATGTCTTCTTTGGAAAAATATCTATTCAAGTCCTTAACCCATTTTTAAATCAGATTGTTTGTCTGCTGAATAGTCATATGAGTTCTTCATGTTTTTTGAATATTAATCACTTATCAAATGTATGGCTTGTCAATATTTTCTTTTATTTTATAGGTTGCCTTTTTATTTTGTTGATTGTTTCCCTTGCTGTGCAAAAAAGGCATTTCAGTTTAAAATACTCCCATTCATTGGGCTGGCCCATGGACAATTGTACTTCTCAGTGGACAAATCTTCAATTTCCTTGGCTAAATTTATTCTTAGGCATTTAATTTTTTTTCATGCTATGGTAAACAAGATTGTTTTCTTGATTTCTTTTTTAGGTAGTTCATTTTTTTCTGTGTACTTTATTTTTTATTATTATTATTTAATATATAATTACTGTACATGTTTACAACATACAAAATGGACTTCCTGGGCATGAATGTACTGCATATTAATCCAGTCAAAGATGTACAACTGATAGTTCATTCTTAGTGTGTAGAATTGCTGCTGATTTTATATGTTGATTTCGTATACTGCAACTTTACTGAATTTTTTCTTACTTGTAACGGTATGTTGGTGGAGGCTGTAAGGTTTTCTACATAGAATATTATGGGGTCTACATACAGAAATAGTCTTTTGCATCTTCCTTTCTAACTTGAATGCCATTTATTTTGTTACCGAACTCCTCTAAACTGGAACTTCCAATACTTTATTTAATAGAAGTAGCAAGAGCAGGTACCTTTGTCTTGTTCTTGATTTTAGAGGAAAAGTTTTCATCTCTTTACCATTTAGTATAATGTTAGCTGTGGGCATATACTATATTCACTTTATTATGTGAATGTACATTCTTTCTAGTCCTAATTGGCTGAGAGTTTTCATCCTGAGAGGATATTCAATTTTGTCACATTTCTTCCACATCTATTGAGATAATCATATACTTTTTCACCCTGAATTCTGTTAATTGCAGTATCACTCACTGATTTGCATATATGAAACCATCCTTGCACTCCAGAGATAAACCCCACTTAATCATGATATATAATCATTTTGATGTACTATTGAATTTGGTGTGCTAGAATCCTATTGAAGATTTTTCTATCTATGTTCATCAGGAATGTTGGCCTATAAAATTATTTCTGTGTCTTTTTCTAGCTTTGGTATGAGGGTAATACTTGCCTCCTTCAATTAGTTTGAAGTTTTTTCCTGCTCTTTAATTTTGTGAAGTTTTAGTAATTATTACTGAGGATTTCTTCATCTATGTTCATGAGGGATGTTGGCCTATAAAATTATTTCTATTGTCTTTGTATAGCTTTGGTATGAGGGTAATACTTGCTTCCTTCAATGAGTTTGAAGTTCTTTCCTGCTCTTTAATTTTGTGAAGTTTTATTAATAATAATTATTACTATTATTGGCATTAATTCTTTAAATATTTGGTAGAATTCACCAGTAAAGGCATCATGTCTTGGCTTGTTCTTTGTTGAAAGGTTTTTGATTACTGATTCAATATTCTAGCTTCTAGCTTATCATTTTTCTGTTCAAATTTTCTATATCTTCATGCCAAGATTTAGTCTTGGAAGGTTATACGTGTCTAGAAATTTATCCATTTCTTCAAAATTATCCACTTTATTGGTATGCAATTGTCCATAGTAGTCTCTCATGATTCTTTCTTTTTGTGGTATCAGTTGTAATGTTTCCCCTTTACTTATGATTTTATTTATTTGAGTGTTCACTTTCTTTTTCCACAGTCCAGCTAAAAGTTTGTCAATTGTATTTATTTTTCAAAACACTCAACTACTGAGAACAGCAGTTGACATAATGGCTATGTCTCTAGATTCCCATGTAGTGTACTATGGTTACAGTCTATGACAGGGTGGCTTAAACTCACACTGGGCATGTGTGTGTGTTTGTGTGTGTGTGTGTGTGCATGCCCAAGATCCTGAGAGGAGAATGGAGGAGAGGGGATTGTGGTATGGCCATCCCCCTGGGGGGTGATTTCTCGCTTTCTGTCTCTCTGTCTCTCTCTGTCTTTCTGGCAAGTGTACCCATCCTATAGAAAATCCTCTCAAAAACAAAACAAAACAAAAAAAGTAACTCTTAGCTTTGCCAATCTTTTCAATTGTCTTTCTAGTCTATTTTATTTATTTATGCTCTAATCTTTGTAATTTCTTTCCTTCTGCTAACTTTGGGCTTAGTGTTGAGATGAAGAGTTAGTGTTTACTTAAGATTTATCTTGTTTGTTTGTTTTAGTGTAGGCACTCAATTCTTTAAACTTCCATCTTTTAAGTGGCTTTCTGTACCCTATCAACTTTGTCTTGTTGTGTTCCCATTGTCATTTTTTTGGGGGGAGTTTTTTGCTATAGGGCGTGTATGCTTGCCAGACACAGAGAGAGAGACAGAGAGATAAAAAGTGAGAAATCACCCCCCAGGGGGATGGCCACACTGCAATCCCTTCTCCTCCATTCTCCTCTCGGGATCTTGGGCACACACGCACATGGTTAAGCCACCAGGTCCGGGACACGAACCGTGGTCGACTACGTGGGAGTGCAGCAACATAGCCATTACACTAACTGCTGGTCCCCCCATTGTCATTTGTCTCAAGATTTTTTTTTTAAATCTACCTTTGACTTTTTGTTTGGCTCATTGGTTGTTTAGGAATGTGTTGTCTATTTCCACAAATTAGTAAATTTTCCATTTTTCTTTCCTGTATTGATGCATAGTTTTATATCATTGTCAAAAAGACAATGATTTTAATATTCTTATATTGTTAAAGACTTACTTTATAGTCTTACTTAAGATCTATTCTGAAGAATATTTTATGTATATTTGAAAGGGATATGTATTCTCCTGCTATTGGATAGAATGTTCTATATATACCTGCAAGGGCCATTCATTCTATAGTGTTGTTCAAGTCCACTGTTTTCTTATTGACTTCCTGTCTTGATGATCGATCCATGGTTGAAAGTACGGCATTGAAGTCTCCTGCTATTATTGTATTGCTGTCTACCACTATGAAAATTATTTAACCTAAGCATACAGAAGCGTGCTTTCTATGCAAATCCACCTTATTTCACTTTGTCTCAAGCATCCCACCTATTCAGAAATCCTTGGTCTTTCTTTGAACTACCAAAACTCAAGGCACTGTGAAGGAAATCCAGAAGAACATGTGTCATAATATGGATTAGCAGGATTAACTCCATTCTCTAGTATGTTTAGAAGGTGTCTTGTCCTTTACTTAATTTCCTATGTTATTCTTTTCCAAAGCTAGAGAAGAAAAACTCTTTGGTAAATGAATTCATATATTATCAAGATGAATCAGAACCAATTCCAATGGCACTACAATCCAGTAGAGAAACATTGAAGATTTGGTAAGATTTCAAGTTACAGAAAAGAAGAGAGAACATTTTAGCAATAGCATGAGGTCATATTCAGCAATGAGTATCCAGTTTTCAAGATGGATGGCAATATAATTTTTATGTAAAAGACTAGAAAGATCTGAGTGTATAAATCAAAGCTGTTGTTGTATTTATCATCTAGACTCTCTTCTTTCTCATCTTTGCATTGTATCTCCAGCATGGTCACCTAAAGATAGAGTTCCATAATCTTTTCACAAAATGCCTACTGCTATTTCACCCCTATTTCCTTGGTAAGAATAAAGGATGCCTAGAATACATTTACCAGAGATATCTGGTTGGCCCAAATGTGTGCTGGCTATGTATTTGTGAGGATGGAACTACAATTAAGATTACAAATTAGAGGGCCAGAAGTTATTGTAGTGGTTAAGGCACTAGATTCCCACATGACCAGCTCAGGTTCAAATCACGGACCCAGTAGCTTGAAAACCACAACAAATAAAACTAAACAAATAAATAAATATTTTTAATTGCATTAGAGATAAAGGTACAGTCCAGGAAATGACAAATGACCAAGCCCATCCCTACCAAAAGAATAAAGGATATATTTACAACAAACTCAGATGTCAAATCCTAGGAATCAGAGGGCAAGGATCAATGTTGAATGACAAAATTTAAAAATTCAAGTGCATCCAGATCACAAGCTCAGTAAGTATCATCAAGGTGTGGGTTGTGGGAAAACTGCCACGATAAAAATATCTTGAATACCAGCTGTGGTAAAGTTTTATGTGATAACAAATGCATGTTGCAAAAGTAGGATGACCTGATTTAATGAACAAGAGCTACAAATAGATACAGCGGGACCAGCAGGTGGTATGATTGTTAAGGCACTGGACTCCTACATGGCCAACCATGGTTCGAGTCCTGGACCTAGTGGTTTGAAAAATCATGCTAGGCACATGTGCGTGTGTGCCCAAAGTCCCAAGAAAAGAATGGAGATGAAGGGATTATGGTGTGGCCATTCCTCTCTCGGAGATGATTTTTCACTTTCCCTCTCAATTTCTCTGTCTCTCTCCAGTGAATGCACATGCCCTATTGTAAAAACAAAACAAAAAGCTTCTTTTGCCTATATTCTCACTTGTGACTACCTTCATTATAAAATCAGTAACAGAGAATCTCACTCATGGTAAATACTTCTGACATTTTTTATTCCTCTGACTTCTCCAACAAAGAAAACTTTCAGCTTTTAAAAATTAGGTCAGACCTACATGCACAATCCCTGTATTTCAGGACCAACTGATTTGACACTATAATTACATCTGCAAAATCCCTTTACAGCAGTACATGGATTAGTGCTTGATTCAATAACCAGGAACCAATAAGCTTGGAAGGATAACTTAAATTTTTGCCTACAACTCATTTTAAGACTAATACCTTGTTACACTGTAATAGAGTAACTGGCTCAAACAAAATAGTAATCAAATAGCCCTGGAAAAAATCTATAAATTCAATTTTTATTATTTTTTGTGTTCCTTACCAAAAACCTTTTTAATATTGCCTAACTCCTTAGGCTGGCATCATGGACTTCCATAATATTGTCCTATCTTAACTTTCCACGTATGTTTCTTCCCTCTATATCTTCATGTATTCTAATGCATTTGCTTTTTCATATTCTGGCCTTGTTCTGTTTCTCTCTCCAGGAAGGCCATTCTCTATCTTTATCTGGCAAAATGTTACCACTCATTACAAACAAAATCAAGAGTAATTGAACACGGTGCTATTTGATGGCTTCTACCTACCCTCAAGAAGCCTTTACTGTCTAATTCTAAAGATTAAACTAGAGTAATATTTAAACTTAGTGAATCCACCTCTTTCCTCCTGCTCAACTAGTTCTTTATAGTGACTCGTTATTCTTTGAACATAGAATTTTTCCCTTCACTGCTTTTGCTTATTATTTTCTCTTTTTTTCTCAGTTTCTCAACCTGTCCATTTCCACTATTTAAAAAAATGTTACTTTCACTTCCACCAATAAAACAGCTAAAAAAAACTAGATTATATATAAAACTATTCTTTCGGACAGAACAAAAAAACAGCACAGGGTTGAAAGTCTGGAAAGAAGGGAAACAAATTATATAAATTCTATGCTTATCCTATATTTTTGCCTGTAAGAAC
Source organism: Tupaia belangeri chinensis (assembly GCF_000334495.1). Taxonomy (NCBI): domain Eukaryota; kingdom Metazoa; phylum Chordata; class Mammalia; order Scandentia; family Tupaiidae; genus Tupaia; species Tupaia belangeri. The sequence continues at coordinate 2,549,677 of NW_006159530.1, read as the reverse complement.
GTCCTGATCTCTGTGATGTAGAAAGAGAGAACCCTGTAGAACCCTGGTAGTCTCACAGACTTGAGGAGATTAAGTGGAGTTACAGCAATATGACTGACTTTTGCAGGACCAAGAACTAAAAAGAAGGAATAAAGTGTTCTAAAAATCTACATGAACCCCAGGGAGTTGGCAGTACTAATTTGTGCACACACAGGAAAATCCCCCAGGTCATGCAATAAGCAACTTTTGGAAGAAGAGCAATTGGTAAGAAACTGTAAGCCAAACAATTTCCAGAGCATCACACAAGGCTGGAAATGAGCCAGAGAAGAGAGAGAGTATCAAATAGATAGGAGATTCACTAGAACACTGGGAGGGTCACATACTAGAAGATGAAGAGTAAAATCTACTTCATTCATTCCTCAACAAGATTTTAAAAACAAGACTCAACTGTCTCTCTGTTTCTCTCCGACTTTCTGGCGAAGGCATGTGCCCTAAAGCAAAAACCTCTCCAAGAAAAAAAAAAAAAAAACATCTGATTTACAAGTAATCGTAGTGCAAAACATAACAAATTCCAAAATTACTTAAAATGATACAACAAAAACCTATCAGAGAACTATGTTTACAGTCAAAATATTCAGCTTTCAATTTAAAATTACTAATATGAAAATAAATTGTGTACTATAGTAAAGAGAAAAATATCAGTCAGTTGAAATGTGCTCAAAAAGAAAAAAATGTAAATGAGCAATTCTGAAAAATAACTATTTTTATTTATTGTAAATATGCTCAAATTTTAAGAAAACATAAACCTAATGTTGAAGGAAATAGAAGGCACTTAAAAAGACTAAAGGAAATTTATAAAGAAAAAAATCCGAACTGATAATTACATAGATAGAATGAAAACAGATTAGAACCTGAAGAAGAAAAGATTCATGAACATGAATACATAGTAATAGAAAATATCCAAACTAAACCAGAAGGAATATAAAATACTGGGGGAAAAATAAACAGTAACCTGTGGAAAAGAAAACAAATTTTAGTCCCAGAAAAAGAGGGGAATAGAAAAAAATGTTTTCAGAAGTTTTTGCCTTAGGGAACGTGCACTGACTGGAGAGAGAGAGACAGAGACAGAGATAGTGAGAGGAAAAGTGAGAAATAACCTCCCAGGGAGGATGGCCTTGCCTCAATCCCTTCTCCTCTATTCTTCTCCCGGGATCTGGGCATTCACACACATACACTTGGCATGAGTTTTAAGCTACCGGGTCCAGGACTCAAATCAAAGCTGGCCATGTGGGAGTCCAGTGATGTAATAACTACATCATCTGCTGATTCCAAGAAAAATTATTTTTAAAATAATGCTTACGTTTTTAAAAATTCTATTATGGTCACAGATTCATGAATCTCCAACAGATCACAAGCTGAATAAACATATAGACTATTACATTAGGGAACATCATAAGCAAATTGCCATATGACAGGAAAAAAAAATACAGCATATAAGGAGAAGATGGCAAAATTCAAAAAAGGAATGAAAGTTACACAAAGAGAAATATGAAAAGACTCAATGATAAAGTGATGGAAACAAATAAGGGAGAAGAGTATGTGAGGGCGCAAATATTTATTTGTTACTGGCATCCCTAAAGAAAAATGAAAAGTCAAAACTATGTAAAAGAACTAAAATTTAAACAAAAAAATTTTTTTTTAGAAATACAAAGAACCTATACATAGCTCACCAGGTACCAGAGAAAATTGACCTGTAATGATGAAATCTGAGACATAAGAATCCTCAGAGGCTCTGAGTATGAAGGTAAAACACATTTTTAAAAAGCAAGAAAATTAGGGACCAGCAGTTAGTGTAATGGCTATGTCGCTGGAATCCCATGTAGTTGACCACGGTTCACGTCCTGGACCCGGTGGCTTAAAACACGCCGGGCGCGTGTGCATGCGTGCCCAAGATCCTGAGAGGAAAATGAGGAGAAGGGATTGCGGCGCGACCATCCCCACAGGGGAGTGATTTCTCGCTTTCTGTCTCTCTGTCTCTCTCTGTCTGTCTGGCGAGTGCACGCGCCCTATAGCAAAAACCTCTAAAAACAAACAAACAAACAAAAAAAAAACAAGAAAATTAGATTGTGTCAGATTTTTCAAAAGAAACAGAACAATATTTTTAAGGAACTTAAAGAAAAAAGTGTGAACCTCAGATTGTATTCAGCTGACCTATCATTCAAATTTTAAGGTTTCAGTAAGAGTTTTTGCACATGCCTAAAGTCAGAATACTATGAAAACATGCCCTCCTGAAGAATATACTACAGAAAGAGTTTCATCCAATCATAAACTCATCAGGAAAATTTCCTCAAAAGAACAAAGATGATAATTTTACATACTCAATTTTAAAATTAAAATGAAATAATGCTGGGATTCCGAGTTGAAAATTATATGGAGGATCAACAGGTGGCATGGAGGTTAAAGTGCTGTGTTCCACATGGCTGACTGCTTGATTCGAGGCCTGGACCTAGCAGCTTGGAAATCATCCCAGGTACGTGTGTGTGTGTGTGTGTGTGTGTATGTGTGTGTCTAAGATCACAAGAAGGGGACAGAAAGCTACCGGGTCCAGGACTCAAATCAAAGCTGGCCATGTGGGAGTCCAGTGATGTAATAACTACATCATCTGCTGATTCCAAGAAAAATTATTTTTAAAATAATGCTTACGTTTTTAAAAATTCTATTATGGTCACAGATTCATGAATCTCCAACAGATCACAAGCTGAATAAACATATAGACTATTACATTAGGGAACATCATAAGCAAATTGCCATATGACAGGAAAAAAAAATACAGCATATAAGGAGAAGATGGCAAAATTCAAAAAAGGAATGAAAGTTACACAAAGAGAAATATGAAAAGACTCAATGATAAAGTGATGGAAACAAATAAGGGAGAAGAGTATGTGAGGGCGCAAATATTTATTTGTTACTGGCATCCCTAAAGAAAAATGAAAAGTCAAAACTATGTAAAAGAACTAAAATTTAAACAAAAAAATTTTTTTTTAGAAATACAAAGAACCTATACATAGCTCACCAGGTACCAGAGAAAATTGACCTGTAATGATGAAATCTGAGACATAAGAATCCTCAGAGGCTCTGAGTATGAAGGTAAAACACATTTTTAAAAAGCAAGAAAATTAGGGACCAGCAGTTAGTGTAATGGCTATGTCGCTGGAATCCCATGTAGTTGACCACGGTTCACGTCCTGGACCCGGTGGCTTAAAACACGCCGGGCGCGTGTGCATGCGTGCCCAAGATCCTGAGAGGAAAATGAGGAGAAGGGATTGCGGCGTGACCATCCCCAAGGGGGAGTGATTTCTCGCTTTCTGTCTCTCTGTCTCTCTCTGTCTGTCTGGCGAGTGCACGCGCCCTATAGCAAAAACCTCTAAAAACAAACAAACAAACAAAAAAAAAACAAGAAAATTAGATTGTGTCAGATTTTTCAAAAGAAACAGAACAATATTTTTAAGGAACTTAAAGAAAAAAGTGTGAACCTCAGATTGTATTCAGCTGACCTATCATTCAAATTTTAAGGTTTCAGTAAGAGTTTTTGCACATGCCTAAAGTCAGAATACTATGAAAACATGCCCTCCTGAAGAATATACTACAGAAAGAGTTTCATCCAATCATAAACTCATCAGGAAAATTTCCTCAAAAGAACAAAGATGATAATTTTACATACTCAATTTTAAAATTAAAATGAAATAATGCTGGGATTCCGAGTTGAAAATTATATGGAGGATCAACAGGTGGCATGGAGGTTAAAGTGCTGTGTTCCACATGGCTGACTGCTTGATTCGAGGCCTGGACCTAGCAGCTTGGAAATCATCCCAGGTACGTGTGTGTGTGTGTGTGTGTGTGTATGTGTGTGTCTAAGATCACAAGAAGGGGACAGAGGAGAAGAGATTGTGGCATGATCATCCTCCAAAATAGAAGGCAACTAAGAGCCAGGAGGCAATAACACGCCGTAGCACTGAAAATACATGATGACCAGATTTTGGTCTATAATACTGTATCTCATTAGAGAGAATCTAGATTCCTCAAAGAAGTGTCAGATTCCAGGGCAGACACAGAATAGACTAAGATAAACCTGATACATTTGGTATGCCGATTGGGGGGCAGGGGAGGAGTGCCAAGGAGGGAAATGGATGGGAATATATGAGCACAGGGAGGACAAAACATTAGAGGGCCAAATCTTGGATGATTTTAGCATCAAAATAATTAAGTACAGGATAAATTTTAAACCATTAAAAAGTGGGAATTAAAGAGTTCATACCAAAGATAGAGGATGATGATGATTAGATAAATGAATGATAGATTAAAAATAGAAAAGAGAGAGGAGAAAAAGGAAAGAAAGAGGGAGGGAGAAAAGGAAGGAAGAAAAAGAAAATGACAGACAAGTGAGAATGCCCCCATTCTCCCCCATATTTTGCTTGTCATGTAAGGCCAAAGAGAAAGAGGTAAGTTTGGAGAAAGTACTAGAGTTAGAAAATAACCATTTTGTAATGATAACAGTAAACACTGAATTAGACAATAATCATCCATGGATTTTAAATCAATGATAAGTATTTTTGTTGAGGAAAAGAATATTTGCAGGTCTTAAAATGCCTTTTCCTAAAAAGCTTATTATTTTCAAGAGAGAAAGTAAATCTGCACCTATGTAAAGGGGAAAAAAAAATCAAATAACACCATGACTGGGTGCTCAAAATTAACAATACCTATGAGGGGTAGATGGATATTGTGTGCTCCCCAAATATGATAACCTGAGAAAGACACTAGGTCACCTATTTTAGCTGAGAACATATAACCTCAATCTGTCTATAAGGAAACATAAGACAAACATAAAATTAGAAATGTTCTGTTTAAAAGCTGAGGTGACCTATATCTTTTGAAAATATCATAAAATTAAAATTTTCCATACTACGCAAAGCAATTTACAGATTCAAAGCAATCTTCATTAAAAGACCATTTCAATGGTATTCTCCGCAAAAATAGAAAAAACAATGCCTAAGTATGCAAGCACAAAAAATCCCAAATAGTCAAAAAAAAAAATTCTGAGAAAAGAAGTCATATCACACTGATTTTAAATTATATTACAAATCTATAGTAATGAAAATAGTATCACGCACATTAAAAGTATACATAGAGACCAGTGGAATGGAATGAACAGCTCAGAAATAAACCCAAACATACACAATCAACTAATTTTTGACAAGGGTATCAAAAGGACACAATAGGGAAATTTTTTTAAAGAATAGTCTCTTCAATAAATGGTGTTAGGAAAACTGAATTTCCTAAAGCAAAGGAATAAAATTGAACCCTTATTTTATACCATAGACACAAAAAATTAATTCAATATCAGAAAAGCCTAAACATAAGATCTGATACCATAAAACTCATAAAAGAAAATGGATGAAAAGTACCCTGACATTGACCTTAGTAATGATTTTTTTTTCATATCACACCAAAGTTCAGGCTACCAAAGCAAACATAAATAAATTTTAATATCTCAAACTAAAAAGTTTTGCACAGCAAAAGAAACAGTCAACAAAGTGAAAGGGCAACCTACAGCTTGGGGAAAATATTTGCAAATTGTGTATTTGATAAGGGATAATACTCAAAATAAATAAAGAACTCATATACTTTAATAACATTAACACAAACAGCCTGATTTTAAAATGTGCAAAAAAAAACTCATATAAACTTTTTTTATAGAGAGGTTTGTGCCTTAGGTACGTGTGTTCACCAGAGAGAGAGAGAGAAAGACAGAGGCAGTGAGCAGAAAAGTGAGAAATATCACACACACACACACACACACACACACACAAACACAGTGCGGGGGGGGGGGGATGGCTACATTGTACTCCTTTCTCCTCCATTCTCCTCCAGGGATCTTGGGCACACACACACACATACCAGTGTAAATCTCAATCCACTGAGTCTAGGACTCAAACTGTGATTGGCCATGTGAATGAATGTCCAGAGATGTAACCACTATGCCATATGCTGACCCCAACATTTTTTTTAAATTTTGGAGACGTTTTTGCTATAGGGGGCCCTAACAGTTTTTAATCTCCAAAGAAGATATAAAAATGGCCAAGAGATCTGTGAAAAGGTGTTCAACATTGCTAATCATCAGGAAAATGCAGATTAAAACAATGATATGCTATCACCGCACATAGTTTAGGATGGCCATTAGCAGCAAAGAACAGGAACAAGTGTTGAAAAAAATATTAAGAAAAGGGAAAGATTAGTGCAGCCACTAAAAAGACAGTGTGGAGATTTCTAAAGTTTTTTGTTTTGTTTTGTTTTTTACGATTCTTGCCATAGGGCATGTACACTCACCAGAGAGAGATAGAGAGAGAGGCAGTCAAAGTGAAAGTGAGAAATTACCCCCTAGGGAGGATGACTGTGCCACAATCTCTTCTCTTCTCCTTTATTCTCCTCCTGGAACTTTGGGCACACATGCTCATGTGCTCGTTGTGATTTTCAAGCCACCAGGTCCAGGACTTGAACTGTGGTTGGCCATGTGGGAGTCTAGCACCTTAACTACCACACCACCTGCTGGCCCCCCTAAAGAAATTTTAAAATAGAACTGCCATATGACCCAGTAGTCTCTCTTCTGGGTGTGTACACAAAGAAAATTATATCAACGGCTGTTAATGATATCTGCACTCCCATGTTCATGCCAACAGTTTTAATAATCGCCAAGATACAGTGTCTGTCAATGACTAAATAGATTAAAACAACTGTACACACACACACTCACACACACACACACACACACGTAGTGGTTACCAGGGGTTGAGCCGGCGGAAGAGGAACTAAGGTGAAGTTGGTCAGATGATGCAAAGGACCAGATGTACAAGATAAACAAGCCTCGGGAGCTAAGGACATGAGGGTGTGGTTAACCATGCAGCATTGTATTGGGGATTTTGGTTAAATGAGTAGATTTTAGCTGTCTTAACCACACACACAACAAAGGCAACTATATGAGATCATTGATATGTTGATTTGTTTCACCATACTAACAATTTTTCTATCTATATGTATCCCATAACTTCATGTTGGATACCTTAATATATACAATTAAATGTGTATTTAGAAGGTCATAAAAGTCAAAGAATAGTTATGGACATTTTTTGGATCAAAGAAGATTAAAAGACATGAAACAAAATACATTACCCAATATTAGACCGAACTGTATACTGACCAGGAAAAAAAAAATCTATAAAAGACAATCTAGATCAGCTGACAAAATTAGAATAAGGGTGGTAGATTAAATAAAAGCACTGGGTCAGTGTAAATACAGGAAGTTGGTAGCTGTACTGTGGCTATAGAGAAGCATATCTCTATTTTAGGAAAGACATACTGAAGTATTTAGTAGTAAGCGGCCATAATGTATATACTGAGACTCAAAAGCTCAGAAAATGTATTATAGTCTAGATATATAGATAGACAAGTAAGAAAAATGGTTAAGCAAACAAAGTAAAATCTTAACAATAGCTAAATCTGAGGAAAGGCGTATGGGTTTTTCTCAAGTTATTTTTATTGGTAATTTTTTATAAATATAGAGACATATTCAAAAAAATTTACCAAAGAAGCTAATAGGGAAACACTAAAAACGACTTTATGTCTGTTAACTCAACAACATATATAAAATGTACAAATTCCTTGAAAAACATTACTAAAATTTATATAAGTAAAAATCCCAAAAAATCGTGTGTCTGCTAAAGAAATAAACACCCAAATACATGCTCTATTAATAATAAATAAACACCCAAATACATGTATCTATTGATATTAACACATTTCCACAAAGAAAACCCAGATCCAGATGACTTTGCTCTGATTTCCAACAGTTAAGAAACAAACACTATTAAGTTACACAAACATTTTCAGAAAATAGAAGATGGGGCATGTTTCTCAAGCCGTTAGACAAGGCCAACAATATTAAACTGATTCTAAAAAGACACTATAAAGGGGGAAAAAATTACAAAACAAAACAACAACCGAGAATCATCTCAATGTGCAGAAAAGGCATCTGACCACCATAATGAAATACCACCATCACAATCAAATGCCGGAAGTTAAACACACCACATCACACGTTGATGAAAATGTAAAGCAACTGAAAGTATCATATATTGCTGTTCAGAATGTAGAAAGTTACAACCACTTTGGCAAACAGTTCATCAGGTTTTTGATGAAGTTAAACATGGACATACTGTATGACATAGTAATTCCTCTGCTAGGTATGTAGCCAAGGAAAATTCAAATGTACATCCGCACGAAGACACATACATGAATGTTTATGGCAACTTTATTCACAGTAACTACAAACTGGAAACAGCCCAAATGTCCTTTAACAGGTGAATGGATGAACAAATTGTGGTACACAATGGAGTATCACTCACCTTTAACAGAAATGACTGCTCATTTATGCAATAACGTGGGTGAATTGTGAAAATACTATGCTGAGCATAAGAATATATATTTATGATCTAATTTATATGAAATTATAGACTAGGCAAAACTAACCAATAATGACAGAAAACAAAGCAGTAGTTGCCTGAGGCAAAGGGTGGAGTGATGATTGACTACATAAAGGAAAGGGATGTTCTATGATGATGAAAATGTTTTACATACGACTGAGGTGGTGACTACACGGATGCACATATTTGTCACACTCCTTGAATTATACAGTTTAAACGGGTGCATTTTATTATGTGTAAATTATACTTCCTCGATGTTGATTGAAAGCATTCTTAAAAGCCCAGCTCAATTCTAACTTTTCAGTGACACTTTTCCCAGTCTCTCAACTCATTAGGAAATGCTTCCTCGCCACTCTTCCCACAGCCCATCCTCAATACCTGTATTAATAGCTTTGTAGAAGTCTGCTTTATTCTCGAGACTGTGCTGTGTGTCTCTCTACCATTTGCATTTACATTCCCTTCTTATCCCATTGAAATCTCTCTTCCACCTGAACTTCTCCACTGAAATGATTCTTGCTACCATCAACAATAGCCCCTCAATGATCAAGTTCAATGGCCACTGAGTAGTTCTTATCTCGGTTGACTCCTTTTCGGCATCAGATGCTTTGGAGCATTTCTTTTTCTGTGAACTCCTTACCCAGTTCTCTTGGTCTTAGCATATTTGCCTTAGCCTTGGTTTGGGGGTTCTTTTTCCACTTCCCTTTAGACAACAATGCTCCTTCAGCTTTCACTCTTGATCTTTTTTAACTGAAGAAACTTTCCGGGCAAGGTTTTCCACTTCAACAACTTCTACCTTCTCTATGCAGACAAATTCAAAATCTTCTGCTTTCAGTTCTTTTACATGACCTTAAGACTTATTTACCTGCCTACTTTCTGGATATCAAAGGCGTCCACTTTATACTTGTCCAGAATCAATCTCTTTTTTTAAAACTCCCAAATGTGTTCTCGGGTTTGTATTTTGTCTTCTTTTCTGAAACTTCATAAATTAAATCAGTCCATTCAAATCTAGCAGATTATCCTACATTTTTCATTCTCTCTTTATACAGAGGACAGAACTCCGACCTCTATTTCCTGGAGTCCAGCATTGTCCCAGGGGGCCTGGGAGAGTCCTGCCTACAAATATAAACAGAGGCCCACAAACACCAGCAGACCACTGGTAGCGGGATGCTGTATACATCCTGTCCCAGGCATCGTGCTTGTATGATGCACAGGACGCTTCCTTATCTCTTAGACTAAGGGTCCCACATTCTTTTCCAGATTACTTTCAGGAATGGAGATTTGTGATTCTCTTTAGCCAATTACTGATCTATGAATTTCAAACTCACCTATAACCGAAAAGCCTCCTGCTTCCAGATGTCCCACCTCTGAAAGAGGTAGGCCAATGTAAAGGACCCCTTATGCTGACTGACATCTCTCCTGCTCTTAGAACGAAATGAAAGAAACCACTCCATCTCAGGACCTCAAAAAACACACTTGTCTTTCTCTGGGTCTGGTCACTCGACTTTATACTTTGTAATAAGCCATATTAGTTATTATTTCTACAGAATTGGTCATTAAGTTCTTTCACTCTGTTTTTCAACAGCTTGTACATCCTCTACTTATTTTCTTCTCTGGCTAATTCAGAGTTTGAATAGAGGATGAAACTTCTGTTCCACCCCAGGTTTAGGACACAGGAAATAGAAGAATTTCAGTTTGGATTATGTTGATTTTGAAGGCAAATGAGTCACAATCAACAGGAAATGTTCATCGAAGAGCTGGATTTGAGAGGCCAAGATCAAAGAAGGGAGCAAGGTGGATGAAAGTACAGATTTGGAGTCCTTGGAACATAAGCATTCGTTAAATTCACGGGAGTAAGGATATCCAGATGCAGGCCAAAGTGAGAAGCCTAATGACCTCCAATTCCTCTTGGGAAGGAATGCTGGCTGCTGAGGGAGGACCTTGCAAAAAAGGAGTGATGTACTATTTTAGTGACTGCCCTGTCACCAAACCTACAGTGATTTCTTTTATTTGTATGTAGAAAGGCCAGGCAGGGGTGTGGTCTCTGACAAATTTGGAGAATGGCAGTCAAGGATTGGGAGTTCACAATCAGAACAGAGCATCCATGCAGAGTGCAAATAACAGCAAAACATAGGAGATGACAAAGACTGGGTCAGGAAACAGGGATACTTATTGGGAGACGAGGTGAGAATAATTAGAGCCAAGCGTATCCAGGCACGATAGTTTAAGGGCGCTGGCTGTGATGTCATCGAGCACATTGAATTGACTCAACATGTGAGGAAGTTTTGGGGTGACAAGGAGGCCTTTTTAGTCCGGTATCAATGTCCTCCTTGAAGATTATAAAAGGGGAGGAAGTCTAAAGTCACTCAAAATGTCATGAGAAAAGGCAAAAAAAAAAAAATGTCTAAGAGAATTACACTTTTGAAAAATCTGATGCTGCTAGAATGCTATGGTTTGGATAACAGGTTAAAGGTTATCCACTAAACGTTCATGTTCCGGGAATTTGGTCTCTATTTATGGATCTTTGAAAGGAAGTCCCTTTTACTCCTTTGCATCTTACCTGGAAGGTGGTCAAAAGGAAGATGTGTCTAGCTCTTCTCAATAGTCCCAGAGAAGAGATACTCTGAGCCGAATTCTTGTCTTAAATCTAAGGAAAAAATTGTAGCCAAGCAGAGAAATATGAAAGTAAAAATACCAAATCCATCCCAAGATTTCCTAGGCAAACCTTGCAACATCTGTGCTAATACAGAAATCTCTTTCTCCCACTAACAAGCTTGAAGATCATTCTGGTGAATACCACATGATAGAGACTTCTCTTTCTACATTATTATTGGTGTCATAGTTTCAAAGTGGTCTATTATTGTGAAACCTGTCCAGAACTGTGCTACATGCTAGACTGATACAAATATTCAACAAATTAGTCACTTATTCGGGTTATGGCTCTAGGCCCAATACTAATTAGGTATTACAAGGGATACCAAAAGACACAATTGTGTTCTCCTCCATTTTAAGAGACAAAAAACTAACATATGCATATGTAAAGAATATTTTTAAAGATTATAAAAAGACAATAAACATAGATCAAGTCCAATGAGAGATACTTACAGTAAATGAAAGAAGACAGAAGCAATGTGAGCTAAAATACTCAGATAATACTTTAGATAAGGAAGAAGTCATGCATAGATTTTAATGGGTAAAGTTTTATGACCAAATATTTGTTTTAGAATAGTATTCTAGCAACATTTTTAAGCTTGCTTTTTTTTTTTTTCTATAGGGACTGTGTGCTCACTGGAGAGAGAAGAGAAGTAAAGTGAGAAATCATCCCCAGGGTGGATGGCCATGCCTCAATTCCTGGTCCTCCATTCTACTCTTGGAATTTTCGGGATGCACACACACGTATCTGGTGTGATTTTTTAAACCACCAAGTCCAGGACTGGAACCACTGTCAGCCATGTGGGAGTCCAGCACCTTAACGATTGTGCTACCTGCTGACCCTTCTGGCAACATTATTGAGCATGGATTTGAAAAAAAAAAGACAAGAAAGCAACTGCTATGTCAACAATGATGCAAATTCACGCGGTAGCAGTGGGGATGCAGAGAAGTAGATGCATTTAGGTCAGATTAAGTAGGCCTCTTCTCTGAACTTACTGATTGATTAGCAAAGAGGGTTCCTTGAAAAATAAGAAAAAGTTAAGAACGGCAGTAGAGATATTTTGTCTAAGAAAACACCTTAGATAGTTTTTCTATTCACTGAAATGGGGAATGCACATAAAGAGACACCTTTGCTTGGTGTTGTTTGAAAACATAAATAATACAAGGGGAGTCCAAAGTTTACTTTGACACACAAAAAAATTAAAATCCATGCATAATTTTTTCCAAAAGACACACTTTCTATGAACCTTTTGAAGATCCTTTGTATAAAATGTTGTCTCTCCCAGAATTCCACTTCTTTTTTTCTCTTTTTTTATCTCTTTTGTTACAAGGGTCTTGAATAGTTTCCATTCATAAATTTAATTAAATATTTATTTAAATATTTGACATTCATGTTACCTGAACTTTGCCCCTTCTGTAAGGTTTATGGAAGTTGATTTGGAAATAGTATAAATAATCCAAAACAAAGAGATTCCACAATTTATTTGGTGGACATCTCTCTAGTCTCTCTCCTCTTATCTGTACTATCTTATATGATCAAAAGGATAGAAAGAGATTAAGACTTTCAAATGTCTTCAGAAAGTAATCAGGTCTGTACAAATGCTTTTGGACTTACCAAATAGTCTTGTTTGTTCCTACAGGGTGTTGGACACAAGGATCACGAATGCTACAGTCTGGAGGCAGGAATGGAGGCTTAGAATCGTATTTTCTGTTTAATTTTTTCTACAAAGATTTCCAATTTCCTGAAAATTCACACTCTTGGCTAGAAATCTCTTCAGCTCTCTGATTCAGGTCCAGCTCTGTGTGATGTGGACACATTTTTATGGCTGGATTAAGCAGATCATTTCTAGCCTTATTTGGCCTAGACAAGAAGCTAGTTTTCCCCAAATTACAGGTTCTCTCAGGAAAAAGCTTCACCACCCCTGTCTGTTCTACTTAGTCTCTGGAATTGATGAAGCAATGGATGTTTTGTGCAGGAGCAAAAGGAGAGAAAGGGGAATTTGAACATGTCAACATCATCTTGGCAGCAAAATGCCACCCCTCGTATATGTCTAGAGGCCCACAGCCTAAGCATGTACTTGCCAAGCTACCATCACCGAGGACACCCAGACCGGTGTAACACCCCAAACAAAGTATTCTGAGTCAGGAATAACCGACACAAGACCTAGATAAGTGACTCGGAGCCCCGTCTCCCAGAGTGTCTCCCTGTAACATTCAACAGAACACAGTTGATATACGTGGGTTCTGCTTCTTCCCTGTAATAACTAACTTAGGTCCCAGTCCGGAGAGGCCTAGAGTTCAAAAGTGTTTTCCACTGAGGGGTGGCTCTAAGGCCAAAGCACGTGGCTGTAGTGAACCACCCTGGTGAAGTCTTGCTCTCAGAAGCCTCAGACCCTGGGTCTTTGCCCAGGGTTTCGGGTTCAAGCAGCTGTTCAAACCGTTCCTGTTCCGGGGCCATGAGGCACGAAGCCCGTTGGACAGTTTTGTAAACCGGAGCCGCCCTCAACACAAGTTGGTAACCGTAGCTGCAACAGCGGCAGCAGCAAGCCAGAGTTGAATTCCATTTAAATAAAATGCCAAAAGGCAGTCAGTGAAAGTGACATTTATGGTGTTACTACAAATGCATTCAGTGGGAAAGCTCAGTAGCAGAGGCAAGGGGGAAAAAAACAAGCCGTAGTGAAAACTGCCATCTGTATATTGTGCCCCGTTTTTAATATTCTGTATTCTCATAAAAAGTGTTGTTTCTGTCACTATTCAATCTCACAAACTCACACAGAACACTGTTAAAAGTCAGCAGTGTGTGAAATGGTATTTTAAAATAAATGAAACCCGCTCGCAGAGCTGCGGAGGAATATTGCAATGCTGGGCGCTGACAGACAGGCACTGAAAAGTAACAACCGTTATCATCTTAAAGCAAAGCGGATTAAATAAAAACCCACAGCCAGTGGTGCATTACCAAGTCTGATATTGACACAGCTGCTGTGGTGGTTATTTTTCATTGTCTCATCAAGACAAAGCATCATGGGATATCAATCTTCCCTCTGTCAGGCCATGCCTGGTATAAAGTTTTTCGTTTACATTTTCATTATATCCCTTTTATCTCTGGTGCCAGCATTTTTTCTTAACTGTGGGGTAGAATGACCTGTGGGGCAATGTTGGGCTATTACCTTCTGGCCAGAAGAGCTCCCTCCTGGGGCAAAGGGTACTTGTCCCTCTTCCCCTCCCCCACCACCTTTTAGCTTCCTTCAGATGAGAAAGATGGCCATTATTCTCTTGTGTTGGATGATTAGACACTGTGACGCGTGAGTGTTTGCATGTGAGAGAGAGAAATAAAGAGCAAGAGAAAAGGAGATAATGACTATGAGAATTAGAAAAGCATTTGAGGATCTTATATTTTTTCTTTCCTTTCTCACTAAAAAGATCAGGATAGTTAGAAAATACACAACTCCTTAGAGAACACTATGCAAAACCGGATTAACGCTTAGCTTTTATACACCGCTGTTTTATTGTCTGCACCGGCTCACTCTTTTCCATTGGCCTTCAAATCAGAAGCTGATAATTTGTGGAAAAAATGTATTTTAATTTGGCTCAAATTAAATATAGTTATAGATAGATAAGATCGATAGATAGGTAGGAAAGATCAATCTTGTTTTGGTGGGATGATACAATTTTTCTTGGCACTTCTTTCTCCCAATCTTACTTGCCCTGCATCGGAAGTCTATTAGTACAATTCCTTGAGGAGAGAGTTCAGTTATGAGGTATTTTCCAACATTTTGGTTTCTACTATGTTTGTCACCAGCCTTAATGGCAGTTGGAGATGTGGCTGTTAAGTTTCTTTAGCAAAGGTTAGAAACACGATTTTATAGGATCACGATGGATCCAACAGAGAGAGTGGGGCTTAAAGTTCCAAAGGGAGCACTGAGTTTTTGAGCACTTTCCACTTGTCCTACAGCATGGCTGGAAATGAATGAGAGGATGGGCTGGAGGCTCTTCAGCAGAAAGGGCTGCTGCTCCTGGGAACCTTCCACACCAGCAAAGAGTGAGTCAGGTGGAAGAGTCTGTGTAAGTTGTGTGATGCTCAACAGCTGCTGAGCACATAGCCTCAACACCCACCGTCTCAGAGCCTCAACAGAGCAGAAGCTTATTTCTCACTTCTGTCTCAGCCGATGTGGATTAGGGTGCCCTCCTGTGTCTTCTGAAACATGTGTCCTCTAGTCACTGCTAAAAGGAGAGAGAATGTCAGTTATTACCGAGAAAGTTATTAGAGCCAGGAGAGGAGGTTTTCATTGTCTCTGCCAACATTCCATTGGCCAGAACTCAGGCACCAGGCTTCAATCTAAGCACAAGAGAGGATAGGAATCCTCCAGTCTCCTACGTGCCTGTAAAGAGGTGCAGGGATCACAAGGAACTTTCTGTTGTATTTTGGCCGTAGAAGCAGAATAAAAAGGAAAGTGTAAGGTAGAAGGGAGTATGAAATGAATGAGAAGAAAAAGAGGGTATGCTCCTGTGGTAAAGATTAGTTTCTACCCAATCCTATTTAGCCACTCCATCAAACTCAGTCACTGTGGCTTTCCCCTTCCTCCACCACTACCAGTACCTCTCCATCGGGAAGCAGCATCCATAGAAATGCCCAGTCAAATAAAATATGGGCCCATAGTGGCACAGAGGTAAAATGAGATGTTCTGCTTGGCTGACCCACATGGAAAGGTTCCAGGTTTGTGTCCAGAGACCTCCCTGAGTACACCAGACATGGGCATGCCTGTGACCCAGAGCTCGCTGAGCATGGGGGTGGATCATGGCTCCAAGACCCTTTGCTGCTGGTCTGTTTCTCTCACTCATGGATGAAATAAATGAACAAAAGAAAAGAAAGAGAGAAAGAAAGAAAATAAAAAGAAAGAAAACAAAATAAAGAAAAAGGAAAGGTAAGGAAAGGAAAGGAAAGGAAAAAAGAAAAGAAAAAAGGAAAGAAAAGAAATGTTCATCAAACTAAGTTCTGGTTATCATTGCCGGATAATGACTACTGCCAAAAGTGTGACTTAAGATAGTAACAGCTGTTACTTTTGTTAATGAATCTGGAACTTAACCAGGCTCAGCAAAGCCTTGGCCAAGGTCTCTAGCAAGATTTCAATGATCCAGGTGTTGGGGTCAACTCAAAGGCTCTTTACTCACATATCTAGTACTCAGTCTGCGAACACTTAAAACAACTGCGACAGTTGAGATTATGACTCATGAGCAGGCTGTTTATTTTTTTAAAAAAATGACAGAGGGATCAGCAGGTGGTGTGGTGGTTAAGGAGCTGGACTCCCACATGGCCAACCCCAGTTCAAGTCTAAAACCTGGCAGCTTGCTTTCTCACTTTCTCTTTCTCTCTCTCTCTCTCTCTCTCTCTCTCATGCCCTATAGCAAATTAAGAAATAATAATAACAATAAATGAAATTAAAATATTTTTTAAAACCTAAAACAAAAAATTTGTGACCTCTTTAATGTGGCTCCATTTGAATTCCTACCAATCAGTGACATCTCTAAGCTAGTAATATAAGTAACTTCCTTTATTCAGCATAGGTAAAAATATACTTATTAATCAGATGTTCTGATAATTAAGATGTCAGAATTGAAATAATCTAAACCACCGTATTTAGAACATAAAATATTTTTAGCATGCGATTTATTCTGAACATAATTCATCCTGCTTTGATGATTCAGAAATTGCTTTAGGACCATATTGTGAACCTTCCATGTCATCTTTATGGGCATCAGTTAATATGGAGGTGTTTCCATGAGCAAGGGAGTTTGTCAATAGAAAGTGAGTAGTACAGGGTACCTGATGGAACTGCAGACACTACAAGATGAGTATCCCCCACAGAGTAGAGAAAAGAAGAGCTTCAGAATGCTAAATAATCTGTGGGCTCCTTGGGTCTCCTATTTTCAAACATCAAAATGTAGCACCAATGTTCATCTATCATATACAACCTCCTTCCTAAAATAGCTGATGTCTCACTGCCCCTGCCTTTCATCTTGGCTGTAAAAAAAAAACTAAAATAAAAATGGCCCAAAGTGAGATAATGATTTAAACCCTGGTTTCCTTTTCAGAAACCTCATAATATATTTACTGCTTTGTATCCAGATTAAATGATAATATCAGTCAGAAATCTACACTGTCATCATTATCCGTAGACATTTCAGATTTAATCAACATTTGTCCAGGACATGCTTCCACTCCTTTGGGGACTCCAAGCAAATAGTAAAATGTAATTCTAAGAAAATGACCATCCTCTTATTGGTTGAAGATATTTTGATCAACAGGACTGGTGAGAAAGGTTCACATATTGAAACGTTCATATTGTAAGCTAAACAATGCAATTGAGTGTATATACAAAAAGAAATAAATTAAATTAAATAAAAAGAAAAAAAGAAAAAAAAAAAGAAAAGAAAATGACCATCCTCAACTCCCAGAGAGATATGAGTTCCCCACTGGAATAATCATAGCCCCTCATCTGTACCCCTAAGATTAGGGATGTTGTATTTGTATGCTGTTGCATTTGTATGCTTCTCATATCACTTCAATCAGATTTGAAAGTCTTTAAATACTAATTCCAATTTCATGACATCAATGATTCCTTTCACTAATTTAGAACTTAAAACTTTTTAAGTTCCTCAAATAAAGTATAAAACAATAATGTGAGATGAATAGAGAATATCATGTAATAATATATTAATATATTATAATTATGTACTATTGAAATTATACTTTAATACAAATAAGGAAACCAAAACATGAAAAAGTAAAGTTAGATTTCCAGAATCCCCACAAACCAGGAAGCTGATGTATTAAATGTATTTACTGGGCCAACAGGTGCATGAGGGTTAAGGCATTGGACTCCCACGTGATTGCCCATAGTTTGAGTCCTGGACCCAAGTACTCAAGAGGAGAATGGAGGAGAAAGAATTGCAGCATGGCCATCCTCCCTGGGGGATGACTACTCACTTTCCCTCTGTCTGTCTCTGTCTGTTTCTCTCTGGTGAGTGTGCCTGCTCTATGGCAAAAACCTGGAAAAAAGAAAAATGTTTACTCACGGTTAAAAGAGCAAATGGTCGACTCTCTCCCAATCTAGTGCGTTGCCCAGAACTTGTAGTTTCAGATTCTAAAGCTATCGTCTTCAGTGTGATGTTATGTAACATAAGCTGCCACTGCAGGTGCCCTTCTTATGATACTAGTCTTTTCTGAGCCTTTGCTAAGGTCCTTCTTACAATGTAATGATCTGTCTCACGTGCATTACTAGAGTTGCACATGCAGTCACCTTTGCTTCACCTGTCAGAACTCTGTAGACTGTCATGAACATGGAAGAGCCTCAAGACATACGTACTGGATGAACACATTCATAATCACATCACTGAGGTCCAACACCCCTTCTACATGAAAGGCCCATTGGCAACGCGACTACCTCTGGCATGTCCTGAGGAACCCATCGGTCATACAAGTAAGTAGAGGGAAGTAGGAATAATGTTATTCTTTCACCTATTCAGTGTCATTGTGTTTTACAAACTGAAAGGCTAATGGGCTGTGAGTCAGATAAACTGGATTTAATCCCAGCCCTGCCATTTGCTAGCCCTGTAAACTTGACAAATGGCCCAACCTTCTTGATTCCCACTTTTTTCATCTATAAAATGAAATTAGAACCTCTTTTCAAAATAATTTGAAGGGGGACCAGCAGATGGTGTAGTGATTATGTCACTGGACTCCCACATGACTGACCTTGGTTCTAGTCCTGGACCCAGTGGCTTCAAAATCACACTGGGTATGTGTGCATGCATGCCTAAGATCCCAGGAGGAAAATGGGGGGAAGGATGATTCCTCATTTTCCCTCTCACTGTTTTTGTCTCTCTCTCTCTCTCTATCTCTCTCTCTCTCTCTCATGAGTGCATGCACCCTAAGGCAAAAACTTCTCAAATAATAATAAATAATAATAATTTGCAGAATTAAGATAATGTAAGTAAAGCTATAGGCACATTCAGTCACCCAATCACCTCTAAGTATCCTAGCCTCATCTTCATCTCTTTTTAATGTCTTTTTGCCCAGAAAAGAATCTCATCCAGTCTTTATAGCTTTCACAGACTGTTTTATACATCTGTGGACCTTTTGTCTCCGTCAATTCATAATCCTGCATTCTTTCCCATGGCCATAGTCAAAGCTCTCTTCCGGCAATTCCATGCTTATATACACTGGGCCTTCTTCTATATAATACATTTTCCATTTTAGAATATACATGCGGAGACTTCAAAAGGTTCATAGAAAAATGGAATTGAAGTACAAGTTGTTTTTTTTAAACCATGAACTTTTTTTATAATAATCATTTTCTATGAACTTTTGAAGGACCCTTACACATAACACACTTTCCCTGATAACTCTTTATAAAACATTTATATTTAAGAAATGATAATATGTGTTATTTAGATGTATCATCTATTCATTCTAATTGATAGGAATTGATAGAGACATATGCTATCTTAAAAGGATTTTTAATTATTTCATTTTATTTACTTTTATTTAAATTTGCTACAGGGCACATGAACTCATTAGAGACAGAGAGTGAGGAGGGGGAAAATAAAGCAAGCTGCCAGGTCCAGGACCTGAACACTGTGATAGACCACATAGGAGTCAGTGCCCCAAGTGCCACGCCACCTACTGGCCCCTCCTACAATGTCTTAACTATTTATATGGATACCTTGTCAGAAGACTTTTCCTAGTTCTTACCAAGAGACATGATTCTTAGTTCATGCCCACGGTGATTAACAAAATCTCCCTTAACCAATGCCTTCAAGTCATTACCTTGACCTATGATTTCTAGATAGAGAAAGTTGTGTGATGTCTCTGGTTCCTCTCCAAAAGTCAAGGGGATCATTTCATCGAAGAGCGGGCAGGCCCAAGAATGCTGGGCCACACACAAGGCTATGGGTCTCTGGGTGCAGCTCAAAGAGGTGCAAATGCCTGAACTCCAATCTTCCCTTAAGACCGTTAAAAAAATTAATAGCATTTATACATAAATTTCCTGCCCTGGTTTAGCCACATCAAATTAATAATAAAAGGCTGGATAATTGAAATTATAGCTTGAATTTAGAACAGCTCCCAGAATATCTGCAATTAGATACTGCCCTTCTGAAGTATGTGACTTCTTAAACTAAATCTGTTTATCATGACCCAATGTCTCATTTCTTATTCCTCTTCGCTTACAAAATTATTTAAATAAATATTAAGCAGCCTATTTACCAACATGCAATTTCACAGTGATTATGTGGAACATTTCTTTAACATGATTAACCACAGAGTGGAGTCACTTTTCATTAGTAAAACTCATTTTTAATGTACTCAGCAAAGGTTCCAAAAACCATTAGGGCTTCTTCAGACAACCTTATAGAGATGCGATTCCATGGCCTTCATTCTCAGGCCTTTTCTAGGCCTCAGCATCAAATGGAATTTGAATCTCAACTTTTCAACATCCTCTCTATTATGTTTTAAAGTTCATTTACTTTCTTCATGATAGAGTGCGTGTATGTGTGCACAAGAGAGAAAGACAAAGAGAGAGGAAGAGAAGAACCTTGGCAGGGTCTTCTCACACCTTGATCCCCCTTCCCCAGATCTCCAGCTCATTAGGATCTTGCATATACATGCACACACCAGACCTCTTTCGAGTCAGTATGGGGCTCTGAACCCACAGCTGGCTATGTGTCTTATAGTCTAGTTGGTTATGACTAGGCTTCCAGGTGAGGCCTAGCTATCATTTCTAGAAGATGCCATCTTGTATGTTCACTCTAACTCTGATGGGCTACATTACAACTGT
Organism: Tupaia belangeri chinensis; assembly: GCF_000334495.1. NCBI lineage: Eukaryota > Metazoa > Chordata > Mammalia > Scandentia > Tupaiidae > Tupaia > Tupaia belangeri. Next base: position 2,528,679 of record NW_006159530.1, on the reverse strand, counting down.
GGTTAATGCTTAGCAACTCGGGTAGATACCTCATGATTCTGCCCTGTAAAATGCTAAATTTAATCAGAATAAATAGATCTCTCTATTCCTACACCACCGTGCTATGATAAAGCTCTTGTTACTTCTTTTTTTTTCTTTTTTGAGAGATTTTCGCTATAGGGCGTGTGCGCTCGCCAGACAGAGAGAGACATAGAGACAGAAAGCGAGAAATCACCCCCCAGGAGGGATTAGGGCTTCTTCAGACAACCTTATAGAGATGCGATTCCATGGCCTTCATTCTCAGGCCTTTTCTAGGCCTCAGCATCAAATGGAATTTGAATCTCAACTTTTCAACATCCTCTCTATTATGTTTTAAAGTTCATTTACTTTCTTCATGATAGAGTGCGTGTATGTGTGCACAAGAGAGAAAGACAAAGAGAGAGGAAGAGAAGAACCTTGGCAGGGTCTTCTCACACCTTGATCCCCCTTCCCCAGATCTCCAGCTCATTAGGATCTTGCATATACATGCACACACCAGACCTCTTTCGAGTCAGTATGGGGCTCTGAACCCACAGCTGGCTATGTGTCTTATAGTCTAGTTGGTTATGACTAGGCTTCCAGGTGAGGCCTAGCTATCATTTCTAGAAGATGCCATCTTGTATGTTCACTCTAACTCTGATGGGCTACATTACAACTGTGGTTAATGCTTAGCAACTCGGGTAGATACCTCATGATTCTGCCCTGTAAAATGCTAAATTTAATCAGAATAAACAGATCTCTCTATTCCTACACCACCGTGCTATGATAAAGCTCTTGTTACTTCTTTTTTTTTCTTTTTTGAGAGATTTTCGCTATAGGGCGTGTGCGCTCGCCAGACAGAGAGAGACATAGAGACAGAAAGCGAGAAATCACCCCCCCAGGAGGGATGGCCACGCCACAATCCCTTCTCCTCTGTTCTCCTCTCAGGATCTTGGCACGCACGCACACGCGCCCGGCGTGAGTTTTAAGCCACCGGGTCCGGGACGCAAACCGCGGTCAACTACGTGGGAGTCCAGCGACATAGCCATTACGCTAACTGCTGGTCTCAAAGCTCTTGTTACTTCTTACTGCAATTTTTTCAACTCAGTCAGTAAACTTGGCAATCAAATAAGTAGCAACCTAAGCCCTCATGTATCTGGGAGCCCCTAAACAGACTATTTATATTCTTCCCCTTGTCTCTGAAACTGAAGGGCCAATTTAGCATTGCTTATTCTCGAACAAGACAGAACAGACTTTCTGGATGTCTGTCTGAATTGTGGCTCATTTGTTAATTTCTCTCTTTAAAGGTCGGTACTGACCTAGCCACCTACAGACTAGCGGGGCAGAGAGTACTGTATTAAATTACAAGGGAAACTGAGTGCCAGAAGCTGAACTAATCTGACATCTAAAACAAAACTGAAGTCCAAATGTCAGAAAAATCACATGCCCTCTCTAATCCCAGAGAACGTGAGAGGAAATACAGAATGTGTGATCAGGAGAGGGGGGCTTTATGGAACAATCACACATTTAAAGGTCAGGAAGTCAGAGTCCTTCTTTTATTTTTAAGAATCATGTATTATTCATTAGTATTATTTTAATTCACCAGAGTGAGAGACAGTGCGTCAGTGAGAAAGCGAGTCACCAGGTCCGGCACTCAAACCATGGTTGGCCATGTGGGAGTCCAATACCACAAGCACCACGCCACCTGTTGGCCCCACAGTCTTTCTGAAATAACTTCAGAGCGTAAGCAAGTCAAAAACAAGCAGGAGACGGAATAGCAGTCAGGTTTCCTGAGTAAAAACAGAGATCCCTGCCTGAAAATGCAGCTCACATGGCTCTGGCATGTAGATAGGCAGGCTTCCTTAAAGGTGAGACACAGGATGGCATCGTCCAGTAGTGAGTAATCTTTGGACAGAGTCTTTGGCATTCATCTACAAAGACATCACGACAGACACACACAGGACTTGTCCATGAGGTCATTATATATCATCCCAGGTGGTGATCCTGAAAACAAGTCAAGAAGATTTTAGGTTTCATTAATACATTCTCTCTTTTTGTCTCTCTCTCTCTCTCTCTCTCTCTCTCTCTCCCCTCTCTCCCTCTCTCCCTCTGTCCCTCCCTCTCTCTCCCTCCCTCTCTCCCTCCCTCTCTCTCCCTCTCTCTCTCTCCCTCCCTCTCTCTGCCTCTCTCCCTCTCTCCCTCTCTCCCTCTCTCCTCTCATTCAACAAGCCTTCACAAATGTGGTTAGTAATTAGCAGTCATCTCTACTGCTGGGGAAATGGAATAGTGGATTACGTATTCTGGAGACAGAGTGTCAGTCAATTAATAGACAGGC
>NW_006159530.1:2508485-2524305 GCF_000334495.1 Tupaia belangeri chinensis | reverse complement strand
ATGTAGATAGGCAGTCTTCCTTAAAGGTGAGACACAGGATGGCATCGTCCAGTAGTGAGTAATCTTTGGACAGAGTCTTTGGCATTCATCTACAAAGACATCACGACAGACACACACAGGACTTGTCCATGAGGTCATTATATATCATCCCAGGTGGTGATCCTGAAAACAAGTCAAGAAGATTTTAGGTTTCATTAATACATTCTCTCTTTTTGTGTCTCTCTCTCTCTCTCTCTCTCTCTCTTGTCAGTCAATTAATAGACAGGCTAAGTTTATTTACAACCTGTGTGGCAAGTGATCCAACCAAATGAATCCTTAGCTCTTATGGCTCTTTGTTAAAAGTTTATTTTCTTGATTCTATGAGAGAGATAGAGAGAGGAAGAAAAATAGACAAGCCCCCATGAGGAGGTTTCATCACACCCCAGTCCTCTCTCCAGCCTTCTAGCAGCAGGGATCATGGGTTCGCTTGTGCACCCATGTTCCAGCTCAGCCCAGGATCCAAACCATGGTCCCTCATGGTTGCATATTGCACAGCAACACCCCACTGCCTACACCACCATGGCTGGGTCTCTCAAAATATTTTGTAAAAAGTGACTTTGACCTTTTGTTTTTAATGACTTTGACCTTTACACATGCAGTGGATGTTGGCAAGTTGCTGCTTGAACATCGCGATACTTCTGTGAACTAAGCAGAGAGGAGCTCAATCTACCGCACATGCTATCAGGTTTGTCGGTGTGGCTTACCTGTTGTTCTCTGGTCATGTGACCCTTTGACAGTATGCTTGCCTGCATTTAAGCCACGCATAAATATTCCTCAGAGGCGTCTAGCCATAGCATTTTCAGTTATTAAATCTTCCATCAGTTTCTTCTCTTTGCCCCTATTCCTGACAGCAAAGCTTTATGTTTTAAAGAGCCATGTTTTCTCCATTACACAGTTCCAGGATGTGAAAAAGAGTTGGTGACGCAGAGATCCCAGGAGATATTTGTACCCTAAGATTCAATGTTCACAGGAGTGATTCCAGATGCAGATTAATATTTTGAAAGCTTAGAGCCTCTTCGAGGAGTTCTTTCTCACACTTGAAGCATTCAAGATGGTGTCCTGGTTTTGAGAAATGTCAAAGGGAAGCAGTCACTGTCAGCAGATTGACACTGTGACTGAATTTGAGTAGCGGCATTCACACTGTCTTATCCTGCGAACAGTTAAAACTCCATCTGCCCAGAGACCCAGGATAAAATATGTAGGATTTTATATGTTAAAATAATTGGATGACAGAGACATTAGATCTCTTTAGTTTCCCCTAAAGAGCACGTCTCCTTTAATAATAAGGTTATCAACATCTGCGAATGCTTCTGGTGTGCGGGGCACTGTCACGGGGCTCTCATGTGTTGGCACATTTAGCTCACTTAACCGTCTCAAAGAATAAGCAGTATGAGTATGCCTGGGTTTCAAAAAAGGAAGCTAAGGCAGAAAGAAGTTAAGTCACTGGCCCAAGGTCACAGAGCTAGAATTCAAAGCTAGGCATTCATCCCCAGAGACATATTTAACCTTAAAGTATCTAGGTTTTGGGGGTCCAGCAGGTGGCATGGAGGTTAAAACAGTGGATCCCCCAAGACTGATTGACCTTTCGAGTTCTAGACCCAACCAGCTTGAAAATCACACCAGGCGAGTGTGCATGCATGCCCGAAATGCTGAGGAGAGTGGAGGAGAAGGAGTTGCTGCCTGGCCTTCCTCTTTAGGGGATGATTTCTCGCTTTCCCTTGCTCTCTCTCTCTCTCTCTCTCTCTCATAACTTCATAGATTTTTTTTTTTAATTCTAAATTTTTTACTGTTAATCTCACTACTCAGGTCCCCACCAAATTCTTATCTCTGCTTTTAAAATAAGTATATGGCATTTCCTGAAATGGCCTTTTAAACCAAACTTTAGAGTCCGGTGAGACTCTGCAGACATCTTTAATGATCAAATGATACCAAACCATGTGACCATTCAGAGTCACTGTGTCCCAGTGCGTAAGATGGTACCCACGACCTACACCAATTTACTCCCGTCATCCCCGTTTCCTGTTACTCTGGATCCTGTTATTTCTTCCTCCCATCTTCCTTGGCCTCACTGGTTCTCTCCTTCCCATACCTGTCAAACTATTTTTCACAGGGAGTCTCACCTTGGTTCCCCTTTGTTTCTTGACTCAAAACCACCCAGTCGCGGCAAATCTTTACACACAGGAAAAAGAGTATTGGTTGCCAGGAGATGGTGAAAGGGGGAAGTGAGTGTGGCTGCTTAATAGTTAACAGGGTATCTTTTACGGTGACTATCTGGACCTAGATGGTGGTAATGGTTGCTAACATAGTAAATGTACTAAAAACCTCCTAATTATACACTGTAAAATGGTCGAAATGGTGAATTCTATGTTATGTGAATTTTATCTCCATTTAAAATATATATATAAAGCCAAGTCTAGTCTTTTTCACAATCTCACCCAGCCGTGACTCAAGGGGCCCCAGAAGGAACTCTGTAATCATCTAGATGAGGAGGTTTTGCTGGAATAGGGATTTTTAGTCTTCCTTTCCTATCTAGCTTCACAGAAATCAAGCCTGTGCCTTTGCTGTAGTTTTGTCTTATGCTGTTGTGCCTCATTTCTCAGACACAGGTCTCAGTAACCTTCAGACCAGGGGTAATTTAACCATTTGCTTATGAAAGCAAGCTATTCTGCTATAATCTCACCTAAGTTTTTGGTTTTAAAACATATCCACAAGTTTTTAGTATTCCTCCTTTAAAAATGTGGAGACTAATTCCCCTATTTTTAGTGTAGGTTGATTTGCATATAACACATACAATATGGCAGAACTGATGGTGTGTGACTAGGTTATAAAAGGCCTGGCATTTCACTCTTGATCTGTCTTGGCTCACTCTGCTAGGGAAGCCAGGTGCCATGTTGTGAGGACACTCAAGTAGCAAATGGAGAGGCCCACAAGGTAGGGAACTGAGGCCTCCTGCCAACAGCCATGTGAGTAAGCCATTTTGGAAGAAGACCCTCCAGCCCCAAGATGGCTGCAGATAACTGTAGACCCTGAATACATCCTGCATGCAACTTTGCAAAAGACTCAGAGCCAGAAGCACCGATCTAAGCCATTTCTGGACTCCTGACACAAAAATGACAAGACAGTAGGTATATGGTGTCAATACACTTTGATTTGAAGTCAATACATTTTGATTTGTTACACCGCTAACCAATACAGTTACCCCTTATTATCTTCTTTCTATGTTCATCTCTTTCCTCATTTTTATTCCATTGGTTTCTTTTTTTAAAAGAATTTATTTATTTAACTTTATTTATTTATTTATTTATCTTTAATTTGACAAGAGAGTGTCAGAGCAAGAGAGAGAGACGGAAAGTGAGAAAGCAAGGCGCCAGGTCCAGAACTCAAACCACTGTTGGCCATATGGGAGTCCAATGCCCTTAACCACCACACCACCTGCCTGCCCCTCCATTGTTTTCTTAATTCCTAGAATTGGTGCTACCTCAACAGCTTTTAGTTGTTTACCAATTGTTTTATTAAATAAAACACATCTCAAACACAGCAAATTGAATTTCGCAATGAGCACTTTTGATGCATTTCAAAGTACATTGTGGATATCAGTACTCTTCTTCATCTACATATTTTATTATACATGGCAGTCAATAAGTTTCAATATTTCATTAGAGTTATTTTTCCTTTAAAGGAAAACTTACATACAATGAAATGCAGATGTGAAGTGTATATTTGTTGATTTTTTCAAACCCATATACCTGTGTATATGCCAAGCCATTATGAAGATACAGTGTATAACACTCATGGTTATAAATTTAAACTCCTTGATAGAATCCACGAGGTAATTCTTATAATTCTGTACCTCTCTCATAGTATCTAACATCATCTGATCACATAGTAGGTGCTCAATTGCTCAATCAATATCTTTAACTCTATTTCTGGTTGTCACCTGGACTCTTTTTTTTTTTGGAGAGGTTTTTTGTTTGTTTGTTTGTTTGTTTGCTATAGGGCACATGCGCTCGCCAGAAAGACAGAGAGAGACAGAAAAATAGAAAGCGAGAAATCACCCCCCAGGGGATGATCACACCTCAATGTCTTCTCCTCCATTCTCCTCTCAGGATCCTAGGCACACATGTGCATGCACCCGGCGTGAGTTTAAGCCACCGGGTCTGGGACTCAAACCGCAGTCTGCTACATGGGATTTCAGCAACATAGCCATTACGCCAACTGCTGGTCCCACCTGGGCTCTTGAGAGGAAAGTAAATAAGTGATCCTAACACTAGGGTTCTGACATGCTGGGAAACAAAGACATTTTGGAGCCTTGAGAAACAAGAGAAAGGACAGAGAAGCTGCCCTCTCTTCTTTGTACAAAACCCCTTAAGGTATCGTTTGTCCACTGAAATTAGCATGGTGTAAAGATAGTAAAAACGCTTATGAAAGGCAATTTGTTTTCCATGGAGTTCACCAGATGGCCCACACTGTTAGGTATTACTTAAATGTCCACGTGGGAAAACCTGTGATCTCCCTCCCTTATTATAGCCCCTTGGCCTGAATATTATGGCCAGTGCACAGAGCAACAGCGAAGCCTTGCTACAAGCATTCTAATGGCCTTTGAAAGCATGTGAAACAAAGATAGCTTCTAAGTGAAAAATAAAGAGCAGCCTTCCAGTTTCAGCATGTGAAAGATAAGGAAAGGAGGCAGTTCTGCTTCTGTCATTACAAGGGCGCAGTTCAACCAGCCGGAGCTCCCTGTGTTCCTGAACCTGCGCTCACCTCTGCCTTCTGACTCTCCCTCCATTACTCCCACATGTCCTGGAGCAAGTGACAGGAGATAGCTCTGAGCAGTCCCTTTGAAATTGTGCGTGTGGAAGCAGGCCTGGATTTACAGTGCAAGATCTGTTGGGGTTTGGGTGTTTTTTTTTCTTTCGGCTTTCCTTTGACCCCCGCTCTCCTTATCTCTCATCTTTGTCTATCGCTCTCCTTCTAACACATTTTTTCTGGCTCGTTTAATTTATTTCTCCTCTCCCAGCCTATCTCGTTCTTCTGAGCTCTCACACAACATTTTTATCTCCACCTCGGCACATTCTTTTTCTCTCTCTCATCCCTCTTTTTCTCTTCATTTTCTTTCTTGCCTTTCACATGCTCAATCTCATACCAACCTCCCACTTTCCTAATTCAGCCTTCCTTCCCCTCCTCCAAGCTGAGCCAGCACAGTGCCCGTATTGGAACCTTCCAGCAGCGGTACTGATCCTCTTTCCTGCACATGCTAGGCTCAGTCTTCTGTAGCACACTGAAGAGACCCGATCTGCAACCGTGAAGGTTGTTCAGAGCTGTCTAATTTGTCAGCCTGATTCCACCTGCTGTACGCATAACCCAAAGCCCCATGACAGCCCTCATTTTCTAAGGTGAACTTCGGCCTTTGCCCTCTGACCCTTTGTTCGCATTCTGTTATTGCAAAGGGACAAGAACACAACCCACGGGTGCCTTATTACAGTTTTAATTTCCCAAGTAGTTCTACCACCTCGTTTTCACCTTCACCATCTCTCTCCCTCTGCAGTGCCCCCCGCCTTTGCTGTCTGTGAAACATAACCCTGAGAATCACATTTGCATTTTCTCTGTGATTGAGATCAATGCCTAGATGAGATTTCTTTGAATATTTTCTTAGTCCTCCTGCCCTTCTCTGTTTCTAAAGGACTATACTGATGATCATATTGGTCTTCATTTTTTCACATTCAATAGGCAACACACAAATTAACACGGGACTCTGAAGATTAAGAAAAATTTCTTAGGTCTTGTTGATGTTATTGTTACTGTGTCTGCCACAGCTGCTTCTGCCCAGGAACACCAAGAGAGTGTTATGTTCCTAACCCTAGGAATTCCACCCAAAATATCAGGGATCGTTGGTCAAAGGCATCTGGGTTTGGAATGTTACCCCCATGATATGTTCGTGTGGTTTTTTGAAATGATGGTTAAAATGAATACCCAGGCTAGTTAGACATTTTGTCACTATTACAACCCCTTATTATTTGAAAAACTACTTTATCTTGAATTTTTTTTAGAGAGAGGTTTTCACTATAGGGCGCGTGCACTCGCCAGACAGAGACAGAGAGACAGAAAGCGACAAATCACCCCCCCAGGGGGTATGGCCATGCCACAATCCCTTCTCCTCCATTCTCCTCTCGGGATCTTGGGCACACACGCACACGCGCCCGGCATGAGTTTTAAGCCACCAGGACCAGGACGCAAACCGCAGTCAACTACGTGGGAGTCCAGCGACATAGCCATTACGCTAACTGCTGGTCCCCTTTATCTTGAATTTTTAAACCAAGGACTAGAACACTCAGTACATAATTCCCCATAGACCTTGACCTAACTTAGTCTAGTTCACTGACATGGCTATACGGTTGCACTTAAAACACTTCTATGGACCGAGGTAGGTAGCAGCTTATACCCAGCAGTACTATCCTGCTGGTGATAAAGAAAACGCTATCTGGACCCCCACCCTCCACTCCCTGCTTACCCCACTCTACCCACCTCTGAGTGGGTGAGGATAAGGCGGATTACCCTGTCCATGCCCTCCGATGGTTTCTTTGGAGACAGCTGGGAAGTATGGGCATAAACTTCTCTTATGCAAAGCAGGGATAGAAGCAATGCTGACTGGGAAACATTGATGAGACCCACACGCCAAGTGGAAGAATTGAAAACCCAGTTTTGTGGGGATAGTGGCATTTGGAAAAATAAATGGAAACGTGAATGATGAAGATGGAGTTGGGTGTAGGTGAATAGCAAGTGGAAAATGAAGGATGATATCCCAGCTTGCCCTGGAAAATTGACTGGAAATTGGTGGTAATGGGTCGACAACATAGATCTAAAGATTTTTGACCCAATTCAGAAGGTAAAGAGGGCCCGTAAGGGTTTTAGGTAAAGAAAGTCTGTGTTTTAGGAAGAGTACTATAGAAGTTTATAGAGTAAGCTGATGAACAGGAGAACAGGCAGACCAGTGGGTTGTTAGTGTCTGTAAGAAGTTCGGTAGTCTTAATTCTACCTCTTCACCAAATGTTCCAGTTTTGTTTCTTCTGAGCACCACGGGATTGCACTTCCCTATTCCTATCATATTAAACATGGCCACATGATTTACTTTGACCAATAAAAGTAATCAGAAGTGACAAGTGTTCTTCTTCAGGACAGAAGCATTTTGTTTCCCATGCAAGTCACTGTGCATTATCCGTCTCCCTCTTCCTCAACAACCAATGCTGGTAACAGGTGCATCTTTGGGCTGTGTCTCAGAGAAGGGGACGATACAAAGCAGAAGCCCTAGCTAATGGGCTATGGACATGCAGCAACATAGAAATAAATCAGTTTGAGCCACTGATACTGAAAGGCTGTTACTATGCCTGACCTATTCCCAACAATAACTTGCTGCTAATATGATTTTGTTTTGGCCAGTTAATACTTCTCTTTTCTCTCTTTGCATTTTATCCTTTTTATTTAAGAAACTCTACTTTGTGACCATGCCTGCATAGTCAGCAAAAGAAGGTAAAGCTTGGGACCAGCAGATGGAAAAAGGGTTATATCACTGATTCCCATGTAGTTGACTGTGGTTCGAGTCCCAGACCCGACAGCTTGAAACTCACGCCGAGCATGTGTGCGTGCATGCCCAAAGTCCCAAGAGGAGAATGGAGGAGAAGGGATTGTGGAGTGGCCATCCTCCCTGGGGGTGAATTCTCATTTTCCATCTCTCTGTCTCTCTCTGTCTCTCCAGTGAATGCATGCACCCTATAGCAAAAATCTCTCTTAAAAAAATGTGGTGCTTTGGTGATTAGAACTCATCTTCAGGTTTAAACCACTTTAACATTTACAATAGTCAGAGTCTCCAGATTATTTCTCTATCACCCTTCCTTTAGGGCTCTAAGGAGCCTTACAGACTTTACCACAGTCTGGATGAAACTAAAGACTGAAAATTGCTTCGTATGTAAATTTAATAACAGTATAATTCATCCTTGGTTCTTCCATTTTAGAACTCTAAGGGGCCTGTTGCCAGTGTTTTTTTAACTGTCAATTCTCTCATTTGTCTACACTATTCAAGATCCTTACTCCAAGTCAATGCTCAGCTTCTTCTGTGAAGAAGATGCCTAACCTCACTCATCTGTTGGAAATCAGATGGAGCTTTGGACTTGGAAGCAAAGAGTGGATCAAATGTCACTACCTCCACTGAGAACTCTTCCCTGATACTGACGTTCTCCCTGCCCTGACTCAGGACTGCCAGTCACAATTGTGAAGTTAAGGGGAGATGGTTGAGAGCTTGAAAAATCCAGTTTGGGGTCAATTTGCCAAGCTCTGTGCCCTGGCTGGGCGTTGCATTAGCCTCAAGCAAAATCGCCTTTGTCTAATTTGCTCAGGTATGTTGTACATGCTGGCTACATCGCTCCGGCGCCTCAGGACCCATACCGCAGTCAACCAACTCTATTTCCTCCTCCCCCAGGCAAGAGACTCACTCCTGAACTTCCACAGCATCCTTCATAAGGCCGCCTCTTAACCTTTGTAGCATTAAGTTGTAGCTGTTTGTGGGGCTTTGTTCACCTCTCTCCACCATGCTGCAGGCCCCTTGAAGACCAGTGCTAATGTTTATTCACCTTGTTATCCCAACATTTTGTCTCTAGTCACCAAATAAATCATTGAGAAATTTGTAACTAATAACCAGTGGGTGAATGAACCCAGATTCTGCTCATGAGCGGTGTGGTGTGTCTTTGGGAACAGCATTCCCCCTCTAAATCTTAACTTCACCACTTGAAACAAGAAGTTTGGATTAGATGATTCCCAGTGTCTCTACCCCTTTGACAGTAGTTGAATCTGACTTCTTTCCATGTGCGTTTTCCCCTGTCTCATGTTCTCCTTCCCTTATTTCAGAATTCTAAGATTTTCTTTTTGCCCAAACATTTTTCTCCCTACTCTTGTGTAACCATCTTCTCTGTAGAGCATTCAAACATCTAGTAAGTTTCTTTTCCCTCACCTCATTATCACCTCCCTACTTTAGTAAATATGAAAGTTTCGAATATTTGGGTTAGTCAACTGCTCTAATCCAGATTTTCTGATCCTGATCATCCTGGGTGGCTTCAGTTTCCTGTAAAGAGAGCCATCCGTTAACTTCATCTCAGTCCTTTCTCTCTCTCTTTCATTTCAGTCATTTGGAAAAAGGGGAGCATGCTGAGGGCATGTTCTCCTGCCAGAGAGAGACAGAGAGAGTGGGAGAGAAGAAAGCAGCCCTCATGGTGTCAAGCCACTGGGTCCAAGACTTGAACTGTATAGTCAGCCATATCAGCTCTGGCTGTCTTAACCCCCAGGCCATAGAGCTGACCCAACGCCATTCATTTTTAACTCTAATGGAATGGTTCCCACAAACGGCCACACCTGGTTGTTGATATCACAGGACTTGCTCTGCTTTGTAAAATCTTAAAGAATTGCAGCATCCCCACTTGGCATTCCTTGCCATCTCTTAATTTCCTAGTTCTTCCACATTCTGACTTAAGTAATGGCTGTTTTCAAAATTCATCCAGAATACCATTTCCTTGATCCCATTTTTTTTTTAGTAAGAAGTCAGTTGTGAAGGGAGAAAGACTACAGTCAAATGAGCCTAGACCAAAGTTCTGGTTTCAATGGAATCCTGAGGAGGCAATGCACTGTCTGCTAGGTGCTCACCACGCAGCGCAGTTTGCTTAATGTTACTGTGTTCCCTTCAACCACACCATCTTCGCTCCTCTACTGCTCCTCTTTCCTCCTTAACTTTTACTTCCAATTTAGTCAAGATTCTTGGGACCAGCAGTTAGCGTAATGGCTGTGTTGCTGGATTCCCATGTAGTCAACCACGGTTTGAGTCTCAGACTCAGTGGCTTAAACTTATGCTGGGCGTGTGTGCATGCGTGCCTAAGATCCCGAGAGGAGAATGGAGGAGAAGGGATTGCGGCGTGGCTATCCCCCTTGGGGGGATGATTTCTCACTTTCTATCTCTCTGTCTTCACCCTATAGCAAAAAACCTCTCAAAAAAAAAAAAAAAAAAAAAAAAAAAAAAAAAAAAAAAAAACAGATTCTTTTTTTCTCATTTCTGTCCCTTTTCCTTCGGAGATTTTGTTCATCCCACAGCTCCAAGTAACAAAAGAATGACTTCATCCTTATCATCTCTACATACTGCCCACAAAGACCGGTGATTGTCAACCCTGCCTAAACATCAGTCACTTGCATTTCACTCCTCAGAGATTCTGATTTAATTGGCCAGAGGTAAGTCTAGTTAGCTTTGTTTTTTGAACTTTCCAGGTAATTTTAATATGCAGCTGGGTTATAATTTTCAAATCTCTGCTGCAATTATCTACCAGGATATTCTGTGATTTCTCTCAAATTTGACAAGTCTTACGTCCAAACTCACCATTGTTATCAATAATTAGTCACAACATGGCTTCAGTTATGAGAAATGAACACCAAGTTGGGAAAAGCTGTACTCAACTGGTTGTTGCAGACAGGTGTAAGCTGGGGCCTGTCCACCACTGCATTGTAGTCATTCGTCCGATGGTTCTGTAGTCAGCGCTTCTATATTCCAGGTTGTGTGATCAAGATACTACAGAAAACAGGATAGGCACAATCCTTGTCTTCATCATGTTTACAACCCAAAGGTAGGACGGAAGCTTTTCTTCAGGAATCCAATCTCCTATAATGTTTCCCACCTTCAATCCAATTGACTTTTATTTTTTTTTTAAATTTTATTTTTTCCATGCATGAGAGAGACAGAGACCGAGATATAGCAACCCCAACAGGGTCCTCACACAACGGTTCACCTCAACCTCAGCCAGCCCAGATCACGGACACACGTGTGCCCAGCATACTCGGGTGGTCTCTGGACATGAATCAGTAATCTTCCCTGGTGGGTCTGCCTCACAGAGTATTGTGCTTTACCACTGAGCCACCATCAGACCCTGAGTCTAGTCAACTTTTAATTTATGCTGTGTATAAATTATTTTGATGATGCCTTTCATCCTACATGATAAACTCCTGCAAGGGATATCCCTTCCTCTTGACCTCACCATGTCTAGCTAGTGTTTGATACATGTCACACTTCTGCTTAGCTTTCTAAAAGAAATGAAAAAAATAATTTTAAGAATGTGTAATGGCTTATTTTGGAAGGATGAGGAGAGGGGTAGGCAGCCACTGGGAGTAGGGTTGAAGTGGGGAGAAAAAGCTGTTGATGAAAACTCTTGTCTTCCAGTTCCTTCCATTCCCAGATGAATGAGTTCATTACACAAGCCAAGATTTGAGTGACTTCCTCCACACCCTCCTTCTCCAGTCAGTGCCAGACAGAAACGAGTTACAGGGACTCCACCAGTGGTACTTTACGAGTGCTAGCAATTGCTACCGTGCATCCTTAATAGCAGCGTAATCAAAAGTTATGATGCATTTTTCTGTAATCACAAGAAATGATACCCACTTAGGGCTAAGTAAAGCAAATTTCCCACCAAAAAATAAAGGCAAAAGCATTTCAATGTTCATTTCGAAACGAGTGAGTCAGAATCAATTTGGTAAAGTAGTTAACAGCAACTGTGTGCCCCTTCCCAGTTCATAACAGGTACAATTTTCTCTTAACAAACAACGGAGCCGAGGTCTCTGAAGCTGGGTTAACATGGTGCGTTCAAACCTTCGGACTACTGTGTATTTAAATTGGATAATAGAGGCCATCAGAGAAGCACCAACATGAATCTTAAGAAGCAGACCAATTTGCCAACATCCAGAACATATCCTTAGAAAAAAAAAGTAAATGTAAATAAACGAGTAGGGAGTTCCCCCACCCCCGCCCATGGGGATTGCAGACTACAGCCTAGAAGCGCATTGCAAGTGCCTTTGTGTAAGCTAGTAGCAACTGCGCCAAACCCAAGTTATAGAAAGAAGGAGATATCTTCATTTTGTACAGAGCATTTGTGCATTGTATTTCCTCACTCTTTCTCTTTCCCCCAAAATGAGGGTGTCAGCTAAAAGGAGACAAGTGTTAAATTTTAATTGGTTTAGAACACCAACATTCTCCCATTTCTCTACCACCACCACACACACACACTCGCACACTGCCTCCCCTGGGAATTGTGAAGATAGTTAACAAAATGTATTTGTCTAATGTAATTATGTGTCCTAAGGGACTGATTTTTAATAATAAAAATGAGTGTAACTTAAATTATCACCATGGCACATTTTTTTTTTTGTCTGGCTCTCTTTTCTTCTCTGCCTTGTCTCTCTCTTTCCATCTTTAATTCTTAAAAAAAAAAAAAATTGGAAATGTGTGTCCATGTGTCCGTGTGTGTGTGTGTACATAAATATGCACAGATACTTATATTTTTGTCTAGCATCACACTTCAGAAGACTTGTTGGAATACAATGAAAAATTCATGTCCTCTGAAGTAATTGGCATTTTTTGGCTTTTTGTTTTTCTCACCATTTATTTATTTATTTAGTCTAAGGTTTAAACAAGAGAACTGCACTGAAGCTGTTCAGATAAAGTCCCAAATATAAAGCATTTGAGGTAATTACCAAAGGCACTAAGGGATCAAACAGAGACACATTTCTCGTGCTATATTTTTTTAAGAGCTACAAGTAATGAAAGCAGACTGGACACATGCAATTATTAAAACATAAACTGCTAGAAATGAAGTCAGTTCAATAAGGCAATGTCCTACTTTCTTATTTTTCAGACTTCAAATAAGTGCTTCCCAAATTTCCACCGAAGCAGCTGTTGGAATCAATACTGTAGGGTTCTAAGTGTAAGACTCAATTAATAGGATTCAGGTGAAGGTCGGGTATTGATCAGACTGATGTGAAATGAGAGTCAATGGACGCACCTGTAGACAAAACACACCTAAAGGAAAATAACAAGAGTCCTACTTTTATTCGTGTGGGGTGTTCTTCTCCACTAATTGCATGTCTCCCCATGGATTCTGTCTAGCCTCAGGAAAACAGATTTTGTTTTATGAAGTTGGAGGGATTGTTGTGCCATTATTTTAAAGCATAATTCGTACTTTGAGTTCAGTATGGTGAATAGAATAAAATTCAGCAAAGTTTGCTAAAACTGTGAAGAATAGAAAATGTGTTCCTTTATGATGTTCCACATTGAAAACTAACCTGGGTTCATTTTTGTTTATCTGAAAGTAAGCCTTTTGAGGAGAAACTGAATAATAATACCAATAGTAATATATTTTTACTAGATAATGTATTAACAGGATAATTCCTATACACAGACATAAACATTAATAAGTCAAGAAAGGCATAATATTGGGACCAGCAGTTAGAGTAATGGCTATGTCGTTGGACTCCCATGTGGTCGACCATGGTTTGAGTTCCGGACCCAGTGGCTTAAAACTCATGCTGGGCGCGTGTGCATGCGTACTCAAGATCCCAAGAGGAGAATGGAGGAGAAGGGATTGTGGTGTGACCATCCCCTCTGGGGGGATGATTTTTCACTTTCTGTCTCTCTGTCTTTCTGTCTGTCTGGAGAGTGCACATGCCCTATGGCAAAAACCTCTCCAAAAAAATAAAATTTAAAAAAAAAAGGCATAATACCAAAATACTAACAGTGGTATGTTAGTTCCTATTAACAAGATTATAGATTACTGGGACTAGCAGGTGGCATAATGGTTATGTCACTGGACTCCCACATAGTTGATCCCATTTCGAGTACTGGACCCAGTGGCTTAAAACTCATCCTAGGCATGTGCGTGCCCAAGATCCCGAGAGGAGAATGGGGGAGAAGGGATTGCAGCATGGCCATCCCCCTGGGGGGTGATTTCTTGCTTTTTGTCTCTTGCTCTCTGTCTCTCCAGCAAGTACACATGCCCTATAGCAAAAATCTCTCTTAAAAAAAAAGATTATAGATTACATTTATCATCTTTATGTTTGTAATATGTATTTCCTGATATGTCTGTAGTTACCACACACGACTTAAAAAATAAAATGAATACTTTATAATGTCTCTGTGAAAAAAAGGAAAAAAATATATAACTATCCAGATTGTTTCTAAGTTTCTCTATTTCATTCATGAATGTGATAGGCGTGGGACCAGCAGGTGGTGTGGTGACCAAGGCCCTGAACTCACATGATCAACTGCAAGTCTAGTCCTGGACCTGGTGGTTTGCTTTCTCATGGATTCACCCCTCTCTCTTTCCTTCTGTCTCTCTCTCTCTCTTTCTCTCTATTTCCATCTCTCTCTAGTGAGCACACGTGCCCTATATCAAATTTAAAAAATAATAGTAATAATGATAAATATAATTAAATAAATAATTATTTTTTTAAAAAGAAAAGAAAGTGATAGACATGAGAGAGCGAAAAGCAATCCTAACAGCGTCTCATGCTGTGGTCCCCCTCCAGCCTTCCCAGCCAGCCAGGATTATGGGCACAGGGCACCCAGGTCAACCAGATCTTCCTTATGGATCCAGCATCCCTCTTGAACAGAATGTTACCATGTTACTACTGTGCCTCCAAGCCAACGCCAAAGATGCTTTTACCAACAGAAGATAGATCAAGAGGAACAGTTGGAGATAACTCAGAGGTTAGAACCCAGTGGAACCCATTGAATGGTGTGAAAGGTCAAGAGAGAGTAACTAAATTAATGGTCTGACAGATGAGGATACCTGAGATTTCCCATTCACAGAAGGGGGACGGGGAGGGCTGCAGCCTTGAACATAGTAGGAAAGAGTCAACCATTAAGGCTTCAGTCTGTTCTTACCTCATCTCCTCCTTTGAAGAATATTGCCAATTGTTGATCAGAGCAGCCTTAGCCAAGAGCCCACATGAGAGTCTTCACAACTGCGTGGGGGCCGAAACCAGCTCCATTATCTACCCTGTCTAGTTCCCTGGCTTGGTACAGAAGCTCACAGAGGAGCAAGCACCCTTTCCTGGTCACAGAATACATTGCAGGGGGCAGTACAGCACCTTACCAATTGCAGATTAGTTCCCTTCTAAACTTGGGTATTTTAAAACCCAGCCATGAGTGTCTACCATCATCCTTGGTATTCAAACACTGAATATAGTCATGAGACTATTTCCACATATGCATCCCAGTTCCCATCTTTCCTCTTCCAAATTTGCTCTTGGGCAATTGAGCACAGTAGTTAAGTTGTCCCACGGGGGAAATTTTCAGATTGTTAAAAGCAATTGAAATAAGGGTTTATAATGGGATACAATTTGGAAATGACACTTCTGTTATTTGATACTAAGAATGTTTCCTCTTTCATAGGAACTGAAGAATAAATTATCACCTTAAAAGATGGTCTCAAAGAAAGAACAGATATGGCACTGAAGGTAGAGAAAGTTCTATCTAAGAAAGAAACTGGTTTAGCATATTGAATCCTTTAGCAAATCTCATGTGCATGGATGCCTGAGGTGGATACATCTCTTATTTTCAGAAAAGGACATACAGGTCCACCCTTAGTGGCATAGTCAGTAGGGTGCTACCACATGATACTGGAACCATCTGGGAAGGTCTGGGATTTGGATGCCGGTTGACGAAAGATGACCAGCATACGCACAACTGCCTATGATCCCGGCTGACTGAGAGGCTGAGGTGAGGACTGTGGCATGGTAAGATCCTGTCAAGGGCATCTCTCTCTCTCTCTCTCTCTTCTCATGAAATAAAGAAATTTACCTTAAAAATAAATACATAGAAAAGGATTTACAGAGGATATCAGATGAGTTATACTCAGCCAACTCCTTGGCTGCCATTCTGTAGGCCTAGTCTGTGGTTATAGTTGCCCTGGACACACCCACAGGAAAG
>NW_006159530.1:2484080-2508454 GCF_000334495.1 Tupaia belangeri chinensis | reverse complement strand
GGAAAGACGGCAAAGCAGTAGCTGACCCTCATGGTTACCTGTTATAAGCACAGCACCATGATGAGCCCTTTTCATATCGTATGTACCTCACTTATTCACAGTCAGTTTAACTGACAATTATTCTGCAACCTGCAATGTCAACCTCAGATTTTAGCTGGGTCCACCATTCAAGAAGATAGAAAAGGAGTGACCATGCTGTCTGACCCTGTAGCCTTGGCCAGTCATTTACGGGAACCAGAGCACAAGTGGCCCAAGAATTACTAGGCTGTCCTCCGGGGATGGGGAATCTGGAGTTGGGAAGCAGAATAAGGCTATGAAAGAAAGAGTTCTGCCAGTTTTCTAAGTCCTAATGACTAGTGGACCCAGTGAGATCTGAAGTCACCCATCGCAGCTAGAGCTTTGGACGTGAATACCAGCCGTGAGATGATGGAGGAGGCTTGCGATGTGAAAGGGGCTGATGGAGCTTGATTCAGGAGGCGTTAGATGCCCTCTTCTTCTCTTCTTTTTACTAAGTTTATGTCCATGAATGTTTTTACAAAAATATCCTTTAAAAAATACAGAAGAAGCATTCGATGTTGAAATGTACGATAGGGACGTATTAGAATGAAAATCGTTGAATTTCATAGCTGGAAGAAAGCCTGGAGATCCCCTGGGCAAGTTTTCGCAGCGTGCCTGTGACGTTCTCTGCTCCATGGCACGGCAGGGCTTCAGTGAGGGGTGCAAGCGGGACAGTGAGGAGCCTGGCTCACATACAGAAAGTAGGCAAAGGCTCACTTTGCTATCTTTTCTATATTAGGATTCTATTGAGTCATCAGAAAAGCCTGGGGCCTTTTTGCACTGGAAAAATACATCGTGACTTCTCTGATGAGCATATAAGATTTCCTTTAGTTAAAAAATGAAAATAACAAAAACATGGGAAAATATTTCATGACCTTTCTGATGACCCCATATATAAGATTTCTTTCAGTTATTTTTTTTTTAAAAAAAGGTTCTATTATGTTCAGGAGGGGACCAACCCTCTCTCTTTCCAGTGAAGGCCCTGGTGTTGGCTCCAGCAAAGCGGACTGTCCCAGGGATCTGTGAGCTCATGGCTGTGTCTCCTGTCTCCTGACTCCAGGACTCTCACCGCTACACCAAGCTGCCTCTCATCATGTAGCCGAATTCCCTAGAAGATGGCTTAATTAAAACTGTGGCCATTTTGGTTTTAATCTTGAGATTCTAATTATTTTAGGTTAAATATCTTGAATTAAATGTATAAATATAACATTAAGGTTAAATAATATTTTAAACAGTGTTTGGATCCTCTCTCTCTGACTGCATGGAATTTAATTTTTTTTTTTTGAGAGGTTTTTGCCATAGGGCACGTGCGCTTACCAGACAGAGAGAGACAGAGAGACAGAAAGAGAGAAATCACCCCCCAGGGGAGATGGCCACGCCGCAATCCCTTCTCCTCCATTCTCCTCTCGGGATCTTGGGCACGCACACACACGCACCCGGTGTGAGTTTTAAGCCACCAGGTCCGGGACTCGAACCGTGGTTGACTACATGGGAGTCCAGGGACATAGCCATTATGCCAACTGCTGGTCCCGCGTGGACTTTAATATTTTAATCTATTACTGCCTCTGCAGATAAAACTACATGCCAGTTCTGAGAGAAAATGCCTAACAACTTTGTTTCTTCAAGGTCAATGTATTATTTTGTGTCAGGACAATTGTTCTCCTAAACCAGCCAAGTATAACTACCAGGGTTTTTTTGTTTGTTTTTGCTTTTTTATTTTTAATCTTGCAAGGATTTCCATAGACATTACAAACAGTGACAATAGAGCTCTAATCCTTTCCCATCCAACTCTGGTACTATCATAAAACTCCAGGGGGGGGAAAAAAAAAAACGAAACCTCAGGAGGCCAACATCACATTTACCACCTTGGGTTTGATGCTCTTAGTCACAGACACAAAACACTAAGGTTCGGAATGATGAGACCCACAGGGTCCTGGTATTCCTTTTTGGCCTAGGATCTAAAGGGACTTTGTAAAGTTGGTGAATAAGTAGAATGTAAGTGTGGGTTTAATTTTGATGCACCCATTTTGAAATCCATGCCTATTCTTTCATAATGTGTGTTTTCCATACATGTACTGAGGCCGCATTACCTCCCTGTCCGGGTCACAGATACAAGAAGCAGCTTGCATGTTGGTCCATGCCCAGCCCGCTAGAGTGCCTTACATGCATTCTCTCATCGAATCCTCCTGAGGTCCCGATGCTGTGGCGATGAACTCACCCTGTTTTAAGGAAAAAGAAAGGAAGGCGCAAAAATTAAGCTATTTGGGGACCAGCAGTTAGCATAATGGCTATGTCCCTGGACTCCCATGTAGTCAACCACGGTTCGAGTCCCGGACCTGGTGGCTTAAAACTCACACCGGGTGCGTGTGTGTGCGTGCCCAAGATCCCGAGAGGAGAATGGAGGAGAAGGGAATGCAGCGTGGTCATTCCCCCCCCCCGAGGGGGGGGGGGATTTCTAGCTTTCTGTCTCTCTGTCTATAGCAAAAACCTCTCAAAAAAAAAAAAAATTAAGCTATTTGGGGACCAGCAGTTAGCATAATGGCTATGTCCCTGGACTCCCATGTAGTCAACCACGGTTCGAGTCCCGGACCTGGTGGCTTAAAACTCACACCGGGTGCGTGTGTGTGCGTGCCCAAGATCCCGAGAGGAGAATGGAGGAGAAGGGAATGCAGCGTGGTCATTCCCCCCCCCCGAGGGGGGGGGGGATTTCTAGCTTTCTGTCTCTCTGTCTATAGCAAAAACCTCTCAAAAAAAAAAAAAATTAAGCTATTTGGGGACCAGCAGTTAGCATAATGGCTATGTCCCTGGACTCCCATGTAGTCAACCACGGTTCGAGTCCCGGACCTGGTGGCTTAAAACTCACACCGGGTGCGTGTGTGTGCGTGCCCAAGATCCCGAGAGGAGAATGGAGGAGAAGGGAATGCAGCGTGGTCATTCCCCCCCCCCGAGGGGGGGGGGGATTTCTAGCTTTCTGTCTCTCTGTCTATAGCAAAAACCTCTCAAAAAAAAAAAAAATTAAGCTATTTGCCCAGAGTCACACAAGATTCAACCTAGTCAGCTCAACTTGAGCCCAGAGTGGGACCCTTCAAGAAACAACATAGATGTGGTTTAGGCAGCTTACGAATCAAATCTAAGGAAACAAAGATAAGCACTTTAATAAGGTCTGAGTGGGTTAGGAACAGCAAGAGAATAGAAGAACAAAGGGCCCTCCTTTGGGGCACGTTTGACTTCCCAGAAGGAATCAGGAAGGAGATATGAGGGCAGAAGAGGAGGAAGTGGGCATCGGTACCTTAAATGCAGATGCTCCAGTTTCTCCATCAGTGCTTGGAGCTGTGGAACTAAGAAATCAAAGGAGGAGGGAGGAACAATTTCGACTCTCCATGGGTGGACGTGAATCTGGAAAGCTTGGGACAGAGGTGGCACACTGGTACTGAAGAATCTGAAACAGCAGAACAGCCAGTCAAGGTGGACCACAGACCCCGCCAAGAGGAAGCCCAGGGAGGCCAGAGGAGGGGCAGAACTCAAGTGAGCCTGAGGCGTGATACCTTTGTTCATCCCCTCATCCCCCACTCACACTACCTCAGTCAGCTCTCCCACCCAACAGTGAACGTGAAAGCAATGACCGTGTCTGGTGCATCTCGAATCGTTTTTAAAGATCCAAGCAGAGCAGAAAGCACACTACACAATCCTGGCTGCATGGAGGATTGCCACACCTAGCAACACACATGCAGTAATTGCCAGGTGAACTGGATTGGGTTGAACTGACCGGAGACTCCCTGGCTGGAGGTTTTGGAAGTAAGGGACAAATATTGGTGAGTAAGTAGATCTTTCTCTACTTCCAAAATTACCCTTGGTTTGGACACAGACAGTGGCTTTCCTGAGAGCGCACACCTTCAAAGCTGATGTCATGCATGTCCTTCCCATGCTCCCAGTAATGACACTATTCTCAAGTGTAAGCTGGATGTTGAGTAAAAGGGATGTCAGAAGATAACAGGCTTCCTGCCTCATCACATGGGGGAGGGTTTACCTAACCAGCAAGCTTGTGGGGGGCTGGGGGGACCTCCAAAATGAAAACCACCATCTCCGCTATTCTGCTTATTGCTAGCTCTGCCTATATGCATCTGTTTCCATTTGAAGCAAATGAAAACCTCCCTGTTCTCTGCTGACATCAAAGCTGCAGACCTGAGCTCAGCTCACTGTCATGGCTGCTGTCATTAATAATACTTATGGCCCCGATTGCAACGCCGTCTACTCAGCGCTGTAAAGACAGGAGTGTAGGCCACAGACAATGGGAACCAGATCCCAGGGGATGCAGAGGGTGCTCCCACCATCTCAGCCCCACAACAGGTTTCAGGCAGAGCCCAGGGAGGTGGTAACTGTGTGCAGCTCTCACTGTGGGAGGACTGGGACCACCAGCTGGGGCCGTCCGGTTACCAGTCAGCTGCTACTCTGGGGATAGTTTCCACTCTGTTTTCAGTTCTCTGCAGTGTGGACGCAGTGTCAGGCCCATCCATCTCTTTCCCTCTTCACTTTCTCTTATCACCCAGCCTGAGTCTGAGTGACAAACAATGGTCTTCACCAGTTTCAACAACACTCAGATTTGTAGGGTTTGAACTGACCCAAACACGCCACGCTAATTAGGATAGAGCCTGGGGCCTCAAAAAAAAAAAAAAAAGAAAATGAAGAAGAAGATTTCAAAGGAAAATAATCAATGCAGGCTCCCCTGTCTTCATTCTGGTGGTTCATGGGAACTAGATCAGGGCCAGGGCTTGGGGGATGGGGGGAGGCCCTTGGCTGGTAACTCTGGTAACTGAGAGCTCCCTCCACCCATATGGGCCCCTCCCCCCCCTTACAACACCCAGAAGAACAAAATTGGGGTAAATTTAGCTCAGAGTGAAAAGAAATGGTAACAACGGTGCAACTGTTTCAAGTTTATAAAGACTAGACACATAACTGTAGTTATCCCCACAAGGCATGGCACTGAAATAAAGCTGTGGAATGCAGAGAGATTATAGGCAAAGTTCTATTAGGACACAATGGTGCCTGCATTTTCCTGACTGCCTGTGTCATCTTCTTACCTCCACCCAGGCCAGCGAAGTTCTGAGGCAGCGAGCTGCTTGTTATTCCCGGAAGCCACCCCGCACTCCATTCATCCCACTGTGCCCCACTGTCCTTTTGAAATACTTGGCTCGTCTTTGCAACCCTCGCCCTGGTGCCACCGGAAGGAAGACTCCTGCCTCCCAGATGGTGAGCTTACCTCACTTTCTGCCTGGTTTCTGTCTTCTCCTGGGCTCCATTGTCCCTTCCTCAGGGTACCGTCAATGTGTGTTGACATTTCAGGTGACAGGCACATAATCTGTTCTCAGTCAAAGTGTGATGGATGAAAAAATTATCTTCAAATGATTCAAATCAATTCGGGGGGACGGATGCTTCCCATGATCTAAAGTGCGCCCAAGCCCTACCAATTAGTCTCTCACACACACAGTTGATCACTGGGAAGGCAAGAAAAATTCCCATGGGCTATGGATCACAAGCCCATTCTCACCCTGGGGGGGACAAAAAGGGCACAAGAATCACTCATGGTGAAATAGTAACAGCAACTCAGTTTCAAATAGGGAGGAAAGTATGACTGTCTGAATTTGAGTAGTTTAGGGTACACCCTTTCCCAGGGGAATTATACCTTCCACTGCTTTTCATGGGGGTTCAGGCCCATCCTTAATTCTGCAAAGCTATTTGGCCTCAAAGTTATTTCACTGAAGCATGACTCCAAATGATAGTCTTGAAATCATCAATGCACCTTCCACAAAAACAACATTTGTCTACTTTCTGCTCAAGGCTCTTCTCATTAACAACCACACAATAGAGTCCATCCAAAATTTGCTGCTGTCCCTAAAAATGAATATGCATTGTCTTTAAAGACAGTGAGAATAAATTTCACTTTTGCCTTGGATAGTCAGGAATTCAAAAATTATACCAAGTGTTCAATTATATTAACACACTATCCCTTATCTCTCAACACTAATTTTAATGTTTTCCTTTTTCTCCTTTTTCTATTTCCTAGCTTTTAAGAATTATTTTATTTAACTTTATGTATTTATTATTTATTTATTTATTTATTTATTTATTTTATTTATTTATTTTATTTGACCAGAAAGGAACAGAGTGGAGGGGGGGAGTGAGAAAGCAAGCCACCAGGTCCGGGACTTGAACTGTAATCAGATGTGTGGGAGTCCAGTGCCCTTAACCATCATGCCAGCTATTAACCCCTCCTAGTATTTTTTTTATGTGTGTGTTTAATTATTGTAAGCTATCTCAAATATATTCAAGATGTGGGCAGACATGTTAGATTTAAAAAAAGGAACAGAAGAACAGGTGGTTGAGAACCAAGAGCCTAGTTCAGGATCTAGGGAACTCTCAGGGACCAGCAGTTGGTGTAATGGCTATGTCGCTGGACTCCCATGTAGTCAACCACAGTTAAAGTCCCAGGCCCATGTGCGTGCATGCCCAAGATCATGAGAGGAGAATGGTGGAGAAGAGATTGTGGTGTGGCCATCCCCCCCTGAGGGGTGATTTCTCACTTTCTGTCTTTCTGGCAAGCGCATGCACCCTATAGCAAAAACCTCTCAAAAAAAAAAAAAAAAAAAAAGAATGCAGAGAACCCACTTAAAAGACTTCCCATAACCTAATCTATTGTTTGAATCATAAAGAATTGTCATTATTCTACAGCCTTTGACCAAATGGGAGGGACCAGCAGTTAGCGTAATGGCTATGTCGCTGGACTCCCACGTAGTCGACCGCAGTTCGAGTCCTGGACCCGGTGGTTTAAACTCATGCCGGGCACGTGTGTGTGCATGTCCAAGATCCTGAGAGGAGAATGGAGGAGAAGGGATTGCGGCGTGACCATCCCCTCTGGGGGGTGATTTCTCGCTTTCTGTCTCTCTGTCTCTTTCTGTCTGTCTGGCGAGCACACGCGCCCTGTAGCAAAAACCTGTCTCAAACAATAAAAAACTTTTAAGATGGGGCCAATAGATAGTGTGATGGTTAAGGCACTGGATTCCCATATGCCCCACCACAGTTCAAGCCCCAGACCTGGCACCATGCTTTCTCACTTTCTCTCTCTCTCTGTCTTTCTCTGGTGAGTGTGCCCTATAGCAAATTTAAAAGAATAATAATAACCATAAATAAAATTAAATAAATAATTCTAAAAAAATTATATTTTTATGATTTCCTGGTCTTTGGGACATAAACTTAATTTTCACTATCCACGGTGGTTTTCAAGCACAGCTATTACTCATCTATGGAGCTTTTCTATGCCTTCACCCCCACCTTTACTCAAACCAATATCTTAATAAATAAATCAGTATCTCTTAGAATTAGATACAGGTCTCAGTATATAGTTTTTAAACCCTCTAGGGGATTCTAATATATAGCTGAAGTTGAAAGTCACCCTTCTACAGGAACTACTCTTTATGTTCCAAATGCATTTCCCGCTAGAGATCTGGGAGTAGACATTCTGAACTTGTCCAACTTCATCTAACTATCCAGAGAAACCTGAAGATGCCTCGTGTGTCCCACTGTCCTTATAAACCAAGAGACTGACCTACAACTCTCTTATCTTTGTGATTTCCAGTGTGTCACCATGTCGGGGCAAGGTTACCCAGAGGAATGCTAAAAATGCCATGTCTAGGACCCGAATGGTGACAGCACTAAAACATGACGCTCTGTGAGTCTGAGTCATGTCACATATAGACAACTCCCAGAATACACTGGGCACGCTCATGCCTGTCAGCTGGGCTGGATGAAGCTGAGAGTGAATTATGGCAATAAGACCCTCTTGGAGTGCTGTCTCTCTATCTCTGTCTCTCTATCTCTCTGTCTCTGTCTCTCTCTTTGTCTCACTCATAGAAGAAATAAATCATTAAACTTCAAGAAAAAATACCACGTCTGCTTCTTCAGCTCTCTAAGATTATCAAATGCTTGCTCCTTTACTTCCTGCCTGGGCACAAAAGCAGCCTAATACACAATCTCTAAGAACACCTGTCTCCACCTCTGGAGAGGAAGCCTGATGTGAAAACGCCTGTTTTGTAAAACAGAAAGGCTAGAAAGAAACCCATTCTCATCCCAATTTCTCCTACTCTGCTTTCCTGATGATTGCTCTGCCTACAAAACTGTCTGGAAACAGCATCTGCCCCAGTTCTGGAGGTTCGGCATCGGGTTACCTTGCCTTCGGAGACCTTGACATCATCCACCTGGGCTCAGCACCCCCAGGAGCCCGTGATGCAAGCCAGACACCGAGTTCTTCAGGCCGAGGTGACATCATCCCTCGTCAGGGACCCCCACATTGGCCACTGGCCGCTGCCGTGTCTGCCGGAGTTAAAGGTGGGCACTTAGCACGTTCATTACATACGGGGCTTATTAGATAGCTGGGCTCTGCTGTGATAAATTGGCTTGTGCTTCATTTGGACTCGCAATGCTCTGCAGGTTTTTCTAATTTAGTTTTGCCATGGCTCAGCCAAGATGGGATTCAGAGGAAGAAGGGCAAGGGGGAAAAAGAGAAAAGAGCTTGTGTTGTATATCAAATCCTTGCTCTGCCTCTTCCTGGCTCTGAAATGCAGGGCCTTTTAAGTTGCCATCCTCAACAGCATCCACAGAGCTGTCTTCCACAGGGAGGTTTGCTTTTCTTAAAGTGCTCCGGCTCTTTCATGATGACTCCTCCATTCATTATGAATAGTTGCTGCTTTGGTCTAAAGCTGTCACTTTTTTTTCCTTTCAAGTTTGGATTTAAATGTGCGCACATGCACACACACACACACACACACACGCACGCACACACACTTCCTCAGCACCCCGACTAAACACAGGCGGGCAGTAGGGAGGAAGGGAGAGGGGAAAGGAGGTGGGAGAGGGCTGTTGGCTGTGCCCTGTGTGAATTGCTCTCTACCTACAGCCTTTTGAGAAGCTTCAGATCTCTCTTTTCTCCAAGCGCACACCAGGGCATTGATGGCTGCTTTGAATCATGGCAGGCTTTGAATACGTGTGCGCGTGCTTGTGCAATGGAACACAAAAATCTATCGCCCTATCAGAGTGACTGACATGTCTTTCCTCTTTAAGGCAGGCCTTGAGCTTTGCCGACTGAGCTTTCTATGCCCTCCAGCTTGCCTTATCAGCAGGTGCGCCCTCATCAAAGGACCCAGAACTCACCTGGGCCTCGATGCCAGGCCTGACTTAGCCTATCAGGGCCACCGACCACATCCCAAGGGCAACAGCTGGGAAGCAGATGCCAGCTCAGTGGTCTTGAAGGAAGCATCCTCAAAGACGTCCTGTGCCTCCTAGATTGTGCAACTTGGAGAGCAAGGAGAGCTGCCTGCTCCTCCTCCCTTCCCAGTGTCGGTGGTGTAATTCACAGCAGGGCATGCTCCACTGGCCATCGCCAACCCTACTCCATGTCACCTTCATCCCCATCAGTGGTACTCAAACCACTGTCAAAATAAAGGTGAGCTTTTATGAAACATGAGCACCATGTTGGTGGAGAAATTCTGGACTTTGGAGTTACCTAGATATAGATATGGTTTGCTTCACTCCATCTTTGCAAACCTCAGTTTCCCCAGCAGTGAAGTGGGTAAAAACACTGCACCCACCTCCCAGGACTGTGGTGTCACACACATACATTTCTGGAACAGGGCCTGGTTTATACGAGATCCATCATTGTCAGCCACCAGGATTAGAATTACTTCCTAGATATTTGGAAGTCGGGAAGCACGTACCCTTTTATCTGGTCATGGTCATTTCTTTTTCTGGAGAATAGACTCTAGGTCCCATGTCATCCGGGGAAGAGTGAGACAACCACAGTGGAGGAGGATGTGATGGGCAAAGTCGAACAAGAAAGCCACACAACACTGCCATTGCTGCCACCAAGAGAAGGGCCCAAGGACTCGGAGCATGTGTTTATACACCGCCAGCATCTCCATCCCAAGCTGTGTGTTTTGTCCACATTCTCATGTTTCTGAATATCAAATATAGTTTTAATTAATGTGTATACCTACTACAGAAGCATTTTTCCCCTCAAAAGCTAAATACTATACAAGAGTATATCAAAAAGTTCATGGACAGGACCAGCAGTTGGTGTAATGGCTATGTTGCTGGACTCCCATGTAGTTGACTGTGGTTCGAGTCTCAGACCCAGTGGCTTAAACTCATGCCAAGTGCGTGTGCATATATGCCCAAGATCCCGAGAAGAGAGTGGAGGAGAAGGGATTATGGTGTGGCCATCCCCCTGGGGGGCGATTTCTCGCTTTCTCTCTCTCTGTCTCTCTCTCTGTCTTTCTGGAGAGCACATGCACCCTATAGCAAAAACCTTTCCAAACAAAAAAAGTTCATGGAAAAACAGGATCAAAGTACGAGTTTATTTCGGTGCAAAAACATTGAAATCCATGTATAGTTTATCACAACCCACATGTTCTATAAAGTTTTTTTTTTTTTTTTGGAGAGATTTTCACTGTAGGGCGCATGTGCTCGCCAGACAGACAGAGAGAGACATAGAGACAGAAAGCGAGAAATCACCCCCCAGGGGGGATAGTCACGCCGCAATCCCTTCTCCTCCATTCTCCTCTCGGGATCTTGGGCACGCACGCACACGTGCCCGGCGTGAGTTTTAAGCCACCGGGTCCGGGACACGAACCGCGGTCGACTACGTGGGAGTCCAGCGACATAGCCATTACGCTAACTGCTGGTTCCCGATGTTCTATAAAGTTTTTGAAGACTCCTCGTATTGATGGAACGTCCTATCATTAGTGGCATCTTCAGAATTTGAACAGTGAAGTAGCTCAGAAGAGAGTGCAGCTTTTCAGCCCTCCCAGTACCAGATATCGTTGTGCTTTAGGGTAGCCAAGAGGGCAGCTAGATCCTGATGTTTGGAGATTGTTCTGTTAGGAAATACAGGGAAAGGGCAGGGCAGGCTGCCGATCCGGGAAACCTCCCTAGCAACAGTGGCCTATGAGAATTTCTGACTTTATCTAAATAGACTGACTCTGGGGACCAGCAGATGGCAAAATGGTTACGTTGCTGGACTCCCACATAGTTGACTGCAATTCAAGTCCCGGAACCAGTAGCTTAAAACTCACGTCAGTCATGTGTGCGTGTGTGCCCAAAATCCTGAGAGGAAAGTGAAGGAGAAGGGACTGTGGCATGGCCAACCCCCCTGGGGGCTGATTTCTCACTTTCTATCTCTGTGTCTCTGTGTGTTTTGGTGAGCACACATACCCGATAGCAAAAATCTCTTTCAAAAATAAATAAGTAAATAAACTCATTCTGATTATAACTCAAAATCCCAGAGTGGCGATGATTAAACCAATGTCGACCTTCTTTCAGAGAGTGAACCCCATTTGTAAAGACCCAAACAGTGAGTTTTAGAGCCTCCCCTTTTATATGTATTCCTCCCTCAGTTTTTGGAAATCGGATCCCTCAACTGAACATTTACTGAATCCTCACCATATGTCAGATTCAACTAAGAGCTAACAGTTTCTCAACTGAGGGAGGCTGTAGATAAGAAAGCCGTGTTTCCCAACTGTATCATAAAGCCGCATGCAATGCTTTGTCTTAACCTGGTAGTTCTGTAGGCCGGAATTTCGTATTCCCACTGTACACATGGGAACTGATGCTATAAGGCGTTAAGAGCCTTGTTCAATGCCAAATAAAGCCTTTAATGGTACAGTGATGTCTGCACCCTATTTAATACTGCAACTCATCCCTCAGTCCAGCATCCCTGATCCTCTCACCCTGCACTTTGGGGTTCCTCTTATTGATTCATTTTTTTCTGTTCTTTTTATCACTTTTTAAAATGCTGTATTAGTTACTTATTATTTTAGTGGCTTTTCTTCTTTTTGACTAATCTTACCAGAGTATAAATACCACAGTGATTCTGTTTTGCTCACTGACTACACAGAGTAGGTGTTTAATGAGTAGCTGTTGACTACATGACTTAAAGCCTGCTTCTGAAGGTTTAACTCTTTCTTATTTCCTATTATAATGCCAAAAAGCTCAAGATAAGTAGTAGTTAGAGGCTTACACAAGTTGCTATGCAAGCTCAGAAAGAGCTGCAAGTATTGACTAAACCTGGGCGTGGAAAGCTAGCAGAGTGTTAAATCAGTTTATCAAAGTGCATCTCACTGACCACTGTTTCAGAATCACACTAGGAAATGCTAAAAATGCAAGTTCTCGAATCCCACTCCAGATGTACCACCCTAAATGTTCCAAGCCTAAGAATGTGTGTTTTAATACAGTTCTAAGGCTATCGATGTGTACCCCAAAGATGAAGAGTCACTGACGGGGGACAGATAAAAGATGAGGCTTGGGAAAGTGATGGGGGAAGGGCAACAGCAATAGAAAATGCTTTGGTAGAGGAAGAATTGAGGATCACATGTGTTCGGTCACTTGTCCCAAATCACAAAGCAGTACGTCAGAATTTGGAATCAAGGCTCTTTCTCGTACGTTATCTTGGCTTTAGGGATCATCTTCTTCTTTGCACCCCTATCTCATCAATAGTCCCTCACTAAGTATTCATCGAATACTAATACCGTATAATATGAAACGCACAACTTCTGAAAGCAGAGGCGCTGCATTTACATGAATCTCCCAGCCAAGCCATCAAGTCCCAGACTTTAAAACCCAAAGCCAAGGCCAACAGATGATGTGGATCCCATCTAGCCAATTGTATGGTTCAAGTCCTGGACCTGGAGGTTTTAAAAAACACTCCATGTGCATGTGCATGTGTGCCCCAAATTCCAAGGAGAATGAAAGAGAAGGGATTGTGACATGGTTACCCTCACTAGGGGTGATTTCTCAATTTCCCTCTCTTCTTCTCTCTATTTCTGTCTGTCTCCAGTGAGAATGCCCACACGGTATAGAAGAGGAAACAAACAAACCAAAAAATAAAAAAATAAAAATAAAACCCAGGGCATGTGTAGGCAAAAATGCAGACTGACGATTACTCTGCAATGCCACCAACTCGCCCTGTCTGTCCTGCACAAAGTTGGTGTTGGGGCAGGAGCAGCCTGGGAGTAAGAAAAAAGTGAGGAGAGTGAGGCATTCCAGTCTGGCTAGACGACTTTGTCTACCGTGTCCCTGTTCTCAACCACCCAAGAGCGATAGCACACACGTGCACACTGAAACAAAGAGTTTGCACAGAGCAGCAGCCTCAAGGTTAACTTGGCTGTCCGCCAAGGCTTTGCGCATCCTCTCCAATTCTGGGGGTCCATTAGGCCTTTATTTTGCCAACCAAGAACTCATTTTGAATAACAACAATAAAAACGGGAAGATTGTCATTAAGTTTTATTTTTACCACAAGTTTCAAAAAAAAAAAAAAAAAAAAGAGAGAGAAAAAGAAAAACACACTCTGACAACATCCCACGTCCCATCACATCCCATTTTTACAGTATAGCTGTGGGGTGTGTGATCCGCAGCCAGAAATAAAACAGGCCTGGAAGAGTCAGCCATCTGTCTGGAAGCGCACACAGTCCCAGATGGCATTTCCTTTCTGGCTTTCTGGTAACAATCGCCTCTGTCTAACGAAATGAGGCAGAAATTGCCCAGTGAGTTAGTGGGGGTGATGAACCTTCATCCTCCTGGCTCTGGCATTAGGATCTGAGATTCCCCCAGCAATACTCAATGTATTCGTACATATTATCTCACTCTTGGTATTGTCATGCCTCAGAACTATTCTGTATTTTCAAAGTGTATGTGTGCATGTGCACACACATGAAGTTTTCACAGTTAAGGGCTGTTTTCCTCTCCTTCTCATGCACCCAGTTCTAGACTACCTGAAGAGCAATATGCTTTCTGTGCCCTGGACACAGGGAGGATAAACGCTCACTGACCGGCTAGCTGGCTTACTCACAGGCCAAGTGCCTAAGTGGAGAAGGGGAAAGGATTCTTCAGAAGCTCTGGTTACCACAATCTGCCTTTGCTTCTCCATCAGTTGCCCAGAGGTATTTCTTTGAAGATTAATTCTACATCAACCTAGATATATTGGGTTGTTGAAAAAGTCATGACTCAGTTTTGCATAGAAAAACATAGGAAAAAATATGTCATGACTTTTCTGATGACCCAATATATTGGGCCAACATGGTGGTTAAGGCAGCTGGATTTCACATGGTCAACTCTGTGGTTTGTCCCAGACTTGACAGCTTGAAAAACACACTAGGCATGTATTCTTTTGTGCACAAAATCCTAAGGGGAGAATGGAAGAGAAGGAAGTACAGCATGGCCATCCCCCATCCCCCTGCTCCTGGGGTTCTTTCTCACTTTCTCTCTCTAACTACTTTCTCTCTCTCTCTCTCTCTCTCTCTCTCTGTCTCTGGAAAACACAAGAAAGAAAAAATGAACAAAAAACTAGGAAGAGAAAAAAATAGCCAGAGGGAAAAAAAACTCTAGATATGTATCAGAGGGTCTTCAAGAAGTTCATGAAAAATGCATACTGTGAAAAAACAACATGGCTTTCTAAAAGTTTTGCACCAAATGAAGCTCATTCTTTCATTTCATTTTCTACTAACTTTTTGAAGTTGTTCATATAATTTTTAAGTTAGGAAATGGGGGTAGAAGAAAGACCCAGAGATAGATCATCAATATGCTGTATAAAGACACCTGGGCTCGCTTTCAGAAGACTATTCTAACTCTGTCTTCAATAGTAGTGAAGCCTTGGGCACAGAAGATATGTAGCCTTCGGGAACCTGAGTTTCTCATTGCACATAATAAACTCTGAGCTCACTATGAGTTGCATCAGCAACACCTGGATGGTTTCAGAAAACACAGATTGCTCGCTCCACCCCACAGTAGGTATGGGGTGAGACCCAAGGATCTTTATTCTAACAAGTTCCCCAGTGACTCTAATGCTGTCAGATGAGGAGCCACAGTGGGAGACTCCCTGGGCTGGCACATGCCAAACACATGACAAGAATTCAGAAATGCTCGCTTACAATGAATGCACGCACAGGTGAATCTGCAACACGACTTGGGAAACGCTCATTTTTGGAATGAGCCTAATAACTGCAGACTATGTGGCCACCTTTTTCTTCGAGTTTTAAATTGATTCTGGACTATATATAAGACTTACATACATCACCACACTAACAAACTATTGGGTTGCCAAAAAAGTCATGATGTATTTTTACTATGGTTTTCTATGCAAAAATGCATCAGGACTTTTCCACTGGCCCAATATTGCTCCTTCAGGCCAAAAACCTCTCAAGTTTACAAACATTAGTAAGCCAAGAAGATAACCCAAAATTTTACATGGGGAGGTAATTATAATAGTGTTTAGAATTAAATAATTGTTTTCTTACTGGGAAGTTGTGAGAGATTTTTTTAGATTTTTTTTTTTTAACTTTTTGCTATAGAGCACATGTACTCATCAGAGAAAGAAAGAGAAGAGGGCAGTGAGAATCACCCTCTAGGGGAGAGGACCATGCTGCGATTCCTTTTCTTCCAATCTCCTCTTGGGATTTTGGGCACACCATATGTCCAGCATGTTTTTCAATGTGCTGCATCCAGAACTCAAATCACACAGCCATCCATGTGGGAGTCAGCCACTTTAACCTCTACACAGTCTGCTGGCCTAGAGGAAAAAAATTTTTAACCCCAAGAAGATAAAATGTTTTAAAGTTAAAGAAAATCAGATTCATATTATAAATGTATTTCTTTTTTTTTTCAAAGAATTATTTTATTTTATTTATTTACTTGTTATTCTTAAATTTGACCAATGAGAGACAGAAAGTGAGAGGAAGAGTGAGAAGGCAAGCCACCAAATCTGGGACTTGAACCAGGGTTGACCATGTGCGATTCCAGCACCTTAACCACCATGCCACCTGCTGGCCCCAGTGTATTTCTTTATTAAATTTATACATAAACCTTTTCTTTGGGGCAAAAAAGTGCCCTAGACATTTAAAAGAGGGGCAAGATGGTGATGCAGTTGTCATACAACTGGACTCACATGAGACAGGTGCTGGGTTCACGTGCTGAGCACACTGAGCACACACATGTCCCCAGGATCCAGGACAGTTTAGAGTGAGAGTGGGTAAGAGTGTAAAGATTGTGTTGGGAATGCCTGTCTCTCTGTCTCCTTCTCAGTCTCTCTCATGGAAGAAATCAATAAATAAGCTTTACAGAAAAGAACAGTCATGTATAAGGAAAACAGAAATATTCAGTGTCATCCTTTGGTTTATGACAGTTGTTTGCAATCATAGGGTCAACCTTGTTTGTCCCCGAAAGGCTAAATGAATAAATGGGCTTTACTCCTAGCTATACATGAAGTATGGTTAGGAATCAAATGATCAAGCATTGCTCTTTCCTTGATTAAGGAGCGCTTTCGTTAGGTAGATTAAAACTTGAAGTAGAGGGTCAGCCCCACAGACTGGCGGCTAAGAGAGCCAGATGTCACGTGGCCAGCCACAGTTTATACCCAGTCCTGGTAGCTTAAAGGACACACCTCATGCTTGTACGTGTGTGTACCCAAGATCCCAACAGGACGGAAAGATGAAGTAGAAGAAATTGTGCCGTGGCCATGGCAGAGGCTGAGGACAGGAAGGATGCAAATTGAATGGAGAGTCGGGAGGTCACACAGTTCTGGAAGTGTCTCTCTCCTCTTTGTGTGTGTGTGTGTGTGTGTGTCTCTCTCTGGAGAACACATACACCCTCTGGAAATAAAAGAAAAAAAATCAGATGTGGAATGTCATCTGAAATGAAAAAAAAATTGTGTGTACTTTCTTGAATCTAAGATAAAAGTAGATTAGAAGTAAACGTTAGTGGTTTAACGTTTTCCAGACTTGCCACCTAAACCCTTCCTGTGAGCAAGTCACAACGATACTGTTTTCCTTTTTAGTTTTTTAAATCTTTTTGAACTGACAAGTAAAAATTGTATGATGCACAACATGATATTTTGATATATGTGTACATTGTAGAACGGTTAAATCAAGCTATTTAACGTATGCTTTGCCTTACGTGTGTGTGACGAGAGCCCATTCTGCATCTTCTTGGGAAAGTAAAATTAAAAGATGGATGGCCATGACTTTTGAGTTTATCCAGCTTATTCTATTTAAACAATTCAAAATGTATTGGATTAACATATGTAAGCATCTTATTGTATATTAATGAAACAAAGATGACTAGAAGATTCTGCTAGGTGTTCATGGTGAGAGCTTTCTATTTTTGAGAGAAGGAAAATAAGGATGAGTGACACGTACTCCCCAGTTTTCTGCTGCTGGGAAGGTCGTTTTGAAACCATGGTACTGGGAAGTAGAGCCCAAACAGAAGCAACAGTCTTCCTTAGCAGAGGAAACAGAGATCTAAATTCCAGATTGCTAAGGCAGGTGTGATTTGTGATGAAGGAACTGCAAAAAAAAAAATAAAAAAAAGGAATCACCAATTAGTAACCACCAGAAATCTGAATGAAATTATCTTTTAGTGATTAGTTAAATACATTTCACATTTCTAGGTTGAAATCCATGAAGCATGGCAGAGACTGAGTACAGGATGGATACAAATTTAATGGAGTTTTGGAAGGTTGCACAGTTCTGGGGAGTGTTACATTTCTGACCAAAAAGAATAAAAACAACTCAGAGCTTAACAGTCTTTAATTAAAAAAAAAATGTATCAATCTTTATGCCAACAAATAATAAGACATGCAAAGAAGCAGGAAACACACTTAATGACCAGGAGGAAAAAGCAATCAATGAAAATAGGCCAAGAGATCATGCAGATGTAATAATTAACATACAAAAACTTTAAAACAACTCTTAAAAATATGTTCAAGGATCTTTGAGTAAAAATATAACCTACCCATTCAATGCAGCCTGTGTTTAGTGACATACTTCTAAAGATTAGATTATGGGGCCGGGAGGGCTAGCAGGTAGCGTAGGAGTTAAAGCACTGGACTCCCACATGGTTGACCACAGTTCAAGTCCTGGACCCCACTGCTAGAAACACACTGGGCATATGTGCATGTGTGCTCAAAATCCTGAGAGGAGAATGGAGGAGAAGGAATTGTGGCATGGCCATCCCCCTTAGGGGGTGATTTCTTGCTTTCTGTCCCTCTGTCTCTGTCTCTCTAGCAAACACATTCACCCTATAACAAAAATCTCTCTCCAAGTCACAACGATACTGTTTTCCTTTTTAGTTTTTTAAATCTTTTTGAACTGACAAGTAAAAATTGTATGATGCACAACATGATATTTTGATATATGTGTACATTGTAGAACGGTTAAATCAAGCTATTTAACGTATGCTTTGCCTTACGTGTGTGTGACGAGAGCCCATTCTGCATCTTCTTGGGAAAGTAAAATTAAAAGATGGATGGCCATGACTTTTGAGTTTATCCAGCTTATTCTATTTAAACAATTCAAAATGTATTGGATTAACATATGTAAGCATCTTATTGTATATTAATGAAACAAAGATGACTAGAAGATTCTGCTAGGTGTTCATGGTGAGAGCTTTCTATTTTTGAGAGAAGGAAAATAAGGATGAGTGACACGTACTCCCCAGTTTTCTGCTGCTGGGAAGGTCGTTTTGAAACCATGGTACTGGGAAGTAGAGCCCAAACAGAAGCAACAGTCTTCCTTAGCAGAGGAAACAGAGATCTAAATTCCAGATTGCTAAGGCAGGTGTGATTTGTGATGAAGGAACTGCAAAAAAAAAAATAAAAAAAAGGAATCACCAATTAGTAACCACCAGAAATCTGAATGAAATTATCTTTTAGTGATTAGTTAAATACATTTCACATTTCTAGGTTGAAATCCATGAAGCATGGCAGAGACTGAGTACAGGATGGATACAAATTTAATGGAGTTTTGGAAGGTTGCACAGTTCTGGGGAGTGTTACATTTCTGACCAAAAAGAATAAAAACAACTCAGAGCTTAACAGTCTTTAATTAAAAAAAAAATGTATCAATCTTTATGCCAACAAATAATAAGACATGCAAAGAAGCAGGAAACACACTTAATGACCAGGAGGAAAAAGCAATCAATGAAAATAGGCCAAGAGATCATGCAGATGTAATAATTAACATACAAAAACTTTAAAACAACTCTTAAAAATATGTTCAAGGATCTTTGAGTAAAAATATAACCTACCCATTCAATGCAGCCTGTGTTTAGTGACATACTTCTAAAGATTAGATTATGGGGCCGGGAGGGCTAGCAGGTAGCGTAGGAGTTAAAGCACTGGACTCCCACATGGTTGACCACAGTTCAAGTCCTGGACCCCACTGCTAGAAACACACTGGGCATATGTGCATGTGTGCTCAAAATCCTGAGAGGAGAATGGAGGAGAAGGAATTGTGGCATGGCCATCCCCCTTAGGGGGTGATTTCTTGCTTTCTGTCCCTCTGTCTCTGTCTCTCTAGCAAACACATTCACCCTATAACAAAAATCTCTCTCAAAAAAAAAAAAAATAAAAAAGATTAGAATATGGAAAGGGCAACCAAGTAACTTCAGAGTACAGAATCCTGGCCTACTCTATCTAGGCCAAGTATTCAAGGCTAATATCAACAACAGTAAATCATACTTACAGCATGTTCCCCTGATAAGATACGATAAGAACAATACTGTGGTCTTCTTCCCAAACCCGTGAGTCCTATTTAATCATGAGAAAAACATCAGACAAAATTAAGAAACATTCTACAAAATATCTGACCTCTTCCATTAATCCTTTCAGAATTATCACAGCACCAAGATAAATTTTCATGAAAAAAAAGAAGAGTCATGAAAACTAAATGTAATGTAGTATCCTGGATTGATAAATGGACCAGGTAAAATGATGGTATTAAAATAAAGTGTGAATATTACTTAATAGCAATAAACAATGTTGGCTTCTTACTAGTGACAAATGTACCCTAGTAATATAAGATGTTAGCAATAGATACAAATAGGCAACTGATACAGGAGATACCACTGCATTGTCTTAGTAATTTCTGTTTGTAAATTTATGACTATAATTAAATAAGAACAAAAAATGTTTTGAATAAATCATGCCCTGAAATTTGTCTTTGGGGAAAAAAATAAATAAAAAGATAAACATAATAAATAAACACGTGAGATTTCTTCAAAGACATGGAAATGTGAGACATTAAAATTGTAGAATTGAAAAATATGAGACACAAAAATTTTTACTAGATTGGTTCCAGTAGCAGATTAGACATTGAAGAAATAACAATCAGTAAAGTAGAAAAACAATAAACTGAAGTATTCATATGTACAAAACAGTAGGGGGGAAAGGTTAACAGATAGTAAGTGACCAGGAGAACAATATTAAATGGTGTAATATGCATGTAATTGGAATTCCAGAAGGAGGAGAGAGACAGTCGTACCACTAAGGAAAACTAAAGTCTTCCTACAGTTCTGTAAGAAACTAAATGTCCTTAAGTGAATACAAGATGAAGAGATATGCAGGTAAATAAAAACTGCAAAAATATATAATCAGTGGACTTACACAACAATAAAAAAACTTTTTAAAATTTTTTTAGGCTGAATGGAAATGATATAAAATACAATAATAGAATCTACACAAAGATATGAAAAGTGCTAGAAATAACAAATACATGAGTAAACATGTATTTCTTAAAACTTAACTTTTTAAAATGCACTGACTGCTCAAGCTAAAATAAAAATACATTGTTGAGTTTATAACCCATATAGAAATTGAAAATGATAACATTAGCACAAAGGATGAAAAGATTTAAAGTAAATATATTTGCTGAGGTTATATGATATATGAAGATATTTAATGTTAATTCAAGATGAACTGGGATAAATTTAAAATGCACATTTTAATCTCTAGAATCACAAAGAAAAAGAAAAAGTAAAAAAGTAAATGTGAATAAAATTCCAATTAGAGAAGTACTATTGAATATTTAAGACTTAATACATCCAAAGACATAGCATAAAAGCAAATGACAGATCTGACAAATAGAACACAAAAGAGCAATCTGATGGACTTAGAGCAACCATATCAATAATTACATTAAATGTAATAGGTAAAACCTTATCATTAAAAGGCAAAGATTATCAGACTGAATTTCAAGAAACAAAGCAGGACTTAACTTTATACTATTTACAGAGGCTAATTTTCAATATAAAAATGTAGATAAGTTAAAATGAAAAGATGAAAAAAGAGACACCAGATAAGAATATTGAAATAGCTATGTTAATTGCACAAAAGTAGATATTAATATAAGGAGTATTGATGGTAATAAAGAGAACCAGCTTGACATGACTACAGGGTCAATTCATCCAAAAACAAAGTGATCCTTAATGTGCATGTATCTAATAACAGACCTTTAAAATATATGATGAAAAATTAATAAAATTAAAAGAAAGGAACCAAAGCCACAAATATAATTAAAGCTTTATTGTTATTATTATTATATTTTAGTTTTTACTACAGGGCATGTACACTCACCAGAGAGAGACAGAGATAAAGAGAAAAAGATAGAGGAAGTGGGAGATGGTCATGTTGCAATCCCTTCTCCATTCTCCTCTCAGAATTTGGGGCATGAACTCACATATGCATGGAATGATTTTCAAACCCCTAAGTCTGGAACTTGAATCATGGAATTAGCCATATG
Source organism: Tupaia belangeri chinensis (assembly GCF_000334495.1). Classification (NCBI taxonomy): domain Eukaryota; kingdom Metazoa; phylum Chordata; class Mammalia; order Scandentia; family Tupaiidae; genus Tupaia; species Tupaia belangeri. Next base: position 2,486,786 of record NW_006159530.1, on the reverse strand, counting down.
GAATCCAGCACTTTAACCTCCATGCTACCTGCTGGCTCTCTTTCGAGCTTTTAATACACACCTCTTAATAACAGATAAATATTATCAAAAACTAAGGAAGAATGTTGAGATTTTAATAGTATTATCGAGTGATTTAATCTAGTTGTTGTTAACACACTACTACAGGGACCAGCAGTTGGCGAAATGACTGTGTTGCTGGATTCCCGTGTAGTAAACTGCGGTTTGAGTCCTGGACCCGGTGGCTTAAACTCATGCTGGGTATGTATATGTGTGTGCATGCCCAAGATCCCAAGAGGAGAATGGAGGAGAAGGGATTATGCCGTGACAATCCCCCTGTGGGTGATTTCTTGCTTTCTGTCTCTCTGTCTCTCTCTTTCTGGCAAGTGCATGAGCCCTATAGCAAAAATCTCTCCCAAAAAAAAGAAAAAAGAAAAAAATACACTATTACGCACAATAATTTAAGAGTGCACAATTTTTCAAGCATACATGGAAAGTTCAAAATAGACAAATTTCAAAAAATGGAAAGGATTGAAATTAAAACAAATATGTCCTCTGCCCCTCCCAAAAAGAAATTAAGTATCATTAACAAAGATATCTTAAAAGTCCTCAATGTTGAAAATTTTTCGATTACACTTGAAAACAACCTCTGAGCCAAAGAAGAAATCCCAAAGAAATGGGAAAATATTTCTAAATGAATTACAGTATTGAAAAATTGGCTCTTCTCCTTAGTGGCCTGAGGTGGTCTTTGAAAATGGTTCGCTATTCACTTGACCCAGAGAACCTCACAAAGTCATGCAAGTCAAGAGGTTCAAATCTTCATGTTCACTTTAAGAACACTCGTGAAACTGCCCAGGCCATCAAGGGTATGCATATCTGAAAAGCCACCAAGTATCTGAAGGATGTCACTTTACAGAAGCAGTGTGTGTGCCATTCCGTCATTACAATGGTGGAGTTGGTAGATGTGCCCAGGCTAAGCAATGGGGCTGGAAACAAGGTTGGTGGCCCAAAAAGAGTGCTGAATTTTTGCTGCACATGCTTAAAAATGCAGAGAGTAATGCTGAACTTAAGGGGTTAGATGTGGATTCTCTGGTCATTGAGCACATTCAGGTGAATAAGGCACCAAAAATGCACAATCATACATACAGAGCTCATGGGTGGATTAACCCATACATGAGTTCCCCCTGCCACATCAAGATGATCCTCACTGAAAAGGAGCAAATTGTTCCTAAACCGGAAGAGGAAGTTGCACAGAAGAAAAAGATATCCCAGAAGAAACTGAAGAAACAAAAACTTATGGCACGGGAATAAAGTCAGCATAAAATAAATGTAGATAAAAGTAAAAAAAGAAAAAAGAAAAACTGTGGCACATATATATACTCTATGGAATATTGTTCAACCATTGGGAAAAAAAAAAACCTGGCTTTTGACAGAAAGTGGAAAAATATAGAAGATTTACTGCTAAGTGAAGCAAACCCGGCTATGAAGGAGAGACATTGTATGTCCCCACTTAATATATACTGAGCGTCCACACACTATGACTGAAACTGACTAAAGGATATACAAACACAGTAAATGCATGTAAATACCAGATATTGTGTGTGTGAAGGAGTAGAATCTGAGGAAGGACATTTAGAAGAAAAATAGAGAGACATAGCATTAATGGGATAAAGAAATGTGCTATTATCTGTAGAAGATAATTTTATAGTTTTGTCAACTGCACTAGGGAGAAATGGTCACATGTTGAAATATTCACTTTGTAATCTAAATAACATGACTGAATGTATAAAAGAAAATGAGGGACCAGCAGTTAGCGTAATGGCTATGTCGCTGGACTCCCATGTAGTTGACTGCGGTTCGCGTCCTGGACCCAGTGGCTTAAACTCACGCTGGGCGCGTGTGTGTACATGCCCAGAATCCCCAGAGGAGAGTGGAGGAGAAGGGATTGCGGCATGGCCATCCCCCCTGGGGGGTGATTTCTTGCTTTCTGTCTCTCTGTCTCTCTCTGTCTGGCGAGCACACCTCTCAAAAAAAAAAAAAAAAGAAAAGAAAAGAAAATGAAATGAAAAATATTTTAAAAAATAAATAAAAGAGGGACCAGCAGTTGGCATAATGGCTATGTCACTGGACTCCCATGTAGTTGACCGCAGTTCAAGTGTTGGACCTGGTGGCTTAAACTCACGCCGGGCGCATGTGTTTACATCCCCAAGATCTCAAGAGGAGAATGGAGGAGAAGTGTTTGCAGCATGGCCATCCCCCCTGGGGAGTGATTTCTCGCTTTCTGTCTCTCTGTCTCTCTCTGTCCTTCTGGCAAGTGCACACACCCTATAGCAAAAACCTCTCTCAATGAATAAATAAATAAATAAATAAATAAATAAATAAATCTATAGAGGATACATCGAAATAAAACAAAACTTAAAAAGAAATCGATAGCTTTAAATGCTTCTATTAGAAAAGAAATGTTCAAAATCAATCATCTACACTTCATTCTTATAAAGCTAGAAAAAGGAACAAACCAAACTTAAATGAAGTATGAGATAGGGAATAACAAAGATAAGAGTTAAAAATCAATAAAACAGAGACCAGCAGATGGCATAATGGTTATGTCACTGGACTCCCACATAGCTGAATGCTGTTCAAGTCCTAGACTTGTAGGCTTCAGACTTACACCAGGCGTGTGTGTGTGTGTGTGTGTGTGTGTGTGTGTGT
>NW_006159530.1:2468145-2483992 GCF_000334495.1 Tupaia belangeri chinensis | reverse complement strand
TGCGCTCGCCAGACAGAGAGAGACAGAGAGACAGAAAGCAAGAAATCACCCCCCGGGGGGATGGTCATGCCGCAATCCCTTCTCCTCCATTCTCCTCTCGGGATCTTGGGAATGCATGCACACGCGCCCGGCGTGAATTTTAAGCCACTGGGTCCGGGACGCGAACTGCGGTCGACTGCGTGGGAGTCCAGCGACATAGCCATTACACTAACTGCTGGTCCCCAAGGGGCTGATTTCTCACTTTCTGTCTCCCTGTCTCTCTCTGTCTCTCCAATGAGGGCACACACTCTATAGCAAAAACTTATCTTAAAAAAAAAATCAATGAAATAGAAAAACAACAAAAAAGAGACAAAAATAAGAAACTAAACCTTAGTTATATAAAAATAGTTAATAAAAGGAATTACAGATTAAAAACAATCCTTCCGGATCAGTAGGTGGCAGGGTGGTTAAGGCATTGGACACTTTCACATGGCTTACTGCAGTTCGGGTCCTGGATATGGTGGCTTGCTTTCCCACTTTCCCTTCTCTCTCTCTCTTTCTCTCTCTCTCTTTCTCTCTCTCTAGTCAAATTAAAATAAATGAATGAATAAATAAAATTGAATAAATATTTAAATTTTTTTAAAATCTTTCTTACTCTAGACGATGATGATGATGATAATTGTGTCTAGACACAATGTCTGGAACTGTACAGTTATTTGGAACCATTTGAAAGACAAATCAGATGCAGCAAAATGCCACAGCAGACAGAAAGAACTAGGTTCTTAATAATATATTAGGTCATTTGAAAAGTCATGACATATTTTTCTATGTTTTTCTATACAAAAACGTGTTACAACTTTTCTGATGACCCAATAGTTAAGGCATTAAATTCTCTGCTTTAATTTACCTCACATAAAATTATATATTTTTTATTTAATGCATTTTAAGATTAATTGTCTCTTAATCATTACTTAAAGCATTCTAACGGATACAGAGGGGTTAGCAGAATTGTAAACCAGATACACTGGTAACGGAAGACACGGCTGTGACAGCTCTTCTTGGGTTGGTCCAGAAAGAAGAAGAAAAGCATGAGAACCAGCAGTTAGCGTAATGGCTATGTCGTTGGACTTCCACATAGTTGACCGCGGTTCGCGTCCCGGACCCGGTGGCTTAAAGCTCACAACAGGCGTGTGTGCGTGCGTGTCCAAGATCCCGAGAGGAGAATGGAGGAGAAGGGATTGCAGCATGACCATCCCCCCAGGGGGTGATTTCTCACCTTCTGTCTCTCTGTCTGTCTGGTGAGCGCACGTGCCCTATAGCAAAAACCTCTCAAAAAAAAAAAAAAAAGAAAGAAAGAAAGAAGAAGAAAAGCAGTGATGGTTCAGAACACTAACGCACACCATCATTTCACTGTTAATCAACCAAACCCAGTGCCACAAAGTTCTAGGGGAAGAACCAGGACTTTTTTTTTTATTGTAGACATTATTTATCATGTGCTTACACAAAGACCCTTGCCAGTCTTCAGAGAGCAAAGAGAAAGTTCAGAGAAGAATCTAAGAAAACGCTGGAAGGGCATTAACCATGAGTTGCTGATGCCCTGATGTCTGGGGCCCTGTTGATGCTGGAGGGATACTCCCAGAAATAGCCAATCCCTCAAGAAAGAAAGGACTCACCAGAGAAAACACCTGTCATACTCCAACCCACCAATCTAGTGTTACAGTCTAATCAGCAAAGAACAAGAGGACATCCAGACACAGCCTAATTATAGGAGTTCTTTATTAATAGACCAGCGACTGCGGGAGGACTCAGGTCTCTCTAAGATCCCGCAGCCCCGAGTGTAGACAGAAGGGGGCTTATAGAGGCAAAAACCACATTTGGGTTGACATGGCAAGACCAGTAACCGCTGAGGAGATGGAGGTGACAAGGAGGAGTAACCTTGCAAGCATTTGTACAAAAGCAAAATTAAGCACTGTTACCTGGGGCATCTTTAAGGTTGGGGACTTTCTAGTCTTTACACAAACACAATAGAATCTCAACGGTCTTCATGGCTGAGCACGAGGGGTCTGGCGACTGAAGATTACATCGCTAAGCAGCATCTTAGGGTAGAGATTCTCATGTCATTTAGCAAATACAGTAGGACTATTCATCACTGTTTAGGCAAAAGGAGAAAGCAAGTTTTCAATATAGAAAGGAGTTCAAAATGGAGGTCTGCTTCACCAGAAGCCATATCCCCATGGTGTCCTTTATGGAACTCTTACACGCCAGGCTGCTAGTCCCCTACCCTGATCACCCAGGACCAGATACCTTAAGTACCGTTCCAGCACCCCAGTTATTCAGGCTAGCCAATCCTACAACTGCTTTCCTGCCCTGCCCACTTCTTTGGTAACAAAATCTCTTCTAAGTGGTGACACTTCCTGATCTGTGGGCTTATCAAACCTGAATAAAATAATACCTACATTCCAAAATAAAGAAAGAAAAATGATCATTATGGCAAAATTTCCCTCAGCTGCACCTACTCGTCTGTGGTTAGTGTACTGTTAAGTTTTCCATACTTCCTTCTTTTCTCCTTTTCTCTGTTCTCCTTTACTACTCACTTCATCCTTTAACTAACTTTTTTCATTCCTATTCAAGTGTTGGAACATTTCCTGGGTAAAATCCAAGTTACACGTGGTACCTGTCCTACCGACCGGACTAGTGTCCTCTGTGAGCCCTCTCACACCAACCAGCGTACCACAAACCAAAATGACCCTCCTTGTCTGTGGGCATTTTCCTATCCCACTCATCAACTGCCTCTTCATTCTCTAGACCTGGTCTCAGGTTCCTTCTTCCATGACTGACATGACCTCCTAGACATGTCTTCTCAATATTAGAGTTACATACCTGATCGTCAGTACCCTGAGGACAGAAAGAGCACTTTAGGGTAGAAATTAAGCATGCCTTACAAGTTTGTTGATTGCACTAACAGCAGAATGAAGCTCCATAAGTTACTAGCAGAAGGTTTTGCTGGGCTGCCCTCGGAGTTATATCATAAGCACCCCATGGTCTATTGGTCACTACATGCTCTTGGGCATCAGAGGGCAGGGGGAGAGGGTGGAACAATGTTAGAAACAGAATGCCAGCTTTTAGGATCCTGGAATCCTCCTTGTGGATGACTTTGTCTTTGTCACTTTGGGCTCCTCAGGTGTCACTCAAACAGTAGAATCTCCTATCCCATTTACATGAGGTGTAAATGTGTTTTCACACTTCTGCCTGGTAAAGTACTTTCTGTGAAGCTGATGGTTAATTACCTGACAATGAATCCCCTCTCCTGGGAGGAGGGGGAGGGACGGGGTGGGAGGATGGAGGGAATTATTTGAATCCCACTTGCTCACACAGAGCAAGCCAGTGGCAGGGGCTATTCCCTTGGGAAGGGTTTCTTTAAAATCTTGCTCACACAGACAAAGCCAGTGGCAGGTGCTATTCCTTGGGAAAGGTTTTCTTCAAAGCCCCCCATTCCTGCCCCCGAGCCTCCCATTTCTTCTCTTCTTCCTCATTTTCTCCCTCTGTTGGCTCTTTCAAATCACAGAGAATGCCATGTAACCTTCTGGGTTTTTAGAAGATTTCATTGTACGTAGTAATGTATGATTTATAAACATAAATAAAATAAATAGGATTCTGAGGGAATAAATTCAAAGTGGAATATCAATAAATCTCCTCCCTCCGATGATGTCTCTGTGATTTCCTTCTTCCCTTCTCCCCACTGCCTTTCCCAGATGGGGAGAGTGGTCCGTTCTTTCCATTGGAAGAAAGTAGGGGGAGGGGAAGGCGAGTAGCGAGCAGGGGGAGAGATTGTGTGAGCAATGTAACACAGGGCTGCATTGAAATGTAAATTCCTTCAAATTATTAAGCACCAGAGAGCAGCTCTCGCCAGCCCTTTGTTCCTCAGAGTCAGAATGTGTAATCTAGAAGAATAAATATCCAGTCGGATATCAGCCGCACAAAGAAATCTGGGCCATACATATTCAGAGCCTAAGTCCCACAGATCCCCTCTCCTTTCTCAGGCAATGGCCACAGCCTGCAGTCACTGGTCAGAACACTCTAATCGGGGTTCGGATTTTAATCGCCTTCATTTTGCCTCATCCCCCACCCCTCACTGCCTAGCCCCTCACCCCTTTCAGCTGTCTGGAAACCTAGGCCTTCTTGTGGGGCTTCACACACAGAAGCATCTAGTTCGCTTCCTCTTTCGGCCTCGCTGGGGAGTTGCACTGGGTGGGGCCTTCATCTCCAATGGAGGACACTTTCCCCGCATTTTAACCTAAAGTTGTGTGGCTCATAGTTTGGGATGAAGGACTTTGCGGTCTAATTTACATTTTTAAATTCCCTCTTGGCTTCAGAAAGTCACAGATTTTCCCTCGGAGAGCAGGCTACCATCAGGCCTGTCCTCGCCCTTCTTCCCATTTCAAAGCAAGACATTCAGCCTTAAACCCAGAAGATGGCAAGAGCACATTGGACAGGCTTTTCCCATCAGCAGCATCACAAAAGCCACCAGGGTCGCTTAGCAGACTCCTTGGCCTATGTCCCGTGTCTCCAATATCCGCTCGTTCTGGACGGCAAACTCCTTGAGGGCGGCACATGGCATTTACCCTTTGCCCTCTTTCCTTTTCTCTTCTTCACCTTTGTTTGCTGAGCACATACTGGGCACTCACAAAACTGGCCGCTAGGTGAGCCCAGAGGGTCAGTTAAGACAGACTCCGTGTCTGTGGCACGGCAAGGTAGCCGCACGAGGGACAGACTGCACCTGGCTCGATATGCAGCAAATCCCGTGCTAAGTCGTAGCTTCTCTTTCTAAGGTTTTGCCAGAGCAATGACTATTGTGAAGCGATTGTCATTCGATCTTGACCCGTCAACACGGAATCTGCTCTCCCAAGAAATACAATATTCCGGGACCAGCAGTTAGCGTAATGGCTATGTCGCTGGACTCCCACGTAGTCGACCGCAGTTCGAGTCCCAGACCCAGTGGCTTAAATTCACACCGGGCACATGTGTGTGCGTGCCCAAGATCCCAAAAGGAGAATGGAGGAGAAGGGATAGCGGCATGGCCATCCCCCCGGGGGGTGATTTCTCGTTTTCTGTCTCGCTGTCTCTCTCTGTCTGTCTGGCGAGCGCATGCGCCCTATAGCAAAAACCTCTCCAAAAAAAAAAATAATAAATAAATAAAATTTTAAAAATTAAAAATTAGAAAAAAAAGAAAAAAGAAATACAATATTCTTAGATCTCATAGCACCTGGGGATGCATGCTGCTTTTGTTCCAGGGCTTGTCAAAGTCTGCCTTAATCCTTGTGGGATCGCTGGTTCTGTTTCTAGAGTGTAAGCTCTTACAGGACAGAGGCCAGCGCCTTAACCAATGCGCCACCTTCTGGCCCCAACTATCCTGACTTTGGGCTAACGCCCTTCCTTCACCCTTGGGATTTATGTCCCTTAGAACTCTGACAAATGTATGCCCCATTGTCAGTTCGACATTACGTATGTTGCAAGCACAGTCTAACTTTCTCTCTTCTGCTTACTCTTTGATCAGCTACGTTTCAGCATGTGTGTTCCTGAACAGGGCCTGCACACTGCACACTGGCTGATAGGCCTGGGTGGCCAACATCTTGGATCTCAGCACATTCCCAGGACACAAAATGTGGTCACTGCTAACCCTGGTGTCACCACAATACCACGCACAAGATGCGAGTTAGCCAAAAAAGGCAGCACTTGTCCTCACTTTCCCCAACTTTACAGCAAAGCTAAACTTAATTAAATGCAACTGAGCTTTAGTGAACAGGTGTGGAGTTCAGCTGGAGGCATCCTTTTGTGGAAGAAATCTTTTAGTGTAGTATCGATGTATTATAAGACCTAGAACTGTAATCTCCTTGCTGAATGGTTCTCTCTGCATCGAATGTGCATTGCCTTGGTTTGTTTGTTTTTGTTTTGCTATAGGATGTGCGTACTCAGAAGACGGAGACAGAAACAGTGAGAAAACAACCCCCCCTTCTCCTTCCACCTCTTCCTCCTCTCAGGATTTTGTGTACCCACTCACATGTGCCCAGCATGTTGTTTTTGTTTTTGGAGAGGTTTTTGCTACACGGTATGCTAGCCAGAAAGACAGGGAGAGACTGAGAGACAGAAAGCGAGAAATCACCCCCTGGGGGAATGGCCTTGCCACAGTTCCTTCTCCTCTGTTCTCTCAGGATCTTGGGCACACATGCACATGCACCCGGTGTGAGTTTAAGCTGCTGGAACTGGGACTCAAACCACAGTCAACTACATGGGAGTCCAGTGATGTAACCATTACGCCATCTGCTGGTCCAGCCAGGATGTATTTTCTTTTTTTTGGAGAGGTTTTTGCTATAGAGCATGTGCACTCACCATAAAGACAGAGAGAGACAGAGAGACAGCAAGTGAGAAATCATCCCCAGGAGGAAGGGCCACGCCGTAATCCCTTCTCCTCCATTCTTCTCTGGGGATCTTGGGGGCGCAGGCACACCCGCCCAGCATGAGTTTAAGCCACCAGGTCCAGGACTCGAACCACGGTTGACTACATGGGAGTCCAGCGACATAGTCATTACACTAACCGCTGGTCCAGCCAGCATGTATTTTTAAGTCACCAAGTGCAGGACTCAAATTGTGCTGTTGGCCATGTGAGATCTTGCCTCCCTAACCACCATTGGCTGGCCCCAAATGTGCATTTTTGAAGTGAGAATTTTGAATCCTGTAGTTTACACAAGATTCAAACTTGAGAAGCATTTTAAAACAGAACTTACTAAGATAGATCTTAATGGCTTCTTAGAGTCAAGTCAAAGAATTCTTAAAAGAAAAGTGCTTTACTAAATGCCTGACATAGCAGAAAGAAAATGCATGTTTTGTGAGTTAATAAACAGAACGAACAAATGAGTTAAAAGTGAATGAACAAGAGTCACTAACAAAAGTTATTTGACTTTGCTGTGACAATTGATAGAGATGTAAGAGAAAAGACATAAATGTCATCCTTTTTTTTTTTTTTTTTTGGAGAGGTTTTTGCTATAGGGCGCGTGCACTTGCCAGACAGAGAGAGCCAGAGAGACAGAAAGTGAGAAATCACCCTCCCAGGGGGGATGGCCACGCCACAATTCCTTCTCCTCCATTCTCTTCTCGAGATCTTGGGGACCCACGCACACATTCCTGGCGTGAGTTTAAGCCACCGGGTCCAGGACTCAAGCCACAGTTGACTACATGGGAGTCCAGCAACATAGCCATTACGCTAACTGCTGGTCCCAAAACAAACAGTTCTTACCTCACCATCTTGTAGGCAGAAGTTCTCTTTCTGTGTGTGTGTATGTCTAACAGAAAAAAAACAGTATATAGATATACTTATATATTTTTTAAGAATTATTTATTTTTATTATTATTATTACTTTAATTCACCAGAGAGAGAGAAAGGGAAAGCGAGAAAGCAAGTCACCAATTCTGGGACTCAAACTGTGGTTGACCATGTGGCAGTCCAGCGCTTTAACCAACCACCATGCCATCTGCTGTTCCTATATATTTTCTTTTTTTCCAGAAGATGCATCTACTCAGGAGAGAAAGAGAGAAAGAAAAGATCTCTCAATGGTGTGCGGTTAAGCCACAATCCTTTTAGGATCAACCGGGTTCTCTGTTTCAAAAGGTGGAAACCAAGTTGTCAGCTGGGCTGGGCCCTTGTCTGGAGGCTTTGAGATAGAAAATCTTTCCAAGGTTATTTGGGCTGTCCGTAGAACTCAGTTCCTTGTGGCTGTGAGACTGAAGCTCCTATTTTCTTGCTGGTTGTTGGCCAGGAACCACCCTGCTCCTAAGGTCTTCAAGTTTTTGTCCCATGGCAGAGGCAGCAATGGCACATAGAATCAATCTCCTGCTGTAGAACTCTCTAACTTCCTCCTCTGGTACCAGTCAGAGGAAACTCTACCCTTAAAGGGCTCGGGTCGTGGTTGTACTGTGGTAGGTAATACAACACGCTGGGATACTAAGGTTCTGGCTTCAAGCCCTGAGATCTCCCTGTACATCCTGGACCAACCGTGTGTCCATGATCCTAGCTGAGTAAGGCTAAGGGGTTGATCACAGTGTGAAGACACTGATGGGGTGCCTACCCACCAAGCTCTCTCTCTCTCTCTCTCTGAAGAAATAAATAAACAAACCTGAATAAATAAATAAAGGGCTCATCATCACTCCAGACACCCTTTCTGTGCCTCTGTTAACTGGTTTAGGATTTAACGAAATCTGCAGAATCTCATCATAGCAGTACCTAGATTGGTGTGAGATAGGATGACTGGAAGCTGGGAATCTTGGCGGAAGGGGCAAGGTCAGCCTTCACCCCATCACAGGGATCAGGTTAACCTATGGTAACAGAAATCCGGGATGTTTTTCTCCTGATGTTAATTTGCTGTTCCTTTAGCTTGAGTTCTTGGTTCATTCAGACTACAGATCTGAGTCAAATTACACATATCACATTTTTCATGAACTTAAAGATTACTTTTTAGTTCTACATCCCCTGCCCAACCTGTGCAGATAACAGAGGGCTCTTCACAGCCTGTGTAAAGCCAGTCTTGGTGCCAGCCCACCCTGCGTCTGTCATCCAGGACAAATCCAGGCACTTACTTCACCCTCTGCCTCCACACACTCGCTCACAAACACCTCTGGCCCAAAGCAGCCATGGCCCAGCAGGCCCAGCCGGGAAGGCACTGACATGGATACCAAGGATGATAATGTGAAAAGCAAGAGAAAGACAACCAGAAGTAAAGTTGTCTAAGAAAGAAGAGGAAGAAGAAAGAAGAAAAGAAGAAGAAGAAGAAGAAGAAGAAGAAGAAGAAGAAGAAGAAGAAGAAGAAGAAGAAGAAAGAAGAAAGAAGAAGAAGAAGAAAGAGAAAACTAAAGAGGAAAAAAAAAAAAGACATGAAAAAGTTTAAAAAGATGTTGGGAGAACCTAAATCACTGACACCAAAGAACAGTTAGCAAAAAAGCTGATACCACGTTAAAAAAAATTACAGGAAAATTCAGACTTCAAATTAGCTGAAGAAACGTTTTATATTAATAGTATGGCTCTTGAAGTCAATGCCCTAAACCTTATTTTTTAATGTTTTTTTAATTTTTTTTTTGCCATAGTGCACTTGTACTCTGTACAGAGAGAGACAGAGACAGAAAGAGAGAGAGAGATAGTGAGAGGGAAAGTGAGAAACCACCCCCAAGGGGGGATGACTATGCCACAATCTCTTCTCCACTGTCCTCCTGGCATTCTGAGCATACACACGTGTACACCCAGTGTAATTCTCAAGTTGCCAGGTCCAGGACTTGAACTATTCTCAGTCATGTGGGGGTTCAGCTTCTCAAACACCATACCACCTACCGGCTCCTCTGAATCCATTTTTCAGACATGACTTCCTGATTTTGAAAAGTTACTGAAAGATAAAAAATTATACAATGTGGAAAGACACTGTATTGCATAAATTTGGGGGAACCTTTCAGGGATATGTGTGCTTTCCTTTGAAAGATGATGACTTGAAGATTGCTGAGTGATTCAGCACGACTTGCAGTGACAAACAGAAGCAAAAGAAGAAGAAGAAAAAAGATGTTGTCTTACTCCATTACTGCATTGCTAGCCAAGTACCTGACACTAGATGAACTCAAGGGAAGGGAGGTTTATTTTGACTCATGTTTCTGGTGGCTAGGAAACCCAAACATATCACAAAGTGGTAGGAAGCATAAGTTTTAGCGAAGCATTGTCTGTATCTGTGTGACTCTCTCTCTCTGTCATTCTGGTCTCATTTCCTTTGTTTATAAACCCACTTCTGGTGGCTCAGTCATGGGTGCCCCACCCCAAAAACATGACACCCAAAGGCCTGACCCTGGGACACCATGAAGAAATTATATTTTCACTTAACACACTTATAATACAATCAATACAATCAAGTCCCAACACATGAAGTTCCAAGGGACCATCTACTAAGACCAAATTATAAAACATGAAGTTTTAGGGAGCAAACCATTATCCAAACCACAACAGATGTGATTGTAGAAGGGAGTGGTAATTCACCATTAAACACAGACCTTATGCAATATTTTAATCTCCCAGTGTCTTCTTCATGTCACCTGCCGCCATCGACTTAAATGTGTGTTCTTCCAAGATTCACACATTGACACCCTAACCCCAAGACGATGCTATTAGGAGGTGGGGTCTTTGGGATTCATGAGGTGAGATGAGGTAAGACCACATCTAAGTTAAGTTTAGATGAGGTTACGAGGGTAACGTCCCCACTATGGGACTGCTGTCTTTATGAGAGAGAGACTAAAGCTCCATCTCTCTCCCCCATGTGAGGATTCAACAAAAAGATAACCATCAGAAAGCTGGGAAGAAGACCCTCACAGACAGAGTCTGTCAGCACCTTATCCTTGAACTTCCCAGCCTCCAGAACTATGAGAAATAAAAGTTGTGTAAGCCACCATTCTGTAACTTCTTTTATAACAGCCCAAGCAGACCAAGGCGTACACAGTCCCTCCAGTGTATACCATCTCTTTTCTTTCCCATTTTGCCTAATACTACAATCAGAAGTGCAGTTCATGGGCCAGACAGTGGTATCATAGTATCGCAAGTGAATCAACATGGGAAGGTCTGTAGTTCATGTCCCCAATACCTTCCTGTATACATTTTGAGTATGGGCAAGGGCTCACGATCCAGGTTGGTGAGACAGGAGGTGGGTTGCTGCACGAAGGCTCTGTTGGGGGTGGTGTCTCTGTCTCTCTCCTCTCTTTCTGTGTGTGTGTATGTCTAACAGAAAAAAATGTATATAGATATATTTATATATTTTTTAAGAATTATTTATTTTTATTATTATTATTACTTTAATTCACCAGAGAGAGAGAGAGGGAAAGCGAGAAAGCAAGTCACCAATTCTGGGACTCAAACTGTGGTTGACCATGTGGCAGTCCAGCGCTTTAACCAACCACCATGCCATCTGCTGTTCCTATATATTTTCTTTTTTTCCAGAAGATGCGTCTCCTCAGGAGAGAAAGAGAGAAAGAAACCATCTCTCAATGATGTGTGGTTAAGCCACAATCCTTTTTCCTCCATTTTTGTATCTCATCAGAATTTTGGACATGCACGCACATGTACCCAGTGTGTTTTTCAAGCCTCCAGGGCAGGGATTTGAACCACACTCAGTCATGTGGGATCTGGCTCCCCATAGCACTTAACAAGTGCATTACAGGATTGACCCCAAATTAAACTTTTGAAAGTGTGAAATCTTTGTGTTGACTTAACAATTGGATGCTAATATGAGAACAAGGGATTGGATCCTACTGCCAAAGTGTTAAAAATCTGGAAGTTCAGTTTCTACTATTTAAATCATAGTCTTGGAAAAAAAAAAAAAAGAAAGAAAAAGAAAAAATCCTAGAAATTCTGTCATCATTTGTATCTAATTCCACAGCAGCAGTGTCACTAAATTAAAAACAAGGGTTACCATATGACCGAAATTGTGTAGTATTCACCAGCACCATTCAGTGATACAGCCTTAACCATATCTTTCTGAGCCGCTCCATAATGTGTCAAGAAAAGCAATTGCAAACAGAACATGTGGTGGGCCAGCTAGGTGGTATAGCAGCTATAGTGTCTGGGTCTCACATGGCTGACTGAACAGTTCCTGAGTCCCAGACCTGGAGGCTCGAAAAACATTCCAAGTATGTGTGCATGGCTGCCCAAAAATTTCAAGAGAAGAATGGGGAAGAGGCAGGACTGCTTCGTGGTCAGCCCTGGGGGTGCTCTCTCATGGTCCCACCCAACCCCCCTCTCTGCCTCTCTCTGGTAAGCGTACGCACCCTATAGCAAATTTTAAAAGAAGAAGAACATATGGTCTGCACCTAGTTTTAAAATTGCCTTGTCTAAAATTGAGCTTGAGAATTTGGAAATGGATGACAAAGAAGACTACTTGCCTCAACGTGAAGTTACTGTTTCTAAGAAGCCACCAGTGTGATCCTGAAAACCTGAATGACCAAAAGTCTTCAACATTAAAGCTGAAGAAGGTAAAACCTACCGCATTGCAAGCTATGGAATGCCTTTGAGTGTCTGTAATGGCTTACCTGTCTAGTTTATATTTATCAGACTGTTTCTACTGATGGAACACTTCAGGTGGGGGAGTGAAATGCTGTACCTCTTTTATTTGCTTGATCTAAGAGTCTGAGAAACAGAACTCCCTTGGTGATCTTGACTATGATGGAGGCCTCTACACACTTTGGGTCTTTCCTTTCCCTTCTATAGCAAGCTCAGCACACTGCCTGTTCAGCACAGTGGATTGTTAGGTTAATAATTATGACAACTGTAATATATTATAAAGCAACATGTTGCATGAAATCACTATTATGAAGACTTAAAAAATACTGAAACAAGCAGTTTAAATATATATATATATATGTATTTGATTTTTCTCTAAAAACCAAGATGCATGGTAGTGGAACCACTGAGATTCGTGATTTTGTTATCTCCTGAGCCATCATTATGATTTACTGAAGTGTAAAGAGCCCACAGGTAGTGGACTAACTCAGGACCAATTTTCACACAGAATTAATAATAATAATTACATTAGTAATAATAATAATAGAACCTTGGAAAGTGGTGGTCTTTAGACTCTTAAAGTCCCAAAGGGAAGATTGCACAGCATGGCTGTCAGCAAGCATCGTAAAGGCTGTCCTCACTCATCTTTCTCCCCTTTACACCCAGCAGGGCAGTGATCCAGACCCACTTAATCTGCTCTCATTCCCCATCTTCTAATATTTTCTCTCAAAAATGGTCCCCACATTTCCTCTCAAGAATCCAGCCCCCTCGTTGCTAGTTAAAATTTCTTCCTTCCTTCCTTTCTGTCTTAATGTGAGTTTTTCTTTTTCCCCTTCTTCTTCATCTCATTCTCCTTCTCTTTAGACAGAAGCTCTCTATTGGGGGACCAGCAGTTAGTGTAATGGCTATGTTGCTGGATACCCATGAAGTCGACCGCGGTTCGCGTCCCTGACCCGGTGGCTTAAAACTCACACCGGGCGCGTGTGCATGCGTACCCAAGATCCCGAGAGGAGAATGGAGGAGAAGGGATTGTGGCGTGGCCTTCCCCCCCCGGGGGGGTGATTTCTCGCTTTCTGTCTCTCTGTCTCTCTCTGTCCGGCGAGCGCACACACCCTATAGCAAAAACCTCTCCACAAAAAAAAAAAAAAAAAAAAAGGAAGCCCTCCATTGGAATCCTCCTGCCTCCGCCTCCCAGCTGTGACAAGCTGGCACCACCATGCCCAGTGCTTTCAGACGGGGCCTGACTCTGTTACCCAGCCCAGCCGTCAGCTCACGATCCTCTGGTCTGAACCTCCAGAGTCACTGCCTTTAGGTTGGACCTAGAACCAAACCCAGGCATCCCTCATGGTCTCAGCCTGCAGAGCACAGCATCTTAGCAACCCACTACCGCTGCCGGTCCTGGTTTCATGTTTTTAGGGCAAGAAAATTTTTTATGGCTAGGGTTTTATCCATACGGTCCATGTTCTTGCTGGAGAGAGACAGAGAGAGAGGGGGAAACTGAGAAATCACCCTCCCGGGCAGAGGGAAGGGAATGACATGCCACACGATCTTCTTCTCTATTCTCCTCCTGGGATTTTAGACACACACACACACACACACACACACACGCACACACACACGAGGCAGGCTTGATTTTTCAAGCCACCACATCCAGGACTTGAACCACAGTCAGCCATGTGGGAGTCCAGCACCTTAACCACCATTAAAGAAGTTTAACCTCCAATTTTTTTCAATTCTCTTTTCTACTCACTATCCAGATCAGCATGAAATATTCTACAAATATCAGTTGTGGGGAAGTCATGATGTATTTTTCTGTTTTTCTATGCAAAAATGCATCATGACCTTCCCCACAACCTAGTATGTTAATAAAAAGTCCTTTGTAAAAGACAGAGTAGCAATACAAAAACAGCCCATATAGTATCCACATAGAACACTGGATATAGACTTTAATCTGAGTTTTCCAGTGTTGTGTGTGTGTATGAGTGTGTGTGTGTGTTGTCCAATAACCCAAATTCCCCCTCGCCCTCTCTTCTTGGTTGTTTTGTGTCTTGTAGATTTCCTTTTATGTTCTCTTTACAAACTTGTAACTATGTGAGTCAAGTCCAGTTACTGATAAATTGTGCCTTTGCACCAGCCATTGGCTGTACAAATAGCTGACCAGGAAGTGTCCAATCCATCCTGTACCCTTGTCATGGCAGTTTCATTTATTAAGGACAATTTAGAAGAAAACGAGGGGGACACAAGCCAAAATAAAGAGCAAGGTTTATTCCCAATGAAAATAAAACCAAAGATGCACGGCTGCCCTTGGGCTTAAGGGTATTTTATCTGTGGGTTCCAACATCCTCTCAAAATGACTCTGCAGTGCTCCAGTTTTATCCAGTGGTGAGGCTCACACAGGCTACCCTTTGTTCTCCGTCTCACTGAAAGTTAGTAGCAGAATGAAAAAAGAATGCAATGAGATTTCTTTGCCCGGAAGTTTGAAATCCTTCAATAACTCCCAATTTATGGCACAGGGATTTCAAGGCAGCTGAAGGGAGAGAAGTGTGGGGTGGGAGAGAAATACATGGATATAAAAAGACTGCTACTGCAGTGGCAGCCACCCAGCACCCCGAGAGCAGAGAAGGGAAGCACATAGCTCATGCCCCGTCTGCAAGCCCCTAACCTGGGACAGTCGGTTGTCCTCCCTGAGTTGTGGCCTAGACATTTGCTTTCCTGGGATGGTGCTGAGGGTCATGAAGTGGAAAGTCTAGTCTCTGCATGGAAAACCTAATCCAGCTCTAACGAGGAAGAGGAGGTTCAGTTTGGACATGCCCCGCCATGATCCTCTCCTGTCTATTTCTCGATCCTGTTGGGGTCCTGGCATGCACACACAGCGGCCTATGTGTTTTTCAAGCCACAGTGCTAGGACCGCCATAGGGGATCCAACTCCTTTAGCCCCCAGGCTACGGGACAATCCAAAATATCTAATTTCTATTTTCTCCTTTCTGCAAGCAGAATTGTGGCTCCCTGTGTTGTACAAGGGGACTTTAAAAGGTCCTTGGAAAATAGAATGAGTCTATTTTGTTGCAAAAGATTTTTGAATCCATACGACTTTTCTCCATATTATGTATTTTCCTTCCTTTAGTTTAAATCCCATTTCAACATTAGAATTACTTTGTTTATTTATCAGGGCCAGCAGGTGGCGTGTTGATTGAGGCAGCTGGACTCCCACAAGGCCGACTACAGTTCAAGTCCCAGACCTGGAGGCTTGCTTTTTCTCTTTCTCTTTCTTTCTCTCTCTCTCTCTCTCTCTCCCTTCCTCTCTGGTCAAGTTAAAGTAAATAAATACATAAATAAATAAAGCTAAATAAAAATAATTCTTTAAAAAGAAAAGAATTACTCTATTCATTCATTTATTTATTTTTAGAGAGAAATTTTTGCTATAAGGCATATGTGCTTGCCAGAAAGACAGAGAAAGACAGAAAGTGAGAAGTCACCCCCCGGGGAGGATGGCCACACTGCAATCCCTTCTCCATTCTCCTCTCGGGACCCTGGGGAAGCATGCACACATACCCAGCATGAGTTTAAAGCCACCAAGTCCGGGACTCAAACCATGGTCGACTCCACGGGAATCCATTATGCCATTATGCCATCTGCTGGTCCCAACTTTATGTTTTGATAAACATGTAATGATTGTATATATTCTAGGGGACACCTGTGGTTTTTAAATGCGGGAATACAATGCGCAGTGATTAAACCACGGTCATCACTACACTCATCGTCTCAGCCGTCTGTCATCACTCTGTGTTGGAGACCTTC
>NW_006159530.1:2460540-2468134 GCF_000334495.1 Tupaia belangeri chinensis | reverse complement strand
AACCCTTTTTCCCAGCCACTCTGAGACATACAGTAAGTTGTTAACTATTCACACCTCCGTATTTTATAACACTGGACAACGGTTCCTCTGACTGACCTGTCACTTTGTTCCCATTTACCAACACCCCTCAGTCCCCATCCTTCCCAGCTCTGTAGTCATTCTTCATCCCTCTACTTGTATGAGGCCATTATTTTTTCAATTTTCATAAATATGGAAGAACATGTGGTATAACAGTATGTACTTTTCATGAACTTTTTACAGACTCTCTGTCTCTCTTATATATATATACATATATATAACATGTGTGTATATGTATCTATATATACTTATATATGTATATATATGTGTGTGTATATATATAGTGCTTAGAAAGTATAGCTAGCTACTAAAGAAATGATTGCTATTATCATTTTATCATTGTTATTACAAGGACAGGTAATATTTCTTAGTGACAAGGGTCCCTGGCTCTGGTCCAGTCCCCATCGCCGCATTGGTACCATGGTTAGTTTTCCTGTGCTATCCTCCTCCCTGACCCCTCCCTCAAATGCACCTGCAGTAGGAAATGAGGGCCTACAGCCAGTGTAGTCTCTGCCTGGACGCCAAATGGCAGGGCTCTCCACAGCTGCTTCTGAGACCTCTTAGGCAAAACCACCTTTTCTTGGATGTCCCAGCTGATGTATAGATGTTATATTTTTCAATCAAGGCAGGTAGTTCGCTCTTACTGACTCTCCTTTCAGTTTTGGGGGTTTCATGTGAAAAGAAGGGCTCTCTTCTATTGGTAACATCTGCAGTCGTGAGAACACCCTACCATGTGGCCCTGCAAACATCGCCCTGTTAAATGAGCCAGCGCAGATGTGGAGGTGCAGAGGAGCTCAGCGCGCCCACAAACACCATTCCAGCTTTCTGTCCAGTAGCTTTCTTCATGTTTTTTTTTTTCCTTTATTTTCTCTGATTTCAACCACATGTCTTTTTAAGTTTGGAGCTATCTACTTTCCTACAAAATCTATATTTTGGCTGAAGCTTCAAGACTTGGAAGATAAGAGATCTCAGGACAATTTTCCCTCTCTTTTTCATGATGGTTAAGGTTTCTTTCTTTCATGAGACAGAGAGACGCAAACACCCTGAACAGCCTCTCACGCCGCGATCCACACCTCCAGCCTTCCCAGCAGGCGGGATCCGGGGTGCGTGCCCTTGGTGTGTACAGGCCGCCCGGGGAACTGAACCTGTGTCCTGCCTTGTGCATCCAGCTTTGAGCAGCATGCTGCACTGCACACTGAGCTAGCCCCTTCTCTCTCATAACCATCATTTTCCTGTCTCATCCCTCACGGGAACAGCCACACACACAGGCCTCCCCTGCTCCCCTCACTGTTTGCTCACAGAGATTAGAGGCTCCAGGAGGGGAGAACAGGACAGCCTCCGTGTTGATGCCAGTGCCAAGCAGTAGCCCCCATCCGCACTCAACACTTATTCATCTGGCGTGCGAGTGAGTGAGATTCCAACGGAAGTTTCAATGTATTAATCATCTTCTCTTTAAAAAATGAATCATCCCCACTAGTCCCCAGATCCCATCCACTGGCTGAATTATTGTGATTTTGATGTCAGAGATGTATCCCTCGTGTTGGGCGCCAACCTGTGAGGAGTGAGATACCAAACTACACCTTACCTCTTGCCAAGGAACTCTATGTGTTACTTCAAAAAGTTTTTTTTAAATAAAAAGAGTTATTTATTAAATGTATTATTATTATTATTTAACTTGTAATAAGGCATGTGCACTCACAGAGAATGGGGCCAGCAGGTGGCGTGGTGGTGAAGGCCCCGGATTCCCACATGGCTGACTGCAGTTTGAGTCCTGGGCCTGGCGGCTTGCTTTCTCTCTTTCTCACATTCTCTCTCTCTCTCTCTGGTGAGTGCATGTGCCTTACAGAAAATTTTTAAAATGATAATAACAATAAAATTAATCATTTCTTAAAAAAACATACCACGATTTCACTCTTAGGGCACGAGCAGCCAGTGTCAAGCAGTCAGTAATAAACACTGTGTGTGTGACAGGCACAGTGCAGTGAGTCAGGTGGTGGCCTGAGAGAGTGCAGGAAGCACCATTGTAAACAGGGTGTCTAGGAACAGTGTCCTGGAGAAGGTGACATACGAGACCTGACAGAGCGAGAGGGTTAGCCACAGAAACCCGAGAAAGCACGGTGAGCAGAGGGAAGAGCGAGGGCAAAGGTGTCGAGGGGCCGGGCAGTGCCACAGGAGTGACGCTGCTGGCCCCACGTGGGAATGGTCGTGGGTTCACGGCCCGAGACTCCCTGGGCACACTGTACACGTGGTCCTGCCTGTGATCGGGGCTGGCTGGGACCGCAGTGGAGTGCAGCGTGAAGACCTCCTTGGGGGTGTCTCTCTTCCCAGCGCAAATAATAAATAAACGTAAAAAAACAGTCAAACAGACAATGGTGGTCTTTTTGGACAAGCCATAAGCAAATCAGTGTGACTTTCTACTTGTCAGGATATTATATTGTTTGGCTTTTACTTTGAGATTGAAAAACAAAAACAAAAAAACACTGATGGACCAAAAGGCAGTGAGGTGCCTGAGTGCTGGATCCCACATGGTGGACTATGGTTTGAGTCTCGGACCTGGCAGCTGGAAAAACAAGCTGGGTACACATGTGTGTACCCAAAATCCCAGGGGGAGAACGGACGAGAAGAGATTGCAGTGTGGCCATCCCCTGGTGATTGCTCACTTTCCCCCTTACTCTCTCTCTTTCTCTGGGGAGCATACATGCCCTATGGCAAAAATCTAAGGAAAAAAGAAAACGACACTGACAGAGCAGTTGTAAGGTCTGATTCTTGTTTTTAAAAGGAGTCTCCTAGTGGCCAGCTTCAGAATGGAGGATGGGGGAGAGGGTGAAAGAGGTGAGTCATGACCGATGCTCACTTAAACCAGAAGGACAGAGAGAAGGTGAGGAGCATGGCTGGAGTCCGGATATGCCTTGGAGACAGAGCTGGTGGGACTGGATGGTGAACTGGCTATGGGATATGAAAACAATTCAAAGATGTCACTAAGGTTTTCATTCTGAGAAAATGTAAGAACGGCATTGTTGGGGCTAGGCGATGGCACAGCAATCACACCATGCTCTTGGAGGCTGACCGACATGGAAGGTCCGAGTGCACATCCAGAAACCACCCTGCAGACTCTGGGTGTGTGCAGGTCCATGATCCAGGGCTGGCTGGGGCCGGGGTGGATCGTGGTGTGAGGACCCTGCTGAGGGCGCCTACTCTCTTCCTCTCTCTCTCTCACTCATTAGAGAAAGAAATAAACATCTTTTAAAAATTTAAATTTCTGGAGCCAGCAGGTGGCATAGTGGTTAAGGCACTGGACTGCCACATGGCCAACTGTGGTTCAAGTCCTGGACCTGGCAGCTTAAAACTCACACAGGGTATGAGTGTATGCATGCCCAAAATCCCAGGAGGAGAATGGAAGGAAACAGATTGTGATGCAGCCATCCCCCCAGGCGGGTGGTTTCTCACTCTCCCTCTCACTATTTCACTCCAGTGAGCCCATGAGCCCTTAAATTTTTTTTTTTTTGTTATTTACTGAGATTAGAAGGATGAGGTAAATGCAAATATGAAAGAACAATCAGGATGGATTGAGACATGTTAGGTTTGGTGGATCCTTTAAACATCCAAATTAAATGACGCACAGGGACCTGGACTTGGGGGAGGCATCAAGATCTGAGTTATGTGTTAGGAAGTCCTTAACATAGAAAGTGTAGTTAAAGTCACAGCCTCATGGCATCACCTGGGAAGTGAATACGGATAGACAGAGAATAGGTCTGGGAATTATGTCCCACGTGCCTCTAGAGTTTAAAGATCTAGGAGAGGGCCAGTAGGTGGCCTGGTGGTTGGAGTGCTGGACTCCCACCTGGCTGAATACAGTTTGAGTCCTGGACCTCTCAGCTTATTTTCTTACTCTCTCTCTCTCTCTCTCTCTCTCTCTCCCCACCCCATAGCAAACTGAAAAGTAATAATAATAATAATAATAAATAAAATGAAATAAATTATTCTAAAAAAAATCTAGAAGAGTCAGCGAAAGAGGCAGGATAGCCAGTGGATTAGAAAGTAAGCCAGAACAGTGTTGCAACCAGACACAGAAGTCAAATAAGAAGAATTATCACCTCCGTTCAACGCTGCTGGTGGGACAAGGCAGCTGAGGCCTGTGAATGGCCCACTGGACCTCCCAGCATGGAGGTCACGGGTGAGCTTAGCAAGCGCACCGGGCAAAGAGGTGGAAGCAGAAGCCTGAGCAGAGAGGGCACAGCAGCAGTGCTCTACAGGGGTGACAGGGAGAAAGGACAGAGGTCGAAGGAGTCTCACTGTAACAGGCGACAGGAATACGAGACAGTCACTAGAGAAGGGTAACAGGTCAAGAGATTTTTTAAAAGCCATGGAGAAAACTACATTATATTTTTAAGTGAATGGCAATCATCTTACAAAGAGGAAAATGTAATGTTACTTGAGAGAAAAGAGAGACTCACTGTAGAGATTTCCTCAAGTATCTAGAGGACATGGGAGTACAGTTCCCATGGGGCAGTTGGTTCTCAGGACAGCAGAAGGTTTCGCTTGCACTGAAGAGCTTTGACTAAGACTTGGGATCCACTCTGCCTAGTGCTAGCTGACCATTCCACCTTGACCTCACTCTAACTCAAAGAGAATCTCCATGTTCACATACAACGTGCTCTTGCACCCCTACTCTTTCATTAATGTAAGTATTCGATGAGGTTTTTATCTTAAGTGCATTTATTTATTTCCTCCATGAAAGAGAGCAGAAAGAGAGACCGGATTCCCAACAGGGTCTTGATTCCTCATTCCACCCCAGCATCAGCCAGGCCTACATCATGGACATGCATGCCCAACATACTCAGGGCAGCCTCTGGACATGCCCCTGGGACTTCCTCTGTAGGTCAGTCTCACAGAACATGGTGCTATCAACTGTGCCACCATCTGAGCCTTCACAGGATTTAATTAAGTACTTTCACTATCGGATCTACTAAGTGGAGGCTAGAAAAGTGAACTAAACATGTCTGTTGCTTCAAAGAAAGACTCTACCAGAGGATAAAGAGTAGGTATTCAAAACACTTGACACTTGACAGTATATGATAAATCCTAAAAGATACGCAACTAAATACAACAAGAGTTTAGAAGGAAACAAGATACAGTAAGTCAAGTCTGGCTTTTTAAAAAAAAAAAAGGTGATAGAATAGAGGACTTCAAAAAAATACATGAATGGAAATTGAAAAGGACACTAAAATGTGGAAGGACATCCCATGTTCCTTGGATTGGCAGAATCAATATAATCAAAATGGCCATCCTACCCAAATTAATCTATGTGTTTCCATCCTTATAAAATTATAAGAGACATTCTTCACAAATCTAGAAAAGACAATCATAGAATTTGTCTGGAACCATTAAGGACCCCATTTTGCTAAAGCCATCCTGTGCAAGAAGACTGGAGTAGTAGGTGGTATCTCACTTCCTGATCCCAAAATATATTACAAAGCTGTGATCATCAAAACAGTATAGTATTGGCACAAAAACAGACATAAGTACCAATGGAACAGAGTAGAGACTCCAGAAATAAACCCCAAACTACACAGCCAACTCATCTTTGATAAAGGGTACCAGTTAATCCAGTGGGAAAAGGAAAACCTCTTTAGCAAGTGGTGCTGGGAAAATTGGGTATCTGCCTGCAGAAAGATGAATCTGAACCCCCATCTGTCACCATTAACAAAAATCAAATAAAAGTGGATCAAAGATCTAAACCTACAAACTATAAAACTACTGGTGGAAAACACTGGGGAAACTCTGAGAGATACTGGAGTAGGAAAAGACTTCTTAAGGAAGACCCCCAAAACACAGGCAATAATCCCCAAAATAGACAGGTGGGATTACAGCAGATTAAGGAGTTTCTGCACAGCAGAGGACACCATAATTAGTGTGAATTGACAACCCTCAGAGAATTTTGTTAACTGTGCCTCCGATAAGGGACTGATGACCAGAATACACAGGGAACTCAAGCAGCTGAAAAAAAAAATGATCAATCCTATTAAAAGATGGGAGAATGAGTTGAAAAAACCACTCTCCAAAGATGACATACAAATAGCTAAAAGGCATATGAAAAAAATGCTCAACATCCCTCATTGTAAGAGAAATGAAGATCAAAACAACAATGAGATACCACTTAACCCAGTCAGAATGGCAAAAATAAAAATAAAAATAATTTTTAAAAAGTAATGATAAGTGCTGGAAAGGATGCAGTGAAAGGGGGACACTCCTACACTATTGGTGGGAATATAAATTGTTCCAGCCACTGTGGAGAACAATATGGAGGTTATTCAAAAACCTTCAAACAGAATTACAGTATGATCCAGCAATTCCACGCCTGGTTATCTACCCAAAGGACAGGAGAGCACTCAGTTGGAAAAGCGCTAGCACAACAATTTTCATTGCAGCATTATTCACAATTGCTCAGACATGGAAGCAACCCAAATGTCCACAAACAGATGAATGGATTGAAAAATTATGGCACAGATACTCCATGGAATGCTATTCAGCCATAAAAAACAACAAGGCCCTGGCATTTGATAGAAGGTGGACAAACATGGAAGATATGTTGCTGAGTGAAGCAAGTCAGGCTATGAAAGACAGACATTGTATGTCTCCACTTAACATATACCGACTGTCTGCACTCTATGGTAGAGACTGGAAGACTGGAGAACATTCAAAATTGTAATGGACACTAAAGACAAAGTGGAAAGAGAGTGTGGGGGGGAATGGCATAGGAAAGGAAACTTGGGGGAAAATGGAGAGGTGAGACACTTGTGGGACACAGATAAGGTTTATTATCTGTTGACAAGGATGCGTATAATAGTCTCAACTGGGCTGGACTGAAGTGTATATCATACTGGGTAAAGTCTCTTCACAACCTAAATGATGTATAGTGATTTAATGTGTGAATAATAATTTTTAAAACTTAATTTTAAAAGTATGAGTTTATTTTGGTGCAAAAAAAGCACCTGAAATCTTTGCATAGTTTTTCACAATACACATTTTCCATTAACTTTGGTAAGGTCCTCATATATGCTGGTCCTGAGTAGTAAGGGGATTTTGCCCCACAAGAAATAAGGGGACATGCCTCAGGCAGATATCACGGCGTGAGTAAAAGCTTTTTGGTGGAGAACTCGGGGCGTACATGGCTGTCCTCTGTGGCACTTACATTGCCCTCCAGTGCCAGCATCAGTTTTTGTTCCACTTTGATTTTCATCATTATAAAGGTCAAGAGAGACAGTTGTTCAGGGAAGATCTGGGAGTAAACCTAATTGTTCATGATATACAATACCCATTACTCAATAGCCCTCTTCAAACTCTAGTTGAAGAGAGAGAGAACCACCATACATAATCTTCATTATTTTTTCAATAGAGACACATTTCATTACTAAAGATACAGCACAAATCCAAGACAGAGGTCGGTTTAGAGCTAGGGAATATATTATACACAAGAACACACACACACACACCCACACACACACACATATATATA
>NW_006159530.1:2459691-2460172 GCF_000334495.1 Tupaia belangeri chinensis | reverse complement strand
TTTTTTTTTTTAAGAAAGATTTTTACTATAGGGCATGTACGCTTGCCAGAGAGACAGAAAGCAAGAAATCACCTCTGAGGGGGGATGGCCATGGCCACGTCACATTCCCTTCTCCTCCATTGTCCTCTCAGGATTTTGGGCATGAATCCACACGTACCCAGAGTGAGTTTTAAGCTGCAGAGTCCAGGACTCGAACCACAGTTGACTATGTGGGAGTCCAGCAACATAACCATTATACCATCTGCTGGCCCCTGCATTATTAGTTCTTAATGTGATAATGAAGGGTAAAGGGAAATGGAGGTGAGAAGACACTTTCTGAGTGCAGGCATTCTGCATGCTTTGACAACCTTCTGTGACGGGGACAGCGCTGGGTCTAGATGACATCCTGGCTATGGGGAGCAAAAAAGAGACAGGGAGACCTGAAATAGTCCCTGATTCTTAATCCACCCACCAACTGTACATTGATGGGACGACTCCGAGT
>NW_006159530.1:2457248-2459230 GCF_000334495.1 Tupaia belangeri chinensis | reverse complement strand
TTTTTTGTTGTTTTTTTTTTTTTTTTTCAGACAAGATCTCACCATGTCTCTATTCTGTCTGTCTCCTCCTAGATGGAACCACAAACTTCTTCTTCTCCTTTTTTCTCTTTAAGTTTATATGTTTATTTCTTCCATGGGTAATGGTACACAGAGAGCAAGAGAAAGACAGGTGCCCCAACAGGGCCTCCATCCATGACCCACCCCAGTCTCGGTCAGCCCAGATCACAGGCAATGTGGGCTCGGCACACTCAGGAAGGCCTCTAGATGCAAACCTAAAATTCCCGTTGCAGAGAGTCACCTTTTACTGCCACCCCACCAGCCAGCCTGTCTTTGCTTTTGAGACAGTGTTGGGGTGTTCCCAGGCCAGTCTCGGGCTTGCGATCCTTCTGCCTCAGCCTCCTGAGTGACGGGATTAAAGGCACGTGGCACAGCTTCTGGCCTTTACGTTCAATCGGGAGTCGAGCTTGGGCTCCATGTGGTCCCAGCCTGTGGAGTACAGGACTTAGCAGTATGCACCAGCACAGCTGGGACAGTCTCTGTGTTGTAACAACAGTGTCAGGGACATACAATTTTCAAAATACCTCCACCTGTATCACCTCATGAGCCTCCCCATCCCATGCATTGCATTGAGCTCTGTCCAGTCACCTCCTCCAGTGCACACGGGTGCTTGTGACCACGTGCTGACTAGGAGTTCAGGCCCTAGGAGTATGCTAGTGAGAGAACCGTCCATGAGCAAGCAAGAAGCTTTGTGAAAAGCTCGGATTAACATTTACAAATGGGTAACTTACTTAAAAAATAGTGCCACTATGAGGTAATGACCCAACGAATGTAACTTCGTCAGATGAATGACAGTAAAGAGATCTTAATGTATCATGGTGTCGTTTCTTTTGTTTGTTCTTTATTTGTTTTTAGGTGAGCACACATGCTCTATGGCGGAGCATGTGTGCTCACCTGAGAGAAGCAGAGAGAGAGGGAAGATGAGAAATCACCCCCCAGAGGGGATGGCCACATCTCAATCCCTTCTCTCCTCCATTCTCTTCTCAGGATTTTGGGCACACACACACACACACACACACCGCCATCATTTTCAAACTGCTAGGTCTGGGGTTCGAACCACAGTAGGCCATATGGGAATGCAGCACCTTAACCCCTGTACCACCTGCTGGCCATGTATTGTGGCACCTTTTATCATGAATTTAAAACTGCACTTTTTGGACTATTGCAGAACAAATAACAATGAGTATTTATGGGCCAGTGGATGGTGCAGAGGTTAAGATGGCTGGATCCCATGTGGCCAATGGCAGTTTGGGTTTCTGACCTAGAAGTTTGAAAACACATTGGGAAGGATCCAGGAGGTAGCGTGGTGGTTGAGACACTGGACTCCCACCTGACTGACCAGAGTCTGAGTCCCACACCTGGTGGCTTGAAAATCATGCTGGGCCTGCGTGCACAGATGCCCAGAATCCCAGGGGAAGAGGGGAGGAGAGGGGAACATTCTGCCCTTGGGGGTGATTTCTCACTTCCCCTCTCACTGTCTCTCTCTTGCATGCACACACACCCTATGGCCAAACATAAATAAATAAATAAACACATAAACACATAAACACATAAATAAATAAATAAATAAACACATAAATAAATAAATAAATAAAGCACAACAGGACATGTGTTTGTGTGCCAAAAATCTCCAGGAGAGACTGGAGCGTGGCAGCTCCCCTTGGTTCTTTCTTGTTTAGGAGGGTGCTTTCTTGTTTTCCCACTCTCTCTGTCTCTTCTGCATGTGCCCTATAGCAAAACTTAAAAATTAAAATACATAAAAAGTGGTCCGTGTGTCCCAGTGCAGAGATTAACTAAGAGCACCTTCCTTGCATCACGTATGTTTTCCTTTCAGGAAGATGGAGAGGCGATGCCCTCATCGTCACCCCTCAGCACCCGCGGGACTGCCTTCTCTCCATTCCACTCTCCAGAAGTGGGGGAAGAGC
>NW_006159530.1:2447329-2457227 GCF_000334495.1 Tupaia belangeri chinensis | reverse complement strand
AGAGCGTCTGTCCTGCTCAGTCCTAACACAGAAAGCCGTGCTATGATGACAGCAGGTAGAGTCTATGCATGCCAGGCCATTTAAAATCTGAGTGGGGCTGGGGACAGGCAGTGGCCCAGCAGCAAAAACACAACACTCTGTGAAGCTAACCCATATGGGAAGGTTCAGGGTTCGTGTCCAGAGACCCCCCCCCACCCCCAGAACACACCAGGTGTGCACATGCTCATGGTCTAGGGCTGGCTGAGGCTGGGGTGGATTGGGGTGTGGAAGGGCCTATGGGGGGGGGGTCCTTTCTCTGTCTCTCCATCTCTCTAGAACATGAGAGAAAGGAGAAAGAAAAGAAGGAAAAAGAAAGAAAGGAAAGAAGGAAGAACAAAGAAAGAAGGGTAGGAGAGAGGAGAAAAAGAAAAGAAGAAAAGAAGAGCGAGAAAGAAGGAAACAATAAAACAAGCAAAAAAGATGAAGCCACAGGCCAGTTGGGGACCCACATGGGGCAGGTTCTGAGTTCACACCCCGGATCCTCTCTGTACACAACAGGTGCGCACATGCCCATGGTCTGGGCCAGCTGAGGCTGGGAGTGGATCTTGGTGTCAGAACCCTCTTGGACATGCTGCCCCCCCCCCTTCTCTCTTCCCTCTCTCACTTATGGAATAACTAAATAAATAAACTTTAAAAAAAAATGTAAAGACGGAACCTATCAACTGCCCAGTAGGGTCTAAACGTCACTCTCTCTCATTCTCCTCACTTCCAAGCTTCCTCCCCATATCGAGCAGAGTGGAGCGCTGACCGCTTTGAGCCAAATCACAAGACGTATCAATAGCGGACATCGGCTTTACGATTTACAGCAGACTGGGAGGTGTGTGCAGCTGGCATTTCCCATCCGCCTGTGGCGGCGAAGGGCCTTGTACAAAATCCGCACAGCCGGTAAGCGCTGGAGCCCCAGCCTGAGCCCGCCTTCCTGCTTCGGTGTCTAGTGTGGTCCCCAGTAGGCTCCACAGCGGGAGGCCAAGCACACACTCAGCTCAGGGCAGGTTAGACAAAGCACCTGAGATGCTCCTGTTCTCTGACGCCTTCCTTTCTTGTTTCCGCAGTTCTCTTAACCCGCAGTAAAGATCTTAGCTGAGCCCTGTGTTTTCTGCCTGTCTTGCTCTTTACATATAAACACGTGGAGTCTTTCATGGTCTTGTTTGTTCCTGGCCCCCTAATGCCATTTTCCCACCTACTCTTTGAGGTCTCATACCCTCAATAGGATTACTTTAAGTCTCCCAGAGGAACCATGCAATAAAAGGAACTGACCCAGGCTCTGAAGCCTAACACACCCTGTTGAAATCCCAGGGTAGCCACATAGGGGCCTCTAAGACCTTCAGAAAGTCAATTCATATTTCTGAGAATTAAATTCTTCGTAGATCGGGAATATTAGAACATGGCTCCACTGTACGGATTTTAGATAATACATGGAAAGTACCTGGCCCATAAAGCGTACAATTTTTCGAACATATATAGCCATGGCCTCGCCATTCGTCGATGTCATTACGTATGACGTGGAGTGTCTGATGGCTCAGCTGGACTCTGCCCTGTGCCGCTCACCAGCTCTGCGCACGCAGACAAGGTAACTGCTCTGTACGTTAGTTTGCACATTCATGAAACATGTCATAATACCATCAGGATTATCCCAAGGATGAAGCGCATTAATACATTTTAAATTGTGCCCAGAGCGGGGGGGAAAAGAGACTAGCTGTTAACCGTAATAATTGTTATTACACTCTCAGTGGGACGAGTTCCTGTTCTTCGTCTGTGAAATGGAGATATTAAAACAAAGTAATCTCTAAGTCCTTTCTCTCGCTCGCTCTCTTTTTCTCAGTAGGGCCTTGCTGGGTTGCCCAGGCCAGCCTAAAGCATTTAGGATCCTGCTGCCTCATCTTCCTGAGGCCCTCAGATTACAGACCACCGCTGCTCTGGGCCTTGATGCCGGACAGGAAGTGGAACTGGGGTCTGCCACGTGGCCCCAGCCTGCTCTAAGGTCTTCCCGCCTTGGTATCCTGTGATTACAGGGTCTCCTCTTAGAATGAGCCAGGCCCCAAAAGTCACCGAGAAAGAGAATACAAGAGGCCATGGAAGAGGCCACTAAAACAAAGCCTGCCACTTTCAGGGCTCCTCCCAGAGGGTGCCCCAGGATGGGTGCCCAGCCCACTCGAGAAGCCATGATGGAGGTTATGGGGGCCCCGGTCTCCTAAAGCCACTGCACGGCGTCTCTGAGGCCTGCCTGCCACTGGCACGGGGAACCCACTTATCTATCCATCCCACTCGTTGGTCCTGGGCTACTCCCTGCCCAGCACTCACCACGATCATTTTCACTCCCGAGGGCCCCACACTTTCACCCCGCACGCACATTCAACACAGAAATGAAAACTGCAAGACACGGGATGCTCCGACCGGGCCTGGCCCGGGCTCTGCACACACAGGAGGTGGTAGTGAGCTGCCTGCCTGCACTTCAGGCAGAGTGCCCACCACTTCAACGTCCCAGGGACACCCAGGTGTCCTTCATGTCAGCCCCCGCGGGAGGGAGGTCACCGTGGAAATGGGTTTCAGGGCAGGATGACCCGCCCTCGGACCTGGTTTGCAGCGCAGAACCAATTTGAAAATGCGGCGTGATCAGCAGTCTCGGACGCCCAGGAGAGACCAGCACCCTGCAAGGGGACACCATCAATCAAGCCTCGGTTGCCCGGAGTAGCAGCCCTGGCTGAAGCCGCCCAGGCAGCGACGAGGAGGCAGGATTGAGATGCACTGGCAGAGCTGTGACGGTGACCCCCAGTCGGAAATAATTGGGGTTGGGGGAGGTGCGTGTGGGTCAGGCTGAGGGGCACTGGAAGAATATATGGGGCAAGAAAGCTTTCAAAAGACCTGCCTAGACAATGACAGGCTCTGGTCAGAGTAATTATCTGCCATGTTCGTACGCGCTAAATGCACGTTTAAAGGAGAAACACACGCTCCCACAAGCACAGGCACAAAGGGGAAGCAAACCCTTCTGGAAGAAAACGAAGTCCCGTACAGCGAAAACAATAGACCCCAGAGGAAAAAGGACGGAAACTTGAAGAACTTCATTTCAAGGCAAACAGTGCCCTCTACAGGCGGCAATGCTCGCGGCAGGTGAGGTTGAACAAAAGACGTTCGGTTGAAACCCAGGGCTGGCGATGACCCTCCTGCTCTGCCTGTTCTTGGAGATTCGGCTGCAAAGACTCGGTTCCATTTCCTGCTTCTGAATGAGGGCTCAAGATCCTATCAGTTTGAGGGTGTTCCCCTCAAAAAAAGGAGAGTACTCCAGTCACTGCGAGGAGACGTTCTGTCAAACACAACTGCAAATGGAAGGCTGTTCCAGCAAATGGCCAGCATTTAGGCTTCTGTGGCATTCCAAACGGGGATAATCTGAGGGTGTCAGAAAAAGGAAGACTCAGTACGATTGGGGATACTAGGAGGAGATGGGGGCATGAAGCACTTCGGAGTCTCGTCCTTGAGGAATTAGATGTTTTCCTCTCCAGTTGTCATCTTTCAAAATCAGGAGACCAGTGCAGAATGTGCTGGTAAGAAGAATGTCAGAGGCAGAATGTTGTAGGCGCAGTCCCCTGATGAAACCTTGAGCCACTTTACAATGTCTTTTTCTGTTTTGTTTTGTTTTGTTTTGTTTCATTACTAGAGGGCTTGTGCACTTGCCAGAGGGAGAGAAAAGGGAGGAGAAAGCGCCTCAAATGGGGTGCAGCCATGCCGCAATCCCTTCTCCATTGCTTACCGGGTTGGGATCTGGGGCACAGGTGCACATGCAGCTAGTGTATTTCTCAAGCTGGCTGGGGCTCAAACCATGGTCAGCCATGTGGGATCTCGCTTTCCTTCACCGCTAAGCTAAGGGACCAGCCCTCTGAGACCTCCTCACAGTCCTCACAGCCCCGGATATCCCCCACAGTTCTTCCTCCCCTCTCACTCCCCCCTTTCACCGCTATCCTATCTGCAGTTACCCCACTGGCTAGGAGGCAAAATAGCACAGTGAAAAGACTTGGCGCTTTGAAACTAAGCCAATAAGGAATTCACAATTTAAAACTATTAACTTCAGGTCTATGTACAAGGGAACTTCAGGAAATTAGTGGGAACCTGGAATTGAAGTCTGAGCTGATTTTACACACACACAAAAATGGAATTGTGCAAAGTTTTTCATACTATGTGTTTTCCATGAACTTTCGAAGCCTCCCTCACCCAGTGATCTGAGGCCCCTGTGTGTCATCTGTAGAGGTGGCTGAGAACAGCTTCCTCCCACCGTCCCTGGAGGAGAGTGCAGTGGAGCAGGGCAGGGCAAAGAGTCTGGCTCAGAGTAGGGCCAGAGCTGGCACTCACCCAAGCTCATTAGCTCCCCTCCCTTCTCTGTCACCGCTGAGTGGCACCAGAGGCTCTAGCCTTTCCTCCCAGTCCACACCCGCAGTCCACACTGCACAAATACTGCCAGCCATCCTCCCAAACCATGACTGCTCCAGGCCACCCTAGCCACACACATCATCTGCAGGACAAGCCCAAGCAGCTGAGGCACTCGGTGCCGTTTTCCACCCAAGATCCGTGTGTCTTCTCGCTGCTATTTCACCGTGGCACAGAGCCAGCCTTCTAACACAGGTGCCCGTCTGTTGGCACCCTCCAGCACACAACTTTTACACCTCTTTCTTTAATGTCCCCATTAGGAAAGCCACGGACCCAGTCCTCTGCAAAACCCAAATCTTCCCATCCTTCTGGGCCAAACTCACTCATTGCCTCGATTGAACTTTCGCGGGCTATTCCTAGCCCACAGTGACCTCTGCGTTCTTTGAGCTCCTAGGGCATCTTGAGTCTACCCTTTTAGCCTCATTACCATTAAAATAAACATGCTTTGCCTGATAGGAATGATGCATGGGCCAGGGTGGTGTGGTAGCTAAAGTGCTGGATCCCACATGGCTGGCTCCAGTTCAAGCCCTAGACTGGTGGCTTGAAAATCATGCTCGTGCGTGTGCGTGCAAGCCCAACATCCCAAGAGGAGAATGAAGGCGAAGGCATTGTGGGATTGTGGGTGGCCATCCCTCATGGCATGATTTCTATTTTTCTCTCTCGGTCTCTCTCTGCTAAGTGCATGCACCCCATGGCAGTATATATGCATATATATATATATATGTGTGTGTGTGTGTATCTTTCATATACATATATATGATGCCTTTATATATATGTGTGTGTGTGTGTGTGTATCTTTCGTATACATATATATGATGCCTATCTGTATTACATGTGAAGATGTCTGGATGTACTGCTGACATAAGGGGATGAAGGCAGTAAACACTTAGTAAGTCATTTCTGTTTAAAAAGAACAAACAAGTGTCTGCAGACATGGTACAGGGGCAGCAGGGGACCGTTTGTTTTTATTTGGAACATTCTGTGTTGCTTGAATTTCTTTTCCCTGATCATCTACACACATTCTGATATTTAAAAAAAAATGAAACACTTTCCAAAGAACTCAACAGACATTCACTGAGCACCTACTGTGTGCCAGGCACTTCCCTATGTACTGGGCGTTCTCAGAAGTGGTCCCAGCTTGCTGTGGAGTTGATCGTCTGCTGCAGAGTCAGCCTGACACCGAAGAGAGGATATGCCCTCTGCTGTGACATAGTGGGGCTCCACGGAGCAAGGGCCAGCTCTTTTGGGGGACTCACGTACAGCCGGGCAAGAGGAGGCCACACAGGAGCTGCACTGGAAGGGTAAGCAGGGTCTACTGCCTGGAGAAGCATCAGGCTTCCCTGGTGGGGAAGAAAGCATGTGCAAAAATAGGCATTTGGCAGCAAAAGAGTGGTGCAGAGGTAGAACACGATGCTCTGCAAGGCTGACCCACACAAGAAGGTTCTGGGTTCCTGGTCCCACTCCAGAGACCCTCCTGAGTACGCTAGGCATGCGCTGACTGATGCTGGAAGCGGGTCACAGCAGCTAGACTGTGAAGGGTTTTCTCTCTCTCTCTCTCTCTCTCTCTCTCTTGCTTGTGGATACAATAAATACGTATACTTAAAAAAAATCGTCATTTGAGTTCTTGCCTTGTCTGGGGAGGGGCAGGTGATATGTGTGTGGAGAATAACACCCAGAGTTTAGAGACAGAGATAAACTACAGAAGAGAGCCAGGGTCTTACTTTGGAGATCTTTGTTTGATGAGACTGAACATTTATTTTTATACCACAATGAACCACAGTCAATTTCAAGAACAGGCATCAGATGATCATGTATTTCCTGGTATTGTTCTTTAATTAGTTCAGGGTGCTTATAGTCATTGGTCTATGTCTATTGCAGATATCTTTGTCCTTCTTCCCTTATGAGGGTCTAAGTTCTCCAGGGGAGCCACAGAGGCCACTGCAAACTTGTCCTCAAACATGCTGTCCTAGGCTCAAGCACAACCACCGTGGCTCTTACTAGAATGTAAAACAGAGTGTGTTTCAGGGATAAAGTTCTGGTTATTGTCCTGGCCCAGGAATGTGGTATCTCATTTCTCTGAATGACTCTCTGAATGGTCAAGGGAATAGACTTCCGCACCTCCTCCCCTTCTCCTCTTCCCCACCCACCCCAGCTGCCCACTGGCAGCCCATCCCCTGCTGCAGCTACCTCTATGGATAAGCTGAAGAGGAGACGGTTGGCCCAAGGACTATCCACATGGCTCCTGGTGATAACACCTCAAGCAGGAGAAAAGAAAAACAGTTTCCCGCTGATGGCAGTGCGCACAGCCGACTGAGCTGTTTGGCACGGTCTCTGCAGCTGTGTATTCATGAGGCTATGTTTAAGCCAAAAATAAATAAATAAATAAACTCCCAACAATATACTCAATACAGGCAGAAATTTGGTTGGCCATTAAGTGTTTGTTTGCTTCTGCCTGCCAAGTATCTTCTCTCTTGGGAAGAAGCTGGGCCACTGGCATGAGCAACCCCCCCAAGAAAATGTAAAACCCCAGCGTGAAGAAAATGGGGACCGATTCTGTCCCTCGTGGTGCCACTTGGCTGAGTCTCCCAACCATTCAAGTGATTTCTGTGGCAGCCCTTCCCAATGGATGGATGAGAGGCAGAAGTGGCACTTCATAATCCAAGCAGGGAGCAGGTGGCGAGGCAAGCAGAGAGTGAGAGGCTGGGAGAGTGCAGCTCCTCCACTAGGGTAGATTTAAGGAAATCTGAGAACTGCTGTGATGGCCAGGTCGGAGAAGTCCACCTCCCCTACACCGAGTGCTTCCTGCTCCTCCCAGCGCACATTGATCCGACCAGACGCACGTTTGCTCTGTCTCTCCATCCTTGGTGCTCAGGATTTGTCCCAGAGTGACACTCTTATGGGTAAAGACTTTAGACTGTCCAGTGAAAAAAGCTGTGGGGAGCAGGAGGGTCTCATTATGTTTTCTGATTTATCTGATTTTAAAAGGTACCACGGGGAATGCTGGAAATGAAACTCAAGTTTCATAGGAAATAAGTGAGACTGGCTGCCTACAATTTAACAGCTTTCCGTCGAAAGCCAGGAGGACACCAGATAGACACAGTGGTCTGGGCAAGGGAACCCCGGAATGTCCCGTTGCTTTCCAAAGTGAGTTGTCTCCACACCCTGAAATACTAAGAAAATATACGAAATGAATAGCTTCAGATACAAACAGATGGCAATGCTCGTATTTATTTCACTCCTTCCAATCCCCAAGTCTTGGTGTCTTGTTTTTCCATCCTCCAGACCCCAGGAAAGAACAATGGAGTAAGCAAGAAGATCGTATGACTATGTCTACCCTGGGTAAAAATGGGACAGTAGGAGAGAGAGCAAGACAGACAAAAGAGAAAACTGAATCTTGATAGTTGGTGACTGACCAGGGGCCCGGAGGCTGACCCCGCAGATCAGTCCCTCTCCACTCTGCTGTGCAAATACACCGTTACTCTGCGTTGTCCGACTCAGCCGCGTAGGCCAAGCCCTAACAAAACAGAGTCGGAAGACTAGAAAGAGAGACTCCAGTGCACACGTGCCTGTGATAAAAACTATGACAAGGACTCTCTGAAAACACAGTCTGGCACAAGGACCATTACAACCCTACTCGAATAATACATCTGTGAGGGCCTCTGACCAGCCACTGCCTACCAACCTTGGGCTGGTGCTATCCTTGTTCTTGATTCTAATAACCAAGGGTAATTGTTTCAGAACAACTTAGGTCGTTTTCTTCATGTTCCCTCTAAAGATCCTTGCCTTCCTTGAAGATGCCTTTGACCCATCAAGCATTCAAGTTCTGGATCGTAACCCTCGTTCCCAAATAAACTTATTATCTTCATAGAATCTCTTGTTATTTTAGGTTGGCAGCTTTATTTCGTGGTAAGCTTCAGGAAAACTATAGTGGTAGGTCTAGAAAGAGCTCAGAGATCACTTAGGGAAACCCACCATTTTTTCTATATTAGACAATCAAAATACTGTGGGATTTGCCCAAGGAGTGGCAGCTGGCCGGTGGTACAATGGCAACTACAATTCAGGTATTCTCTCTCTTTCTTTTTCTTTAGAGAGATTTTTTCCTATAGGATGATTGCACTCGCCAGAGACAGACAGTGAGAAATCACCTGCCGGGGGGATGGCCACGCTGCAACCACTTCTCCTCCATTCTCCTCTTGGGATTTTGGCCACACACGCATACACATGCCCAGCTTGAGTTTCAAGTCACCGGGTCTGGGACTCAAATCGTAATCAGCCATGTGTGAGACCAGCGACGTAACCATTAGCCCATCTGCTGGTCCCCAGGTATTCTCTTGATGCCCAGAAGTTTTCACAATGCCATCCCACCTGTATGACATTCTTGGGTGAATTTTTAATAAACTTGGTGGATTTCATGTGTTTCCCAACACTGAGGCATTAATTTCATAATTTAGAAAGAAAACAGCTTAAGAATCCATGAATGTCAAACAGCTTTCACATCTCTAGTACTGTGGAGTCATTCTGAATGGATTCTGGAATAAATTATGAAATTCTGGTTGAATGAATTTTCTCCAGACAAATTGTCTCCTGGGCCCCAAACTGGGACATGTAGTAATTAGTGAATGATGCGGTTTTATCCTAGATGTATTCCCAGGCTCCCAGATACTTTGCTACAAACAAAAACTCATGTGGCTATTATCCTTCTGAAGGTCAAAAATACTAGGCCCCTGATTCCAAGCAGACCTTATGGGGGTCTGATCTCCCAGCAAGTGTGGGGGTTAACAGTACTTAGCAGAACGGATGGAGGGGCAGAGGCCTGGTGGGAAACCTGAGTCCCCAAAGCCGACAGTTCTTGAAGGTTTCACTTAGCCATTAATTGCAAAACAAACAAATCCTCATCTTGTTCCACTTGAGGGGCCAAGTGGGTCCAATTGACATGGAAGGGAAGAGAAAAGGGGGCCACCCAGCAGGAGCCCAAGCCCGCCCTCAATGCAGGCCGCACTGCGTGAGTTTCTGCTGCTTCTGTGCGACTCCGAGATGCAAGGATATCAAGTGTGTTTAGTGTAACACAGAGCTGATCTCTTTCAGCTTAAAGGTTTTGACATAATTGGGTGGGTAAGTGAAAAGAGTGGGTGGACTGCAGAGATCTGTGGTCATCTTCTGAAAAAGCTTCCTGACTTTGTAGTCTTCAAATGGGTAAGGGGACCACCACTGCAGCCTTCTGCTGTGACTTTTCAGTCAATCCCTTTGGTCTTTTTAGAAGGGTTGTCCCCAGGGGATGGTGAGCTGGAGACACTCCCTAGCTGTCGCGAAGCAGGAGAAAACGACTCTAACACCTTCTACTCTTCCCAACCTGGTCTCAGTCAGGTGACTTCACTGGGTTTTTGTTTTTGTTTTAAAGAAGTATTTTTTTATTTATTATTTTAATGCAACTTCAAAAGGGAAA
>NW_006159530.1:2446099-2447309 GCF_000334495.1 Tupaia belangeri chinensis | reverse complement strand
CCCTCTGTGCTCTTAGAGAAAAATCAAAATAAAAAAAATTAACAACTTGATCTCATCACTGATATAATAGTTCATTTATTCATTCAACTAATAGTTAAGATCATATTAGGTAGTCATTGGGAATATACTGACTTACTACCCGGTGCGGGAGACAAACGAGATAGACTAAACACAAAAATAAACGTGTAACGGCTTAGTTCGGGTAGTCTGGAGTTGACCATAAGAAGCATTCCATCCTAAGCTTCCCACACTTCAGTCTGAATACTCCAAACCCAGTGGCCCTAAGGTAGCTCTCCTTCAACTGTGGCTACACTATCTGGACCGTGCAGCCTCCATGTCACTAAGGGGCAAGGTAGAGGTGAAAGATGCAGGGGACACTACCAAGGGCCAGGCGCGAAGGTCACTCTCATCACCACTGCCTGCATCCCACTGGACAAAGCCCACACCCACCTCCCTAGAGAAATCGTGAAAGGTGGGGGTGCACGTGGATGTTTGTGGAGCGCTAAGTCTCTGGCACAGGTAATTACAGATTCCGAGACAAGTCAAGTTGTAGGACCCCACTTTCTCCAAGAGTAGACTTACGAAGTGATTGACGTTTAGCATCCTCTCATCCTAGCAGTGGTGGGAGAGGGAGGTGACAGTCATCAACCCACGTCCTAGCCCGCCCACTCTTCTGACCATAGATGCAGTTACTGGTCACCACCCCCTGACTCTCCTTCTGCCAGGCCACTGTGGTGGGCCTGTTGATTCGTTGCTTTTTTCTCATTATTTAGATGCTCCTGAAGTCTCATTCCGATCCTTGGCATCCCTCTCCTATCTACTGCTGCATATGCAGATTTGTGAGGACAGGTATTCGCACCGAGCACATGCTGAGAGCCCAAATTCCATGTTCTTTTTTTTTTTTTCAATTTATTTATTTGCATTCATTCACTGTACATCATTACAGCATACAAAATGAGATTTTCCATCCAGAGTACACTGTATATTGTCTCAATCAAGCACATCAACAAACATGTTATTGTCAGCAGATGATCTTCCATTTCTTGTTTTCTGTATGTTTTGCTTTTTCCCCCCATCCTTGATTCCCTATCTCTTACCCTCTGCCATCTCCCACTCTCCTCCCACACTGTCTCTGGTATCTATGTTTGCTTTCTACACTGTTTTCCCCCCACATTTTATTGAATCACCAAAGACCCTAATCAATCCAAAT
>NW_006159530.1:2423422-2445995 GCF_000334495.1 Tupaia belangeri chinensis | reverse complement strand
ATATTTTTTTTCTGAAACTTTTTTTTTTGTAACTCAATTTACATTCCTTCCCTAAGCATCATCACAACACATAAAATGCGATCTCCCATCTAGTACACGCTGCATAGTGACTCAATCATGCACATTACAAAAAATTTTCCATTTCTAGTTCCTAGAAATATTTCCACCCCTCTTTCTGACCCTCTGTCCCTTCCCACCCTCCTCTCACACCACCTCTGGTGTCCATAATTGTCCTTCATTCCCTTCCCACCGATAATGCATTGATCACACAATTTCCTACATAATCTAACTACTTTCAATGGTGAGTTCACTCATTACTACTAAGAAAACCAGTTTTAACTTAAATCAAAGAAGTGCCAAGGAACTTTGCTTAAAGCCAGGAAACAGGTTAGGATTCTGTTCAAATGGTAGGTGCATGAATCTATCAGTCTCATGTACTTTTATCTTCTGTTCTGGTTCAATTTTCCTGATTAAATTCTGGGATATAATATTCAACTCCTATGATTAAGTTGGACACTTTCTTAGTTTTTGGACTCTTATTTCCATGTGTCTGTGTTTAATTTTCCTGATATAGCACACCCTTGAGAACTTCTTGGAGATCTGGTCTGGTGCTGGTAAATTCTTTCAGGTTTTGTTTATCTGAGAATGTTCTTGTCTTTTCTTCCCACCTGAAAGATAATCTTGCCGGGTACAGTATTCTTGGCTGAAATTACTTCTCTCGTAACACTTTGAATGTATTTTCCCATTCTCTCCTCACTTGCATTGTTTCTGATGAGAGATCTGCTGTTAGCCTGATGGGATGTCCTTTGTAGGGAACTTGATGTTCCATGTTCTTTTGAGAAGTGAGGACAGATATTCACTTCCCCCCTGCACGCCAGGCACATTCCTGCCTTTGCCCTGTAGCCCCAGCCTGCCATGCCCCCTCTTTCTTGCCACCTAATTAAAGCCTTTCTTCCAAGGCCTGCTAAAAATCCTAGCACCTGCATTAAACTTCTCCATCTTCATATTCCTAACATATAATCAGTGTTTTTAATACATCAGACTGCTCTGCATTAAGTTTATGAAATCTTGTTACACATTCACTTATGGAACCTTTTATTTTTTACGTTTTATGCTTCACCAAAAAGATTGTAGGCTGAGGCCAACAGGTGGTATAGTGGACCCCCACATAGTGGGCCACAATTCAAATCCCAGACCTGGCAGCCTAAAAAATCATAGCAGGCAGGAGGGACAGCAGTTGGTGTAATGGCTGTGTTGCTGGACTCCCATGTAGCTGACCGCAGTTCAAGTCCTGGACCTGGTGGCTTAAACTCACGCCAGGCGCATGTGTGTGCATTCCCAAAATCCTGAGAGGAGAATGGAGAAGGGATTGCAGTGTGTCCAATCCCCCTGGGGGGGTGTTTTCTCGCTTTCTGTCTGTCTCTTTCTGTCTTTCTGACAAGCGCACACACCCTATTGCTGGTTCCAGCTTGGCATGAACACATTTTTCTGAGTGTGGAAGGCTATGGATTAGAAATAGACACAATAACAAACACACAAAGACACACAAGTATAGAAAAGTGAGGATGGGGTGGGCACACCCTCTCTGATGGAGAAGTTGCGACCAGAACCAGCTTCAGGTTTATTCTTTTAAATGGCAGAAAATGGGGGAAGGGGAAAATAGGATGCAAAAGGAATGGGGAAGAAGGAAGAGGAATGCAAAGAGAATAAGGGAGGAGAACTCAGAATGCAAAGCCAATTGTTTTTGGATGTAAATCGCGTGAAGATGTGAAAATGACTTGGTGCCAATAATTTCTCTGATCTTTTTTGGGGGACAATCTGATAAATGCATGTGATACTGGGCAGTGTATGTATATATACACATATATATATATATGAGTAACATTTGCCCTTCAGGGTACAGTGAGAATTAAAGGTCACATGTAGGCTATTCTCGGTACTTTTCCAAGTGAATCCTTCAAAAGAGTGGTATTCCGCTGTAGTTTTTTTTTTTTTTTTTTTTTTTCCTCTTCCTTTCTCTACCAACTCTTTATTTTAATTATTTCTCTTATCTTTAAAAGTGTTACTCTTTTTTAAGTTTATTTCTTCCATGAGAATGAGACAAACACCTCAACAGGGTTTTTATACCACAACTCCCCCGCGGCCTCAGCCTCATGGATCACCGACACGCATGGGCACACACAGCACGTGCAGGAGGGTTCTGGGATGTGAAGCCGGGACCTTGCCTGTGTGGGACCAGTTGCGTTCCTACTCGCCGCCATCTGTTCTATCAGCCCTCAACCTGATGGCTCTTGCTTCCTTCTTTCAATTTGTCTCTTTAGTTTTTGCCTGCGGCGAACACCAATGTCTCAAGTTCTTGAATTTCTGAAAGAAATGTCTCTCCCTGGGTTAGTGGTGCTGTAAAAAGCAATCTTACTGCAGAGAACTTTCTTGCCAGGATGCTACAAAGTCACTGGGCCACCAATGGCTATTTGGGGTTTGAACCTTGATTCCCCGTCCAATAAGCTGTGGCCTTCATGTCAGGGTGACAAAGTCTAAAACTCAGTGGCCCGTATGTAATAAAATGTGTGCCTTCTTCTTTTTAGTTTTTTACCATAAGGCACATGCACTCACCAGAGGAAAAAAGAAAGAGAGAGAAATCATCCCCGAGGAGGGATAGCCACGCTGCATCCCTTCTCCATCCTCCGCTCAGGATTTTGGGCACACACACTCATGCTCCCAGCGT
The DNA here is from genome assembly GCF_000334495.1 of Tupaia belangeri chinensis. NCBI lineage: Eukaryota > Metazoa > Chordata > Mammalia > Scandentia > Tupaiidae > Tupaia > Tupaia belangeri. Next base: position 2,443,270 of record NW_006159530.1, on the reverse strand, counting down.
GATTTTCAAGCCACTGGGTCCAAGACTCAAGTCACACAGACAGCCATGTGAGAATCAAGCACCACAGCCATCACACCACCTGTCGGCCCCCAGCCCTCTCTTTTTATATGTAATTAGCAGGTACTAAGTCATTTGTGCTCAATACGTATAGAAAAAATAAACGTGTTCTTTCCCTGAGCCCACCATCACTTTTTGGAACAGCTGGAAAACAAGTAACTCACAAAGCACTGCTTTTATTTTAAGAATTATTTGATTTATTATCTTTTTAAAGATTTTTCAATAGGGCACATGCACTCACTAGAGAGAGAGAAAGAGAGAAAGCAAGCCGACTAATCTTGGGACTTGAACTGGCATCAGACACACGGGAGTCCAGTGTCTTAACCACCATGCCATCTGCTCACCTCGAGCAGTGTTTTTCAAACTTGAAGAATGTATAAATCACGTGTGGGTCTTATTGAAACTGCAGATTCTAACTCATCACTTCTGGGGTGGGACCTGCATCTTTAACAAGCTCCCTGGAGATGCCATCGCTGCTGGCTCACGGACCACTCTGAGCAGCAAAGTAACAGAGAACCAGAGCATTGCCTTTCCCTTCTAGCCTTCCCTAATGACCACTTCTGCAGTAACAGCCCTCGTAGGTGATGCATTAATGCTCCTGCCAACTTCTCTTTTAGGAAGATGGGAAGATAGAGTGGCAAATGAAATCCTGCCAGTGGGTCGAGTGCCAAAATGAAAGAAGGTAGTCGCCCATCTCCCCCGAATACTCGCTGAGCAACTAAACTGTTCATCTCCAACGATGAGTTCTTTGTCAGCAACTACCTCACCTTCGTGATTTTATATGCTCGTTATCTCGTTTGGGGAAACTTCAAAAAGCTCTTGGGAAAAAAATGACGTTGACATGTGAGTGCAAAATAAAATTTAAATTCATGCATAGTTTTTTCTTTTCATCATATGCATGTCCATGAACTATTTGAAGATCCTGAGTATAGTGTTTGGCCCACACATAGTAAATCCTTGACAAATATTTATTGAACAGAAATGAATTTCTCTTTGGCACACCCTAAAATGCCTAGTGCACACAGCAGGCACTCAATAAAAGCTTGTTGGATGAGTTAATAAAGATGGAAGAAGGAACGCCTGCGAGCCCGTGCAAAGGAACATATTATTCCTCATCCAAATGATCTGAGGGAGATCATCTCTTAGGGCAAAACGAGCACTAAGGGAAATAACATTGATGTTATACCAAGTCCCTGGAAACGAGTGGGCCTCAGCTGACGATCCAAATTGGTTTGGGTTCCATCTGGTGCTATGATTGAAGTATTTTTCATGCTCACCAATAAAGAACTCAGGCCGGATTTAGAGAGGACCAGATCAAACCAGTGGACTTCTCTGAGTGAGCTGGGGGCTACCAAGACACCTGCCCACGTGAGCTGCCATCTCCTCCTGCCCACTGCCAGGAATGTGCCGGGTAAAGAGACAAATGCAAACTCCAGGAAAGAGCTCCAGGGCCTGGGCATTATGAGGAGCCCACCAGGGAGTACCTGACTGCAAGTCTGCAGTGCATGAAAGGCTCTTTTCTCTGCACTTGGCTCATAAAAGAAGCCTCGTGGCTTGAATCCACCAGCTCCCTGCAATCTCCCACAGCAGAGCAGGTCCCAGACCTGCCGGCAGACAGGGGACAAACCAAGGGGAAACGCTGCCAACCCTGGAGACAAAAGCTCGCTCGCATTGCTGGAGTACATGGGAGGTAGCCTAGGAGTTTTGCTTTCACGGGGGAAAAAAGAGCATTTGGAGTCTGGACTAGAGAACACAGAGCAGAATTATAATTCTCCACGAGGAAACCCAGGAGACTTGAGAACGGCACCAAAACAGAGACACATTTACAGAGCGACAAAATTCGTGTAACAGGCTGGTCAAAGGCACGCCTTGTCCTTCCTTCAATTTTCGTGTACCCTCCTTTAAAATCAGACCCCCAGAGAAATCTTCAGAGAAGGACCTTAGGAGCTTGGTTTTGGTCCCGTTAGTTTCTTTTTTTGCTTCGTTTCTCCCTCTTTTCTTCTCTTTGACTGTCTTTCTGGAATGAGGTAAGACACAGCAGTGGCTAGTGACAAGAAGCTTGGTAAGTATCAGTCTTGAAAATCATTCTTAATATTTAACTAGCAGCCCACACGGAATTTAGAGAGGTGGCCAGATCAATAGTAACTGATAACAGCTAGCATTTCTGACCACTTACCCTGTGCTAGGAACCATCCACAGCACTTGACCTATGTTAACTCAATCTTACAAACCGGTTCGTAAGTGGGTACCATCATGACCGTCAACACTTTAAAGGGGAGGAGATTATATAACAGGAAGGTCAAGCAGCTGCCACAAAGTCTCTCGGAGAATAAACCGTGAAGCCAGTCAGTCTGGCCCAGGGTCTGCCTGAAACATTTCACTACTCCGCCTTTGAGAAGGAATGCCTGCCTGGGCCCCATCACCATGGTGACCTCCTCCCACACTGGTTGGACTGCTGCCTTCCACCAGCTTTCCTAAGGTCTCTGGACAACACTTCTTACTCACTCACCTCCATCCCAGGCATTGAAACCAGTTCTCAGGCCAATTTCACAGAGGCTCCAAGGATACCCAGCAGCCTCCGTCTGGTGCCCAAGTGCACCGGGCAGGGAGATGAAACCTCCACAACTCTGCTCCCTGCCACCACGTCTTTGCTTTCTATTCAGCCCACTCTGCCCTCTTCCCTTCTTGATAATCCTCAGTAACTCTTTCCTGCACCACATTTAGACACTCGGTCATATTCATATTCATTCTCCTGTCTTTAATCTATCTCATGCTCTCCAACTTTAATTCAGCGTCCCCAGGAACCTAAACTCCTCAAGAGCAGAGACCCTGTGCATTCTTCCTCTGTACTTCCCTCACGGCACAGCATTGATGTTGAGTGAATAAACACATGAATGAACAAAGCTCCCTTTATTTCTCTTCCCCTTATTCTCTGACCCCGAAAAATCAAAAAGACACCCTTCAATTTGAGGCAGTCAGGAAGTGCCGGGATGGGCTGTGGCGTGTGTTCTGTGAAGACATCTGGAACCTGAGAGGGTCACTCAAGTCACTGGGGATTGGAGTGGATTCTGGTCCTTATTTCCTACTGAGACACATCCCTGTGACGCCTTAGCATGGGATCCTTGACCTCAAGGACCCACTACGGGTGGTCGTGCCACTCTGGATTTTCAGAAGTGAACACGTCATGTTTGATAGGGAAGAGAGAAGGCAGAGAGCCCTTGAAATAGTGCTTCTAGACAAGCAGCTGCTCGGGTCCTCATGGAAACCAACGCAAGCAAAAGCAGAGAAGCCTATCATCTGAATTAAATCTCTTAAAGTCTTACTTTTTTTGTTGTTGCCTGTGTTTCCAGGATGCAAGGTGGAAATTAAAAGAGCCTTCAATCTACTTTCCAGCTCAGGTGTTCTGTCTTAACTTTAATAGAGAGAGATCCTGGTATCTCACTTTTCCTCGCACTGTCTCTTACTCTCCAGCAAGTACATTTGCCCTATGGCCATAAATAAATAAATAGATAGATAGATAGATAGATAGATAGATAGATAGATAGATAGATGATAGATAAATAATAAACAGATATATCTAGAGGTTCTGAAGTCAGTCTTACCCTGAAGCCTGTTTCCATCATGTGTTAATTATGGAATCTTGGGCTTTGTATTTAGCTTTTGTGGACATCATGACAATGAAATGAGGCATGATGGACAAGGAGTTGGTACAATGCTGGCTCACATGACACTGAAGAGTATTAACCACACTCTCCACCTTTCTTTGTTTTTTTTTTTCTTTTTCCTTAGAGAGAAACAGAGAGAGAGAAAGAGAAACCACTTCCTCCTCAAGAGGGATGGCCATGCCACAATCCCCTCTTTTCCACTCTCCCCTAGGGACCCCAGGCATACATGCACACATGCCTTGTGTGCTTCTTCAGCACAGGGTCCAGGACTCTGACCACGCAGTCGCCATGTGGAATCCAGCAGCCCCAACTGCCACACCACTGGCTGGCTTTCTACCTTCCTTCTAACCCCTCCGATTTCTTTCCTCAGGCTTTTCCCTTGTCTGATCTTCTATTTATAAGTCTTCACAATTTCCCTTTAGCTACTTAAAATTATATATATGTGTGTGTATATATATATTTAATTCTTAAGCTCAACTCCAACTCCAAGTTGAAAGAAAAGAGAAACAGAGAAGTTTTAAAGGTATTCCACTTAGAAATTATAAATGAAAAGCACTGCAAATCAGCCATGGCCTGAAAGGGAATGAGATGTTATTGAGATTCCCTAAGTCTGGAGGCGCCATCTGGGAGTAAAACGTGTGAAGAAACAAATCAAATCAGTGTCTCCCTCATTCAGAAGATACTTTTGCCTCAGGGATCATAGTAGCCTTGAGCAAGTTTTGGGGATGGGACCTGCAACAGTGCAGTGCATTTGAGAGGAGGCGGGGAAGCATACTCTGTTCAAGTCCCTAATTGGATGCATACTCTCATCGCTATCAATTTGTCTCTCTGAGCCTTGGTTAGTTTGGCCAACTTTAAGGCTCATATAAGACTCCTATGAAGATAGGGCTAACATCTGCTCTCTTAAATCTCTTACATCTTTTCTGGGTTTTTTTTTTTTTTCAGCTATTGAGTATGTGCATTTGCTGAAGACAGACAGAGACAGAAAGAGGGAAAGTAAGCAAGCACTCCCCCCAGGGGGGATGACTACCCCATAATCCCTTCTTCTTCATTTTCCTCTTGGGATTTTAGATGCACATACATGCCTGGCATGTTTTTCAATTCACCAGCTCTGGGACTCAAACCACACAGTCAGTTAGCTGTGTGGGATCCAGCTGCCTTAACCACCATGCCACCGACTGGTCTATTGGCCAATGTTTTTACACAGACATTAAGCATTCTACCTTTTCCACTAAGATTCCTCATTTTGCCTCTCCATTTTAACATTAGGTAAATTATTTATTTCCACTTTTAAAAAAAACTCTGAGGTTATCTAGTTTACGCTCCCGTTTTATTGATGAGAACACTGAGACTTGGGTTTCTTGAAGATCTCCCAGCCACTGGAGGCCACATCTCTTGGCTCATACTTCTAGGGCTTTTTTCACCTCACAAACACTTCTCATGATGAGAGAGCCTTCTCTTCCTTCACTCCAGGCATGGTTTCATCATCGGCATTGTCAATGGACTTAGAAGCACACCTGTTCTGCAAGAAAGGAGTGGCTTTGCTATGCAGCCTCTTCCTTTAAGCCACTTTATGGAGCATAAGAACTACTTGGCCTCCTCCAGAGAGTCTTCGAATAGTTAACCTAGTTGGGTAGCCAGAAGATAATGTCAAGTCAGCACAATATCCATGCTAGAACAGGGAAGAGTAAAGATGGGGAGCCCTCTTAATAACACTGATAATTGTGTAGAATCGTAATCTGCACCAGTCTCTGAAAACAGATGAGGCAATGCCAACCTATGATTCCACTGTGGTTTGGATAATGATTTGTCTTCCACAGGATCACGTTTTAGAATTTGGTCTTAATAGGTGATGATTTATGTCCTAAAACCCATATGGTGGAACTTGCAAAGTTATTAAGTGATACTTAATCCCTTCTTGGTGTCCCAAATGGGGTCTTCGGATGTGCCAGTCAGGGGGGGGGGGGCGCGCCACTGTGATTGGGCTCTGGTGTGGATAAGGAGAGGAGATGAGGCAGGCCGGGGCCTGTGGATACAGACCACGCTCTGCTAGAAGTTCTACCTTGTGCCATTTTCTGATATTCTTGGGCTTTGCAGCCACCAGAATCATGAAATTAGTAAGTAAACCACTTTTTTTCCTTTAAAATCACCCAGTCTCAGGTATTTCAGAGAGCAATAAAAAAAACTGAGTTAAGAAGATTTCCTTGAAGAAATTCAGGTATTGGGAACCAGCAGTTAGCGTAATGGTTATGTCGCTGGACTCCCATGTAGTCGACCATGGTTCGCGTCCCGGACCTGGTGGCTTAGAACTCACGCTGGGTGCGTATGCATGCGTGCCCAAGATCCCAAGAGGAGAATGGAGGAGAAGAGAGTGCGGCGTGACAATCCCCCCTGGGGGGTGATTTCTCGCTTTCTGTCTCTATGTCTCTCTCTGTCTGTCTGGCGAGCACACACGCCCTACAGCGAAAACCTCTCAAAAAAAAATAATAATAATTTCAAGTATTAACTGACTCGAGGTCAGGAAAATGAAAGGAAATGGCATTACTATTTTCAAGTCCAAAAGTATTTTATCTGATATGAGATTTTTAATTGGGATTTATCCAAGTCTTAAAATTAAGATCTGTAGACTCTCAGCATGATTAAATTTATATATAACAAACAGTATTTCGTAGGCATTACATAACATACTATGAGAAATGTATTTATTAATTTTTCTTTAAGGTTTTTCCTACAGGGTATATGTACTCTCCAGAGAAAGACAGTGAGAGACAAAGTGAGAGATCACCACCTTCCCCAGTCAGGGAGGGGATGGTCACACTGCAACCCCTTCTCTCTAGTCTCCTTCTGGGATTTTAGGCGTGTACACACACATGCCTGGTGTGATTTTCAAGCTGCTGGGTCTGGGCCATGTGGGAGTCCAGTGCCTTAACTACCATGCCACCTACTGACCCCATATGTATTCATTTTTAATTGCTGTGTAACTAATTACCATAAATTTGGTGACTTAAAATAACACAGATATAAGAATAATTTGAACAGATATGGGTGTGGAATAAATGAGTTCTCTGCTCAGTGCTTCACAAGACGGAGAAGAAGATGCCAGAAGGGCTCCATCCTCCTCTGGAGCTCAGGAACCTCACTGAGCTCGCTCTGGGTGTCAGCAGAATTCAGTTCCTCACCGCTGTCAGGCTGCCAGCCAAGACCTCTCTCAGCTCCTAGAGGGTGTCCTCAGACTCTGGCCACGGGGCCTCCTCCACAGTCAGTTCACTGTATGGCCTTTGCTTTTCTCCCAGACCCACAGAAAGTTGCTGCTCTCCTTTTCCCGAAAAAAGTCACTAGGGTGGGACCCCTGTGATTGGGTTCTGGTGTGGATTAAAGGGTGGAAATGTGGCAGGCAGAGGCCCATGGATACAGACCACCCTCTGCTAAAAGTTCAAATGTACCTGACTAGGTCAGGCCCACCAAAGGTAGTCTTCCATTGGATGAGCTCAAAATCAACTTATTATGGTCTTCAATTCATCAGTACAGTTTCTCCTACCATATAATGTAACAATTATAAAAGTAATATCCCATAATATCTACAGATCTGATTTCATTCCCAGGAAGGGAATTATACAGTGCAAGTACCCCTAGAGGCAGGACTCTTTGGAGCCTTCTTCACATTCTGCCTACCACTGTGGGGTATGTCTTAGCTTGAACTGGAATTTGAATTGCTGGTTGAATTAATGAAAGAAACAATTAACTGAAATTAGTTTCCCCAGGCTTTTCAGTGTTTCTAGTTTATATCTGGTTATGCTGAAATACTTTGGCACCAATTATAATTAAGCCCAGTTTTCCATAAATAAATGGCAGTTTGTAACAAAGATTTTCCAATATAGCTGGCACTTTTAGGGATTAAAATGTCATAAAATCAGTAGAATGAATACTTCCGTTTATTTTTTTTTATTTTTTTATTTTTTTGGAGAGATTTTTGCTATGGGTCACATGTACTCACCAGAGACAGAGAGAGACAGACAAAAAGCAAGAAATCACCCCCCAGGGGGGATGGCCATAATCCCTTTTCCTCTAGCCTCCTCTAGGGATTTTGGGCACACACGCACATGTGTCCAGCGTGATTTTTTCTTTTTTTTTTGGAGAGATTTTCACTGTAGGGCGCGTGCGTTCGCCAGACAGACAGAGAGAGACATAGAGACAGAAAGCGAGAAATCACCCCCCAGGGGGGGATGGTCACGCCACAATCCCTTCTCCTCCATTCTCCTCTCGGGATCTTGGGCACGCACGCACACGTGCCCGCCGTGAGTTTTAAGCCACCGGGTCCGGGACACGAACTGCAGTCGACTACGTGGGAGTCCAGCGACATAGCCATTACGCTAACTGCTGGTTCCCTCCAGCGTGAATTTTAAGCCACTGGATCTAGGACTCAAACTGGATGGGGCCTGACTACATGGGAGTCCAGTGATGTAACCACTCCACCATCCGCTGGCCCCAAATGAGTACTTCCTTCTTAGCACAAGTCTGTCCATTAACAAGTATTTACTGGACAACAACCTTGTACATACTAAGCAATGAGCTAGATTACATGAGGGACAAAACAAAACAATGCTGGACATCACCTCTTTTCTTGAGGTCACAACATGGCAGGGAAATGATAGTAAGTAACACAAGACAGAACAGTTAAGCCAATATTTACATCTAAATTAACGATGCAGAAACTTACAGAAGTAGGAAATCATGGTGGCTGAGGCAAGATAGAAGATGCTAAATTATATTAAATTATGTTTTTAATTATTTAGTTTTCTTTTTTATTGTTATAATTTTTTTTTAATTTGACCAGATAAAGAAAGAGAGAGAGAAAAGGTGAGAAAGCAAGCCACCAGGTCTGGGACTCAAACCGTGGTTGGCCACATTGGAGTCCAGTGTCCCAATCACTATGTCACTTGCTGGCCACAATTATGTCAATTCTTAAAAGCTTGGCAGGAGGTCAGTAGGTGGTATGATGGTTAAGGCACTGGATTTCTCACATGGCTGCCTATGCTTTGGGTCCCAGACCCAGAGACTTGCTTTCTCACTTTCTCTCTCTTTCTATTACTCTCTGTAAACTCACATGCCCAATAGCAAATTTAAAAAAAATAATAGTAATAGATAAAATTAAATAAATAACTCTTAAAAAAAAGAGCTCAGCAAAAGAGATTAGACTTGATTCACTAGAAAAGAGCTGTTGAGGGATCAGCAGACAGTGTAATGGTCAGGTTGCTGGACTTCTACGTAGCTGACCACAGTTCAAGTTCTGGACCCAAGGGTATAAGACTCACGCTGGACACGAATGCAGGTGTACCCAAAGTCCTGAGAGGAGAAGAGACAGAGGAAAATGGACGAGAAAGGATTGTGGCATGGCCATCACCCCGAGGGGTGATTTCTTACTTTCTGTTTCTCGGTCTCTCCAGTGAGCATATACGCTCTACAGCAAAAATCTTCCTCAAAAAAAAAAAAGAAAAGAAAAGAAAGAAAAGAACACTGTGAAGCCTTGGATCTGTGACATAAACAAGGGAAGCCATACATAGGCAAGTGAGTGTGAGGAAGACTTGCAGGATGGATGGTAGGGAGTGAGGCTGAGGTGTGACGCTCACCCAGAAAGCTATCCAGGAATGAGGAGATGAGAGCCTGGAGTAAATGGTAGAATTAGGGCTAGAGAGATTCAATAAGAATACTTTAGTGATATATAGCCGGATTTAACCTGATATGAGGGGATAAGACAGAGTAGATGTCCATAGTTTTACATTTAGGTGACTGTGGCAGAGATTGTGGCCGCTCATCAGAACCCCTCTCTGCATTTCCTCCTGGGCAAACAGCTGGGCCATATCTGCCAGTTTCCTGGCAGTGAGGTGTGGTCTCAGACTGAGGCCTCGCAGGAGGAGACAGCAGATGTCACCCAGAACGTCAAGGTCTGGGCTTAAACCCTGCTGCGTGCCATCCTCCATTCCCTTTGCCCCTCCCACTGGCCTGGATAGGAATCAGACTTCAGGTTCCCCAGATGACAGGAGGGAGAAAGGACACCCTGCAGACTTCTCTCAGCCTGTACAGCTCCGCAAAGAAAAAAAAAATGGATTTTGACTGAGTTTGAATCCTTATACTTTTTTGTCTACTTATTTTAGGTTCAGGCTGCCTTCCCATTGGCTTAGAAAATGGTGCACCACTCATGGAAGTAGTGAGCTGGGAAGAGGATGTTCACTGGGGGGTTTAGAGAGCATGTGCACAGAGTAGAAAGTTTACCAGGCAGCAGGGTCATCACTAAAGAGAAAGGACTTGGTAGGAAATAGTGATTTGTTTGCAAACTGAAGTTTGTTGACACCATAGAATTCTCAGACAAAGGAAGTGTAGGGAGACAAGAGTAAGACTTGAGTATCGAGACTTCAATGTATGTTTATGTTAGAGAGTGGAAGGGGGGAGCCAGCAGGTGATGTGGTAGTTAAGACACTGGATCCTACATGACTGACTGCATAGTTTGAGTCCTGGACCCGGCTTGAAAACTATGCCAGGTGCATGTGCACATGGGCCCTAAATTCCAAGAGAATGGAAAAGAAGAGATTGTTGTATGGCCAACATCCCCCCCCCAGGGGGGGTGATTTTTCACTTTATCTCTCTCTATCTCTATCTCCCTCCAGTGAGCATACATGCCCTGTGTCAATCAATCCAGTCAAAAGAATCAGTCAAGGCAGAGAAAATAAGTAAGTTAGATGAATTATTTAATGATGTTGACAAAACTAGCGAATTATTTGAGATAGTCATTCTTTCTTGGTGACTTTTTTTTTTTGTATTGTGTAAAGACAAAGGTCCTCGATGTGGAAGACTTTACTTATTTTCTTTATCATGCAAAGCACCACTTTCCCTATCTCCCCTTGCTTATACAGTATAACTTTTCCTCAACTTTCAGATAGACAAAATAACTATAGTGGAAATGACTCAATGATCTTTTTAATTTCCTAGGCTCTTTCAACCTCTGTAGACCCCACTTTAATGCAAATCAAACTTGGGTGAATTGTACGTTACCTACTGAAAAATATTTTCAATTAGAAATTTAATTACACTGTCTTGAGGAAATGGTAACGACAGTTTCTTTGAATTTTATACATTATGGAAACCTCCAAAGTGCTATAAATCTGCTAATTGATTTCTGTACCTGTAATGTTTGATTAGGTGTATTTTATTGTCTTCTTGGTTTTAATTAACCCTGGGCTTGTCAAAATGCTTCCAACGACAAAGGATATATGATGAAGTGTGATAAACTCTATTAACAGAGGCTGACTTTTGTCAGTAATTGCTCTCATGCACAAGAGTTATTAGAAATTAGCACACAGAAAAAAAGAAACTGTACTTTTGGTAACAACTTTTATTGGCAGCCATAAATCTGTGGATCACCCCCTATGTGCTGGTGATAAGCACATGTGAATGACCACAGGGTCCTGCAGAAGATCAATCACTCACTAGATGTCATATAAATATTAAGAGTGACAAAATAAAAAGAATTATGAAGTCTGAATGATAAGAGCAAAAATTATACCAGCATCCCCAACTGTTCAAATTGAAGAACTAAATCCAGAGGGTGGACATGTTAAAACCAAGCTACTACTGCTGCGGAAGCTGACCCAAAGTCAGTACTCAGTAGGTATTTTTACATTCTATGTAAGAATAAATTAATCGACCAATCAATGGATTTTCCTAGATAATGAGGATTATTTTTCATTCTAAAATAATTTAAACCATAACATCCTACCAAGGTGGTCAATAGAACTCTTTCTGTTGAAAAAGCAAAGAGGATTGGTCCTACAGTGCAGTGGTTAAGAGAATTGGATCCCACATGGCTGACCATGCCTCAAATCCTGGCCCAGCTGTCTTCAAAAGCACACCAGGAAATTTTGAAAGCATGCAAAATTGTTGGGATGGAGAAATGAAGGAGAAGGGACTGTGGCATGACCATGCCCCACTGGGAATGCTTACTCTCTTTCTGTCTGGCAAGTATGTACACCTTGAAAGAAAGAAGAAAGGAAGAAAGAGAAAGAAGAAAAAAGAAAAGAAGAAAGGAGAAAGGAAAGAAGGAGAAAGGAAGAGGGAGAGAAAGAGAAAGAAAAAAAGAAAAGAAGAAAGAAGATGACAGAAGATAAAGGAAGAAAGAAAGAGAAAGAAAAAGGAAAGGAAGAAAGAAAAAGAAAGAGAACAAAGAAAGACAAAGAAAAAAAGAGAATGGGGAAAGGAAAACATTCATATTCACTATCTACTGCTTTAGAAAAATACCAGAACAAAAAGTTGATTCATTTATTCGAACATTACAGTTAACTGTTTGTTGTCCTCCTTGTTACACTGTGACATGGTAGTCTGATACTAGCAATGTCTTCTGGGCTTTCGACCTGGAAGAGACTGACAGAAACATGCCTCCAGGAAAGAATCTTAGGAAATTTCTATTCTCCACTGATACCATGTCAGAACTCTGAACATTTGATGTCTTATCTAATATATTGTAATCAGACAGCTGACTTTGCCCAAGCAGGTTAGACATACACCTAGAAAGCCTGAATCTTGGAAGCAATGAATTGAGAAAGGAATAAAACAACATACCCAAAGAAAGGAAGAACAAGCCAAAGACTTCTTTCTAATGAAAACTCCTGAAGGAGAGAGGTGGCAATTTGAACAAAACAATGATGATAATGTAGCCAGGCTACAAGACTGAACCAAAGTAACTCCATATTAAATGTGACAATAGACTAACACTTGAAGATGGTCTGCTTCTCTTTTGCAAACTGATCTTGCTTTACTGTCTAACTTGTAACAAAAAAGAAAACTAATCATGACTTTGCTGAGTTCTCACAGGAGCAGGACCTTGAAGCCACAGCCAAAGCAGATAGGTCTAAGAAAGAAAGAGGAAAGAGACATTAGCCTTGATGGCGAAGTGACCCTGTGCACAGCAACTCTGATGCCAGCCAGACTCTAGGTGGCTGTGCAGAAGAGCACGTAGCTACCACACTCACACACTTCCCACTTTCCTTACTGTCTCTCCCTTAAAATCCTCTGTTCAGGCTTGAAACTTGGCAGATGGTTCACCATCTTCTCCAGTTACCAGTTTCCTGAATAACCTACCTTACCTTTCCACCAGCTCTTGCCTCTCGCTTATTGGCCTTTTGAGCGGTGGGCAGCTGAATTTGGGGTCAAACCAAGTCACTGGTCCAGACCCACAGCCAGTCCGATTGCAAGAACAGTCACAATATAAGCATTTAAAGAAAGCAAATGTAAGCACAAATGCTTTCTAAAACATTAAATGTATGCTTTGAATATTGAAATTCAGTAGGTGCAACCTAAGAATTCTATATCCAGCCAAGATAGCAATCATCTATTAGGAAAAGAGGAAGATACACACGAATCTAGAAAATGTACCACTCAGGCGCCCTATCAGAGAAAAATATTTACAAATAGGACCTTAAGCAGCAAATGAATCCCAAGGACAAACTTAAGTTAGGGAAAATAAAAAGAAGAAAGACAAACAAGAGCTGGACCTTGCAATACCTGTCACTGATTCACAAAAAAACAGTGATAGAGTCATGGACAATGAGCAGCATCCCTGTTCAGCTACAATTCTTAGAATGGGATTTATATACTGCAAGAAAACTTAAATATAGTTTAAAGTTGTAAAACAACCTTAGCAATACCTAGGTGTTCTAAAGGCAGGATGGGTGAATGAACAGTAAAGATAGATTGTTGGTAAGAAAAGGAAAGAAAAAAGAATATGAAGACCTTAATTGTAGGGATGGGAAAATCAATGGATGAATAGTGTCTTGGAAGGAGGAAATAGCTGGCATTTTCTTGTTACAGAGCAGCATATTAACTTACTCAAAAATAATTACAGGAATGTATTAAATACTTGTTGAATTATTAAATTACAGATGTTGAGAAAGAAAGACATGAGTTGAAAGTGATTTTGTAACTTCTAAACAAGAGAAAAAAATGAATAAATAGACACTTGATTCAACTAGCATGAAAGAAATATAAAACGCTAAATTGAACATAAAGCAGAATGCATGGAGTAAAATGAAGCACATGCCTTGTCTCCATTAAAAGTAAGTATGCTGAATTCACTTGATAAAATACAGACTGAGACTTTCTTGGTTAAACAAAAGCAAAGTGCAGAGCTCAGCTGTGTATTGTTTATGATCCTGTCGCTCAAAGGGTGTAGAACCAGAAACACCCACATGGCCTGCAGTCTGTTAGAAATGCAGACTCCCAGGCCCCATCCCAGAACCACTGAACAGAAAGATCCCAGGTGATTCGTGGGCACATGAAAGTTTAAGAAGCACCATTTTATAAGACATGTATTTTAAACAAACTTATAAAAATAACATTGAAGGTAGAGAGGTGGGCAAACAGTTACCAAAGAAATTTATATTCGATCGGGTAGTGTTTAAAGGTAATAAATAGATCGAAAGGGAAATTGCATGGTCATTTTTAAAAAATAATTATTTTTATTTATGTATTCTGTTTTAAGAGATACTTTGCTATTGGGCACATGTACTCCCTGGAGAGACACAGAGAGAGAGAGAGACAGAGCAACAGAAAGCAGTAAATCACCATCCAACAGGGGGATGGCCACGCTGCAATCCATTCTCCATTCTCTTCTCAGGATCTTGGGCATGCACGCACATGCACCTGGCATGAGTTTTAAGCTACCAGGTCCAGAACTCAAACCACAGTTGGCCATGTAGGAGTCCTGTGTTCCGACCACCACACCACCGAGTGGCCCTGTGTGTTTGCCTTTTGCTTTTGGGGTTTCTTTTTCATTTTCATTTTAATTTATTTATTTACATTCATTCACTGCACATCATTACAGCATACAAAATGAAATTTTCCATCCAGAGTACACTGTATAATGGCTCAATCAAGCACATCAGTATATGTGCTATCATCAACAAATGATTTTCCATTTCTTGTTTCCTGTATATTTTACTTTTTTTCTCATCCTTGATTCCCTATCTCTCACCCTCTGCCATCTCCTGCCCTCCTCCACACTGTCTCTGATATCCCATGGTTGCTTTCTATGCCTTTTCTCCCCACATTTTGTTGATTCATTAAAGATATTAATTAATCTAAATATTTTGAATAGCAAGTGCAGCTGATATATACATATCCATAAACACAAGTCTGACTCTAGGTATAAACCTCAGTGAGTAGAATGAACATACTATAAGGAGCACTTAGCTGGGACTATATACCTGAGTGCAGTCATCAAATAGGTATTTTTAATGCATTTTTTAATTTAAAAAAAAAAGTTTTATGGTTTTTTTCCTGAAATTTATCTATTGTTGCTTTCTCTGCCTTTTCCTCTCATTTTATTGATTCCCTAATGAACTTAATTAATCTAAATATTTCCAATAGTAAGTGCAGCTGATATATACATATCCATGAGCACAAGTCTGACTTTAGGCATAAACCTCAGTGAGTAGAATGAACATCCTATAAAGTAGCACCTAGCTGGGGCTATATAGCTTACTGCAGTCATCAAATAGGTATTTTTAATGCATTTTTTTTTAATTTCAAGAAAAATAGTTCTAGTTTTTTTTCTGAAACTTTTTTTAACTTAATTAATTTACGTTCATTCCCCAAGCATCGTGACAGCACACAAAATATGATTCCCCATCCAGAATATACCGCACAATGGCTTAATTATGCATGTTATCATCAATAATTTTCCATTTCTAGTTTTATATATATATTTACTCCTATTTCTGACCCTCTGTCCTTTCCCACCCTCTTCTTACACTATCTCTGGTGTCTACAGTTGTCTTCCATTCCTTATCCCCCCACACGTGTGTTCATTTTTTAACAAGTCCAGTTCATTATTTTGTATTTGAACTCAGGTTCACAAAAGTAGCTTATTTGTAATCCTTGGTTTGTGATACTTTCTCATCACTGGTCCATTTATAACCTACTTTTATTTAGTAGTGGATATTTCTTTCATTATTTTTATTATGTCATAAACACAGGAGATACCCTACCCAAAACAACTGGGAAAAGAGTAGTGATGGCCAGGACCATGTGTTAGGGTAATGGCTACATCGCTGAACTAAGTAGCTTATTTGTAATCCTTGGTTTGTGATACTTTCTCATCACTGGTCCATTTATAACCTACTTTTATTTAGTAGTGGATATTTCTTTCATTATTTTTATTATGTCATAAACACAGGAGATACCCTACCCAAAACAACTGGGAAAAGAGTAGTGATGGCCAGGACCATGTGTTAGGGTAATGGCTACATCGCTGAACTTCCATGTAGTTTTGTATTTGAACTCAGGTTCACAAAAGTAGTTTATTTGTAATCCTTGGTTCGTGATACTTTCTCATCACTGGTCCATTTTTAGCCTACTTTTATTTAGTAGTGGATATTTCTTTCATTATTTTTATTATGACATGAACACAGGAGATACACTACCCAAAACAACTGGGAAAAGAGTAGTGATGGCCAGGACCATGTGTTAGGGTAATGGCTACATCGCTGAACTTCCATGTAGTCGACCGTGGTCCAAGTCCTGGACCCGGTGGCTTAAACTCACACCGGGTGCGTGTGTGTGCATGCCCAAGATCCCGAGAGGAGAATGGAGGAGAAGGGATTGCAGGATGGCCATCCCCCCCGGGAGGTGATTTCTCACTTTCTGTCTCTGTCTCTCTGTCTTTCTAGTGAGCACACATGCCCTATAGCAAAAACCACTCCAAAAAAAAAAAGAAAGAAAGAAAAGAAGAAAAGAAAATTGACACATTCACATGACTAACCAAGTTAAATTGTTATGAGATTGGAAATGGACAGAGTACAGGGGTTTATGGGCTGTGTTAAGGGTTTGGGCTTTGGGGCTGGCAGGTGGTGTGGTAGTTAAGGGTGCTGAACGCCCCCATGGCTGACTACGGTTTGAGTCCTGGACCTGGAGGCTTGCTTTCTCACTTTCCCTCTCTCTCATCAAATTAAAATAAATAAATAAATGAATGAATAAAGTTAAAATAATTCAAAAAATAAATACATAAAATAATTTGGAATTTGGTCTAAAATCTTGGGGAAACCATTGAGGAGGGTTTTTTTTTTTTTCGTTTATTTATTTTACATTCATTCACAGAGCATCATCACAGCATACAAAACATGATTTCCCATCCAGAGTACACTGCCATTGAGGAGTTTTAAGCAGGACTTCTCAGAATCCTTTAAATACTATTGTGAATTATAAATCTCCTCAAAGCATTTCCTAAACTCATTTGATTTTGAAAACTACTTTTTGTAGAGCACCTCAGTGAAACTATTACTCTATAATATGTTAATATGTTGGAAAATATATACCAGAGTGGGAAGAAAGTTTCTAAGAAAAAATATTTTAAATGGAAAAATTAGGGGAAAAAATCATTAAAAACCAAATAATGGGTGTGAGACTTTATAGATAAGTCAAGCCCATCAGTATATATGGGTTACATTCTATTGCTACAGGAAAACTCACGTGTGGTTCCAAAGCCGGAGTCCAGCTTTGGGCTGTCTATAAGGACCCATCAAACATAGCTACCACATGACCAAGCCTTTCCATTCTTAATTAGTTACCTAAGAGAAATGAAAACAGGTGTCCTTGTAAAGACTTGTACACAAAAGTCTGTAGAAGGCTAATTTGTGAAGCAAAAGTTGGAAATAATCCAAATGTCGATTAAGAGGTGACTCAATAAACAAACTGTGGTATATCTGTAGAGTAGGCGATCACAGAGCAATGGGTAGAAATGATCTACTGACATATACAGAAACTTGGATGAATCTCAAAATCATTACGAATGAAAAGACCCAAACAAAAATAATTGTTGAGGTTTGAATGTCCTCTCCAAGACTCCTGGTGAAATTTAATTGCCAATACAAATAGCATGGCCCTGGTGGGAGCTTTAAAGGGCCATTAAGTCATGAAGGCTCTGCCCTGAAGACGAAGTAACGCCTTTATAGCAGGAGTAGTTTAGTTATTGCCAGAATGGGGTCCTGATAAAAAGGGAGAGTTTGGCCCTGTTTCTTTCATCTTACATTCTCAGTTGCCATCTGCCTTCCCCTATGAGATGACGCACAATGAAGGCCCTTGCAAAAGCTGGCACTCTGATGGACTTCCCAGCCTCCAGAACTGTGAGAAATAAATTTATTTTCATTATAAATTGTCCAGTCTGTGGTGTTCTAATACACCAACAGAAAACAGACTAAGACAAATGTATATACTGTATGATTCCACGCATAGAAAGCTCGAGAAAATGCAAAATAATCTATAGTGACAGAATGGAGAACAATGGTTGCCTGAGGCCAGGGTAAGAGAGGGATGGAGTGCAGAGAAGTACAAGGAAACCGTATGGAAGGATGAAAATGGCTGTGTCACAGCTGTGGTTGTGGACACTCACATATGACAGCTCATCGAACTGGGGCCAACCCCAAGGCCTGCTGGTTGAGGGAACTGGAATCCACATGATTCATTATGTGCTTCAAATCCCTGACCCCGTGGCTTGGGAGATACCCTGGGCACATGTGTGTCCATTCCCAAAATCCCAAGGACAGAGAAATGGAGGAGAAGGGACTGTGGTATGGCCACATTGCACTGGAGCTGCTTTTTTCTTTTCTCTGTCTCTTTATCTCTCTCTCTGGAAGATGCACGTGCCTCCTGGAAAAATTATTTTCTAAAAAAAAATTAAATTCTATACACTAAGTGGAAACAGCTTATTTTTTTTAACATAAAGTTTACTTTTTCAAAACTAGTACAACTTGAAGAGAAAAAAGTTAAAACTAAGGATGTCCGTTCAGGTTGCTGCTGTGAACATATACTGCCCAACGTATGGTAGATGGTTAGCAAAAAAGGAAATAATTTGATCAACACAAGTAACACATTTGTTTTTATGCAAATATAAAACTTGGACTGTAATTCGAGGAAAATACATATTTATGCAATTGGCCACACAAAAAAAGTTGACTCCAAAACTCTCTCAAGAACAATATAATAAAACTAGAAAAAACACAAAGACAATGGCAAAGCTGAAACAATTTGGAAAAAAATTTAAACACCAGTTTCAAAAATAAAAGACAAAAAAGGAAAAATAAAAACATGTAAGTTCAGAGATGAGAAAGATGTTATAATGGCAAGTACAGTTAAAACTAAAGCTGTTTAAGAAAATATATACTAAAAAAAGTTAATTTGAGGCGCTAGCAGATAGTGTAATAGTTATGTCGCTAGACTCCCATGTAGTTGACAGTGATTCAAGTCTCAGACCCAGCAGCTTAAAACTCACTCCAAGTGCATGTGCATGCATGCCCAAAATCTAATCCCAAGAGAAGAATGGTGGAGAAGGGATTGTGGTGTGGCCATTCCCCCTTCAGAGGTGATTTCTCGCTTTCTGTCTCTTTTCTGTCTCTCCAGCAAAGGCACTCGCTCAATAGCAGAAATATTTTTTAAAAAAAAAAGTTAATTTGGAGAAAAGGCCTTCTTCAAGAGACAGACAGCTCCATGGCTCCTGTGATCTAGCCATTTTGGGAGAAAGGAAGATGCCCCACTGATAACCGGACCTCCAGCATATCAAACTCACGTGGTAGGAAGACCCCTTTCAAGTCTCCTGTCTCTGTATCTGTCTTTGTCTCTCTCTACCTCTGTCTCTTGGTTTTCTAATTTTTGAGTTTTATTGAAATTCTTTGAATACTAATTTTTTTTTTTAGATTTATTAAAAAGTCTTTCTCTTCTTTTTCTCTGTTTCTTGTCTGGATTTTTTTTGTTTTGTTTTTTGTTTGTTTGTTTGTTTGTTTTTTGCTGTTGTTGGTATTGTTTCCCTCTCCCTGTTTCCTTTTCTGCACACTCCTTGACCCTCAGATTGAACTTCCAAGTTTGGAAAGAAACCAACCATCCACCAGATGACTAGAAATCGCTGCAGGACCACAAAAAATATGGGGAAGCAAGAAAATACCTCTCCCACAAGGGAAAAGGATAGCTCCTCTTCATCCACACACAGTTCAATGGAAATCATGGAAATGTCTGATAAAGAATTCAGAACATTCATAATGGCAAAGCTAACAGAGATGGAAGAGAAGAGAGACAAGGAACTGCTGAAGAG
>NW_006159530.1:2393130-2422419 GCF_000334495.1 Tupaia belangeri chinensis | reverse complement strand
AGTAGTTAGATTACTTATGATATTGTGTGGTCAACAAAATGTTGGGGGAAAAGGAATTGAAGACAACTGTAGACAGCAGAGATAGTGTAATAAGAGAGTGAAATAGGGCAGAGGGTCAGACATGGGGTAAAAAACATATATATATGAAAGTAATAATGGAATTTTATGGATGACAACATGCATGATTAAGCCACTATGCAGTTTACTCTAGAGGGGAAACCACATTTAGTATGTTGTGATGATGCTCAGGGAATGAATGTAAATTTTAAAAAAAATTTCAGAAAAAAAATACTAAAACTGTTACCAAAATTTAAAGAAAAAACTGTGTATTTGATGACCACAGTAAGCTATATAGCCCCAACTAGGTACTATTTTATAGTATGTTCATTCTACTCACTGAGGTTTATGTCTAAAGTCAGACATGGGTTCTTGTGTATGTATGTATCAGCTATGCTTGCTATTGCAAATATTTAGACAAACTAAGTTCATTAGCAAATCAATTAAATGAGGGGGGGGAAGGCATAGAAAGCAATCATGGATACCAGAGACAATGGGAAGAGAGTGGGACATGGCAGAGGGTTAGCGATAAGGAATCAAGGATGGCAAAATAAATAAATAAATAAATAAAGCAAAATGTACAAGACGTAAGAAATGGAAAATTGTTTGTTGATAACATGTATGTTGATGTGCTTGATTGAGCCAACAGACAGTGTATTTTGGATGGAAAATTCATTTTGTATATTGTAATGATGTATAGCGTATTAATGTTAAAAAAAGAAAAATTAATTAATAAAAAATAATGGAAAAAAGTTAATTTGACGAATCTAAATGAAACAGATTAATTTCTATAAAAATATCAATTATCAGAATTTACTACAGATGAGCTAGGAAATTTGAATAGACCAATGATAAAATATTGTAAATATCTAGATTTATATTAGAAAAGGTAAAAGCAAGCATGAAATGGAAATGATAGATCAACATTATTTATTAACTTAAATACAAATATATTCAGCTAACACATTAGCAAAGTGTCATGAAATGTATTCAGAAATTAATGAATGTATCCCAAGAAGTTTAGGTCAGATCAAAAGTGGCAATAAATGATATTACTGTGTATTTTTATTAAATGCTTTAAAAATTAAACTATTATTCAGTGGGCCTTCACCTTTAATGTATTGAAAATCATTTCAAATGCATTTATTAAAAATAAACAGCAACTAATCATTTATATATATACAATGTATATATAATTTAATGGTAAGAGCATGATTGTGCCTAGAAACACTAACACACATGAAATAAAAATCAATAACAAATGAAATTACATGACAGCACATGAATGCATTTCTTTAAAGGTGGAGACAAGAGAAATGCCTGCTGTTACCTCTAGTTACGATATTTTAAAATGTATGGTTAATTAAAGAAAACAAAAAGAAGACATACATAAGCTAGCAAGGGCATGAGGGTTAAGGCACCGGACCCCACATGGCCAACCGCATAGTTCAAGTCTTGGATCCAGCAGCTCGAATATCACGCTGGAAACGTCTATGTGTGCCCAAAATCCTGAGAGGGACAATGAAAGATAAGGGATTGTGGTATGGCCATCCTTCCTGGGGAGTGATTTCTCACTCTCTCTCTCTTTCTATTTCTTTCTGTCCCGTGAGCACACGTGCCCTATAGCATTAAATAAAAAGGAATACATGTCTATGTGTATATATATTTGGATACATATATATAATCTAAAAGACTCAACTTTAATAAAAAAACAATTAGAACTACTAAAAAGACCTAGTAAGTAAATAGACATAAGATTAATATTAGGGGCTAGCTGGTGGCATGGTGAGTAAGGTGCTGGACACCCCCACGTGGCTGATCACAGTTCAAGTCCCAGACCTGGTGGCTTGCTTCTTCACTTTCCTGCTCTCTCTGTGTCTCTCCTTGGTCAAATTAAAATAAATGAATGAATAAATAAAATTAAAATAAATAATTATTTGAAAAAAGATTAGCATTAAACAGCTTTCTTTGATACAAGCAAATCAGATAGAAGCTATAATTGAAATGGATATCCCATTCATACACATCAGCAGAAAAGTACTAACTATGCAGAAATAGATGTAAAGAAATGGGCATGATGGGGACCAGCAGTTAGTGTAATGGCTATGTCGCTGAACTCTCATGTAGCCGACCATGGTTCGAATCCTGGACCCGGTTGCTTAAACTCACACTGGGCGTGTGTGTGCGTGCCCAAGATCCTGAGAGGAGAATGGAGGAGAAGGGATTGTGGCATGGCCATCCGCCCAGGAGGTGATTTCTCGCTTTTTGTCTCTGTCTCTCTCTGGCGAGCGTGCACACCCTATAGCAAAAATCTCTCCAAAAAAAAAAAAAAGAAAGAAAGAAAGAAAAAAAAAGAAAAAGAAATGGGCATGACTAACAAAGAATAGAGCATAAGATCTTGTGATTTCTTTAAATTCTTCTATTTATGTTGAGTTCTTTAGCATGTATTTATTTTTATATAAGGTACAAAATGGGAATTTAGTTTTGTTTTCTCGGAAGAGGTGAGTGGTCTCTGGTATCCACATTATCTATTCTCCATTATTTTGAAACATCGTTTTTATCGTATAGTAAGTTCATATGTATTTGAGTATTTTTTTCTAAGCTATGTATGCCCCTGATCTATTTGCATATTTCTGAACTGATACTGTATTTATTTTTAAGAGAAAAATACTTACTAAAGAATTCCAGTCTCCTGGTTGTTAACCCCTACTACAAAACATAAAGGAAAAAGTACTGGAATATTATTAAACAGAATTCAGGATTTTGGAGCTAGATGGTCTTTTTTCATTTGAAAAAGCCTATGTGTATGAGTCTAAGAAAGTAGATTGATTCCTTCACTGTCAGCATGTCCCCTCGCCTTGTTTTTGAAACTGTTATTAAATATAATGAGAAGTTGATCTTAATAGAAAGTTCCCACATTCTGTGCTCAGTGACCTAGTTTGCAGCCCAGCAAGTTGTTGCTCAGCTTTTAAAAAACTGGTGACTCTCTCTAGAGGGATTTAAAATACTAGTGCCAGGTGCTGCACACCTCTACAAAGTCACGCCTCAGCATTTCTGGGCTATTTAAACCCTTCCGAGGCTGAAGCCAGCAGTTCTGTCAGTCTGTCCCCAAGGTAGCAAGAGGTCCCACCAGGAAGGAAAAGAGTCTTGCTTATTTAATTATGATTTGCTTTAGAAAGCACATACACACAAATTTTAGTAAGTGCCTATGAGAACTCATTTATTAACCTAGTAACTATTTCATTGTGCAAATATGTGGGCAGCAGCCTTCCCGTTTCCAAGGAGATGTAATTGTACCCACAGACCATGTGCATGAGGATCAGAAAGGCGCATTTGCATGAATCTGATCAGAACTTTGCCTATTTTGACTAAGGATTTTGAAAGTCTTCCACAGAAGGACCAGGTTCAATCTGGCACTGATGAAATGTATGAAGTTCAAAACTGGACCAAATTAGAGTGAATTTAAGAGCACAGAATAATGCACCATTTCACAGTGGATACTGTAAAGTGAATTCTCAGTTGGACGTATCATGGTGTCAACATCCTCTGAAGCACAGATTTGGATCTTATTTTCAAAGTAAAACTACACAAAAGGGAGATCATAAAATTTGGACATGGGTCTTGCTTTTGGTAACTAAATCTAGTTTGTTCTAGAATTAGTTTTCAAGAAATAGTTGAATTGACCACCCATCATTGGGAGAAGAGGAGTAGGAACATCAGTGTACTTCGGGTTAAATACTGGTCCCATGGAATAGAAGGGGACAGGGTTGTGAGTGATTTTCTACTTTGGGGGACCCATGATGATAGCCTTTTGGGGGACAGTGGAGCATCACAATATTTGTTGTCAATTATGATATGGACCAGGGCCAGTCAGTGGTATGCAGGTTAAAGTGGCTGGATCCCACGTGGCTGATGGCACACTCTGAGTCTCAGACTCAGCAGCTTGAGAGAGACACACTGGGTGCGTGGGCTTGCATGCCCAAAATCCCTAGAGGAAAATGGAGAAGGAGAGATTGCACCGTGGCTGATCCCCACAGGACGGCTTTCTTACTTTCTTTCTCTCTCTGTCTTTCTCCAATGAGTGCACATATCCTCTAGCAAAATTAAAAAAGAAAAATGATATGGACCATGGACCTGGCATCAATTGCTACCTGATTCTGGGAAAAACGAACTGACAAAGTAAAATGATCTAATAATTGGGACCAGCAGTTAGCGTAATGGCTATGTCGCTGGACTCCCATGTAGTTGACCGCGGTTCGAGTCCTGGACCTGGTGGCTTGGACTCACACCAGGCACGTGTGCGTGCGTGCCCAAGATCCCGAGAGGAGAATGGAGGAGAAGGGATTGAGGCGTGGCCATATCCCCTCGGGGGTGATTTCTCTCTTTCTATCCCTCTGTCTCTCTCTGGCAAGTGCACGTGCCCTATAGCAAAAACCTCTTAAAAAATGATCTAATAATTAGTCTGCTTATTTTATATCATCTAGTTGGGGAACAGAGAATCCTAATGTAAGTAACAGTCATTCAGACAAAGATTTTAGCCACTAAGATATTGGTGGCAATGAGAGAGTAAACAATTGAGTTTATAGAAAAGTTGACCTTGGGCCAGGTGGTGGCCCAGCGGTAATGCAACTGGACACATAAGGGAAAGATCCTGGGTTCCTATCCTGAGGTCTCTCTGCACACACCAGGCACACACACATATACCTTGATTCAAATTGGAAGACTGTGGTATCTTGAATGTGGCTCTATGGAGTAGGGCAAATGTGGCAGGTACTTCTCTCCAGCATCTGAGTCCGGAAACGGAAATGGTGTGGCAGGTACTTCTCTCCAGCATCTGAGTCTGGAAATGGGAATGAACAGTGTGATGGAAGGAGCTACATGAGATGGTGGCTGAAAGTGCCTCTGAAGTCATCAAGCTAAAAGAACATACCAACAGGGCTCTTGGGTCATGTGACTGATCTCACGAATCCACCTTGAAAATCTATCTAGGATTCATCCAGTGTCAACTGTAGTGTAGGGGATGTATGGTATTGAGAATGAAGTCTTCCTGAGTCTTCCATAAATCCTCAATGCTCAGGGATTAACCAGTATTATCAACCAGAAGCTGAAGGAGGATGAGGTTGCTCAGCTCCAAAAGAGTGCAGATACACTGTGGAACATACAGAGGGACCTAAAAGACCTGTGGCCCCTGAGTTCCAAGCTATAGAAATGTAAAAACTACAATGTGATTAACCATGAGCCTTGAGTGTTCATCCATATACTTGGATTGCAGTTTATTTTTCTATCTTCTTTAATATGTGAACATGGGCTCACAGATTTAAAGTTCACTCTTGATTTTGTGCTTGCAGTATGAGCCCTTGAGCAAATAAATAACTATTGTAGTGTATTTCTAAAAAGAAAAAACAGTTGAAGTCGAATGATGGTACAGTGGCAAGACACCAAGCTCTGTGAGGCTGACCAACGTGAGAAGGTTCTGGGTTGATGTCTGGAGACTTCCCTGAGCACAACAGGCTCATGGGTGCTATGATAGGCTGGCTAAAGCTAGGGGCCAATTCTAGCATCAAAACACTGTGGGGAGGTTCTCTGTCTCTCCACCCTCTTGCTCATAGAAGAAATAAGTAAATAATGACTTTAAAAAGTTGTCCTCATACATGCATGAGGTAGAAGAGTGACAACTAGAGACTGAGAAACTTAGGGAAAAGAGGATAGATGCAAGTTACAGATTTCTTTAAATTACAGGTAGATAAGAGAAATAAGTTCTCATGTTCTACAGTGCAGCAGGGTAACTTCAGCTACAGTCAGTTACTATATAGTGCAGAATAGCTAAAAGAGGATTTCGAATGTTCCCAACACAACATGATGATAAGTGTTTGAGATAATAAATATGCTAATTAACCTGATTGGATCATTACACATCTATTCAGGAACTGAAAAATTACACTGTTCCCTATGAATATATATAATCATTTTGTGTCAATTAAAAGTTTTTAAATTAATAATTCAGTTTGGTGAGTATTTATAGAATGTATATCCTATCTAGGGAACCATGTTAGGCATAGGAAGTAAAAAGAAGTGATTCCAACCCTAAGAAGTTTATGGTCCATGGGAAAGATGGATACATTTGTAGAGACATAATCTGTCTGTAATGTGGTAACTGTTAAGTTAGGACAAAACTTTCTTGCAAAATTGGGATGGACAGAGTGAAGCTGTGGAACCTAAGGGTAAAAGCCAGATTTGGGAACTTGGGTCTTTTATGAATAACCTTGGAGAATACTAGAACTTACCTTGAAAGATCATTATGAAGATTTAGACGAGATGTTTGCTTCTTAGTAGTCATTAAATAAGTGGTAGCTATAGCTAATGTATGATGTCACCAAGGGACAAACATGATGCTTGACAATTTTTTAAACAAAATGGTTATGATTAAAACATTAAGCAGCAGGTGGCATGTGATTATGGCACTGGACTTCCACGTGGCTATGGTTCTAGTCCTGGGCCTGGCAGCTTGAAAGACATGCCAGGTACAAGTGTATGCATGCTCAAAATCCAGAAAGGTGAATGGAGAAGAAGGGATTGTGGCATGGCCATCCCCCCTGGGGAGTGATTTCTCACTTTCTGTCTCTCTATGTCTCTCCAATGACCACACTCGCCCAATAGAAAAATCTATCCAAGGGGAACCAGCAGTTAGCGTAATGGCTATGTTGCTGGACTCCCACGTACTTGACCGCGGTTCGCGTCCCGGACCCGGTGGCTTAAAACTCACGCCGGGCGCGTGTGCGTGCATGCCCAAGATCCCGAGAGGAGAATGGAGGAGAAGGGATTGCAGCGTGGCCATCCCCCCTGGGGAGTGATTTCTCACTTTCTGTCTCTCTATGTCTCTCCAATGACCACACTCGCCCAATAGAAAAATCTATCCAAAAAAAAATGAGGGACACAAAGTTGTTTAATGGCTATAATCTGTGCTATGTAAACATAGTTGTCAGTAACCCATTTCTGTATGACAAACTACCCTCCAAAACTTGGTGGTTTAAAACAACCATTAATTTAGCTCATAATTCTGCAGGCAGTTTAGGCTGGGCTCAGGTGGGCTGTTCTCAATTCGGTTAACCTTGCTTGGGCTTGGTTGGGCATCTTTATTAGCTAGCCAGTCAGCTAGGAGGGGGCTGGTCTGGCAACAGCCTCAACTGGGATAACTCGTCTATTCTCCAGTTGCTCGTTGGTCATTCATTAGGCTAGCCTGGGCTGCTGTTGTAGTGTCCAGGGTTCTGAGAGAGAAAGGCTCGGCGCTGGACGCCATCACTTGTGTCAGCTCCTGCTTCCCAAATCCAGTCATGTGGCTAACCCAGACTAAAAGGAGAGGAAACAGACCTTGCCTCTTGACTGAAGGAGTCTGTGACACATTTAAAATGACAAGAATGCAAGTGGGAGTGGAGAATTGGCACAATTTATATATCTCTTTTGTAATTTTTTTTAAGTTTGCTGTAGTGTGCATGCGCTCATCAGAGAGAGGAGAGAGAATGTGAGAAGTCACCCTTCATAAAGGGATGGCCGTGCTGAAATCCCTTCTCTTCCATTTCTCCTCTCAGGATTTTGGTCATGCACTAACACACTTCTGGCATGTTTCTCAACACCGGGTCTGGGGCTCAAACCACTAAGTCACCAAAGTGGGGTTGAGCCATCTAAATAACCATGCCACCTGACTAACCTGAAACTATTTTTATAATTAACCTATCACAATGTGCATAAAAAATACTTTCAAAGGTAATACACATTGTATTTCAAAGGTAATTCACATTGTATTTCTGAGAAGCAGAATTATTTGTGATTCTGCTTCGTATCCTCTTCCATTTTTACTTTTCCTACATAAAGCAAGCTTTACTTCAAATTTTTGTTTCTATTTCTTCATGAGAGACAGAGAGGGAGACAAGGACACCCAAAAAATCCTCATGCCATGGTCCACCTCCAGTCTCCCTCGACCCAAATCACAGGCACAGATGTGTGCTCTGGCATGCTCAGGAAGGCCTCAGGATTCAGACCGAAGACCCCTTCTGTGTGAATCCAGCTGAACTACTGCTGTGCCACCTCCTGCCCAGCAAGCTTCACTTTTCTAAGCAGATATAAAATGTTTTAAGATGTATATGTATTGTATGTGCATCTAGTGATACAGACATGTCAAAGTAGTTGTGGGTTCACAAAGAAAGAACTCTCCACACAGTCTGGGTGGAAGATAAAGAAGACTTCTAGAGGAAGTGAAGTCTGAGCTGAGTGTTGAAGGATTTGGCTCAACCAAGAAAGGCAGGGGAGTGTGTCGGGGCAAACAATGGGCAGTTTAGTTAAATCAGAGGACTGTAATAATGGCAAAGTGGAGACAGCCCAGAGAGGAGCTGCAAGTGATGGAGAATGAGGAGAGAAACCTTGGGCAATGTGAGAGAGGAATACCAAAGGGAGGCCGGGGGCAGGGGTGGGGGTGGAGTCATGTCCAGAGGAAGCTTATGTTTACTGACTGAAATCGAACTATGAAGATTTAAGCTCAGTCCTTATGTTCTACGCCATTCAGTTGCTAATCACAGAATTATCTGAGTCTGGGCAATTTATAAACTTGGAAGTTTATTTGGTTCACAGTTTGGAGGTTCAAGGTCAAAGAGCAACATGTGGTGAGGGATACCATGGTAGGGAGGAGCAGAGGTCTGAGCAGAGCAGAGCACATCTGTGTGCCCTCTTTCCTTAGAAACTCATCAGTATTCACAATGAGGCCCCAGTCTGGTAACTTTATCCAATCTCAATCCTTCTCAAAGGCCCCCACCTCTATTTTTTTCTCTTTCCCCTTTTCTTGTTTTGTTTTTGCTATAGGGTGCATGTGCTCACTGGAGAGAGACAGACGAGAGAGAGAGAGAAAGTGAGACATCACTTCCCAGGAGAATGGCCACACCACAATTCTTTCTCCTCCATTCTCCTTTTGGAGTCTTTGAGCATGCACATGTATGCACCTGGCATGGTTTTCAAGCCACTGCACCTGGGACTCAAGCTGCACAGCTGGCCATGTGGGACCCAGCCAGCTTGCCTTAACCTCAAAACCATCCGCTGACTCTACTTTTGCTTTGAATTGCCAGAGGGCATGTGTGCTTACCAGAGGCAGGGGCAGGGGTTGGGGGGATGAAAGCACCTCTCCCACAATGAGACATGGTCACACTGCAAACCCTTCTTCTCCATTTCTCCATTCTGTTGAGATGTTGGGCATGTACATACACACATACACACACACACACACACACACACACACACACACACACACACACACACTCAGTGTGTTTTGCAAACCACCAAGGGCCAGGATTCAAACCATGGTCAGTCCTATGTGATCTGCCTCCCTTAACCAGCAAGCTGGCCCAGGGAGTCACCTCTTAATCTCACAGCTGGATTAAGTTCCCACTCTTAATACTGTCACAATGGCATATCATATTTAACAAACGAATTTTTGAAGGACACATTCAAACCACAGTAACTTGCAGACTCATGACTGGATCATTTGGAAGGAGGGTTCCCTTACAGCTTTCATAATATCATTATGATGGACACTGGTGTTAAAGAGGTTTTACTGTGAGTTAAGATCAAAACACCCAGAAAACTAGTGAGCAAACATTCAGGACCAGCAGTTAGCGTAATGGCTATGTCGCTGGACTCCCATGTAGCCGACCATGGTTCGAATCCCAGACCCAGTAGCTTAAACTCACGCCAGGCATGTGTGCATGCATGCCCAAGATCCCAAGAGGAGAATGAAAGAGAAGGAATTGCAGCGTGGCCATCCCCCCTGGGGGGTGATTTCTTGCTTTCTGTCTCTCTGTCTCTTTCTGTCTTTCTAGCGAGCGCACGCGCCCTATAGCAAAAAAAAAAATAAAAAAACCTCTCTAGAAAAAAAAAAAACTAGTGAGCAAAAGAAAAGGTTAGCAGTCTATTTTCTCAGCAACACCAACTACCTCTTCTCTGCCTCTTCTTCCCCTTTTTGAAGCATAGGGAATCTGGACAACTACCTTGTCATGAAAGATTTTTGGAGCAGAATTAATCAGCATCTGCTGATTAAATTTTGGGGTATAAGATTTCAATATAGCTGTCACATTTCTAGTGACCATAGTCTATGTTATGTGTTTTCCAATGAAGTGTTTAATTAAAATTAATGCCTAGATATTTAAATTCCTCAAATCAATTAATCAACTGGTTGTTCATGACTCGTCAAAGGTTTCTTGTCCCTCCTGTATTGTGATATAGACTGTAGTTTGTGGACCCTACTCCAAGAGAAGTTAACCCTTACTCCTGAGAAATTAGTTCACTGTCTCATCGGGACCTGACTCTATCAAAGGAAGTCAATGCAGCCAAACACACAAAAGTGCTCTGCTGATGGAGACATGCACACAAAAGGTCATGGGTGGAAATCCAATCGCCAGCTTCAAAAGATGCCTCAGGCCAGCAGGTGGAGTGGAAGTTAGGGGTACTGGACTCCCACATGGCTGACCACAGTTCAAGTCCTGGACCTAGCGGCTTTCTCTCTCCCTTTCTCTCTTTCTCTCTCTCTCTGTCATCAAATAAATAAAGTTAAATTTTTAAAAATTCTTTAAAAAAATGCCTCTTCTTCCAATAGATTCTCAATTATTTTCCTTTCTTAACAATACTGGGGCCAGTCGGTGGCTTGGTGGTTACAGTGGCTGGATCCCACGTGGCTGACTATGTAGTTTGAGTTCTGAACCCAGGAGCTTGAAAAACACACTGAGCACATGTGCATGCCCCAAATCCCAAGAGAATAGAGGAGAAGGGATTACGGTGTGACCATGTCCTGTGGGAGATGCTTTCTCCCTTTCCTGTTCTCTATCACTCTCTCCACAGCAAGCATGTGTGCCCTGTAGCATATTAAAAAACAAAACCCAAACCAAAAAAGAGAGAGAGACAGACAGAACTCTTGTTCTCCTGAGCTCAGCTGGGTTCTCCTTCATCAGAACACCTTGGTTTGCTTTGGTTGGGCACATTATTTGATGATGATAAATTTCATTATCTTCTAACTGATTGCATGGAATTTTCCATAGCATACCCAGAGAGAAATAAGCTTGTTTAAACAAAACTACAAATTACCTAATTTGCTAATTGGAGAGCCAATGTTTTGACTGTTAGCAGCTACCTAGTCCAAATGTACAATAATGTCAGAAATGTTTAAAAAGTAAGGCTTTATGAAAGCATTACAACACAAACCACAATGATCATGTTAAGGAATGTACAATCATAACATAGTATTTGGACACTCCTGGTTCAATTCCTTCCTTATTAATAAATTAGGATAAATAAACATCTTCAGCCCTATGGAGCCAAGAGGAAAAAGTCTCTATTGTAGAGGCAGCCAGATTTCTTTACTGTCTAGTCCTAATTTTGACGATTCCACCAGGTACTCTGTTCTTGTCCCACACTTGTCTCTCTGGGACGATGCTTCCATGCATCAAGGTCCTTATTACTATGTGAAGATTATTTTTCTTCGTATCTGTCTATAGTCGCTCACTGATCTCTGCTCAGCTCTAAGCCCTGAGTGTTTTCCAAGAGTACCGCTAAGGACGTTTGCTCCTTCCAGCGCGCACTGCCAAATGTGTGCTAATTACCTCTACCCTAGGAATAGCTTCTCTGTTTGTCTGCTCGGTTCTGCAGCTCAGCTTTTTAATCCATGTTGCCTGTGCAATTTGCCCCTCTGGGTTGTCTACATGCTGGGGCAACAGGAGGGTGTTTACTGTGTTTATGTTCCTCTCTGGGGAGGAAGCACTCATTGGAGTCTGATCTAAACTAAATCCCCACAGAACAGAAGCATGAATTTCATGCATTCATTTATTCGTTTTTTCACAAATTATTTCTGAGCACCTGTTATGTCCCAGGCACTGGACATGTAACTGGGAACACAAGAAATTTGGTCCCTGTAGTCTAGTGTGGAAGTTAGTTATGTATTCAGTAGTAATTTCAATAGCGTTGAGTGTTTTTGATAGGAAATGTGTAAGATACTATCTGAGGATACCCAAGGGCATTTGACTTAGGTTAGGAAAGACTTCCTGCAAGAAAAACTATTCGAGTTCGGTAATAGTTAGCAAACTTTTTTTAAATTTTATGTTTGTTGGTGTGAGAAAACTTTTGCAAAGGCCCCTCAGTGGAGAGAGAGAGCGAGCGTAATTTATTCTTGGAAATGACCACAATATAAAGGAGGTTTCAGTAGATCCACAAATATACACAGAGGGCCCGCTGTATGTCAGGCATTTTTCTAGAGATACAGTTCTGAGCGTGACAGACACTGAGGAGCTTAAACCCTAGTGGAAAAAGACAGACAACAAACGGAAACTTTAGTAACTTCTTGCATTGATAAATTCACTGAAAAAAAAATTAGGTGATGAGGCAGAGATTGAGGGTGGAGGAGTCCGACCCGGCGAGACCCCAGGATCTGTCTGAGCCCCCCAACCTTTGAGCTCCGTTTCCGGTCAGATCAACACGTTGGCAAGACCACTGTTGTGCGCCCCCCCCACCCCACCTTGGAACAAAGCTTGGGTCAATTAGCATGTCAGCAAGGCTGTTTGCTATTTGCTCCAGAAACTGTGGCAGCCTTACTGGAAAACAACCCCCCTCTGACTCCCCAATTTACTACTATAAAAGAATTGCATAGCTCTCCTATACATCCTGAGTGTACGATAAAATCTTCCAGGAAGTTCCCCGACTGCTCCCCTTTACTCTGATCACTTACTATTAATTACAATGCTTTATCTCCAAATTAGGTTATAGATCCCTACAAAACTGTATAAGTATCATTCTTTATTAAGATCCATAAAAACTAATATCTATTCTTGAGATTTTCTTTTCTCAGCACCATTCCCAGTAATCACAAGATGGCTGCTACGCCACATCAGCTGATAATCATCTCTGCTTTCCGGAACCGCTTTCCCGAAACTGCATTCCATGGAGACCCACCTACAATTGAGGAACTGCACTAGACCCACCCTTAATCCACCCCTGAATAGGAACTGCACTAGACCCACCCTTACTCAAACCCTGAATTGCACTAGACCCACCCTTAATCCAACCCTGAATAGAATCTATGCTCTTTATTGTTAAAAACTTTATGAGCTGTTAATTGAAACACTAGCCCCTCTCCCATTTACTTGTAACACATTTTCAATAAAAAGGCACGATAATTCCTAGCAGTTGTCACCCCTCAGAGAGTGATCTTTGAGGGGTGTCCGGCATAGGACGTGCATGAAAAGGCATTGAGGCCTCTGTCTTCTGTTCACCTTCGCCGCCTCCGTCGAGATAACCCACCCACGCCGAGGCTGGTCCCCAGCATGAGGGATTTGACAATGGGGCTGCTTTAGCCAAAGTGGTCAGCGAACATATCATTGAGAAGATGACCTTGGTGGAGGTACCTTCATATTAAGAACAAACAGCCCCATTGAGGTTCAGTGGGCAAGAATGTCAGGAGACTGAAAAAACAATCATAAAGAGCTTTGAAGGCCATGGACACGTGTTTAAACTCCTTTATCTTAAGGACAATTGGAAACGGCACAGCCTTTTAAGTATATGGGTAATTTAAAATCTATATATATATAATAACTATTTTGGTTTTCATAGAATCCAGATTGGAAAGAAGCAAGACAGAATGTGGTGGGTAAGTCCAAAGGACAGGGAGAAAAAAGATTGGGTCCAGACACGTTTAGAAAAGAGAGTGCGTAGACTTGTTGTTTGGATTGCTGTGGGAGATGAAGAGAGAAATGAGAGGAGGCTTGTATTCATTTCCATCTTGGGTGATAGGGTAGCTGATGGTGTCATATACTATGAAGGGGAGACGGAAAAGATGAATTCTATTCCAAAATAGAATGTTGGGTTTAAGGGACCTCTAGAACATCCAAGGAGGGTTCCCAGACGGCCTTCGCACACTTAGGTCTGGAGCTCAGAAGAAAAGTCTGGACTAGATGCGGACTTGGGGGCTCTCCGAAGAGCAGATGACTAAAGCGTAGGCAAAGTCTGAATCCTAAAAATAGGGTCTTGACATAGTCTTGGCTCCCCAGGAGCGTGATGGTTTTCCATGCCAGTCCTATGCGCACTGCACCTCCTGTAAGTGCATTTCCTGGAATCTGTGAAAGCCTTCTTACAGTGCAAGAGGACTTACATTTTGCAAAAATTATTAAAAACCAAGCATGCAAAATGTCCTATGTTAAGCAAGGTATAAAACATAGCTCTTAGTAAGAAGTGTGTGTAGGTAGGCTGGACGGTGGTAGAGCGGTAAATCGGTGCTCTTCCATGCTGACCCACATGGGGAGGTTTGAGGTTTATGTCTGGAGACCTCCCTGGACACTCCCAGTGCATACGCCCACGATCTGGGGCTGGGTGAATCTGGGGGTGGTTCACGGCATGAAGATTCTGTTGGAGAGTGCTGTCTTTGTCTGTCTGTCTCACTCATTGGCAAAATAAATAAAACTTTAGAGACAAAAAAAAAAAAAAGACCTGAAATCAAGTACCAAAAAAAACTTTAGAGACAACACACACACACACACACATACACACACACACACACAAAAAGAAATCTGGGGGTGGATCTCGGCATGAAAATTCTGGAGAGTCCTGTCTCTGTCTTTCCCACTCATTGGAAAAATAAATCAAACTTTAGGGGAAAAAAATAAAGACTTGAAATGAAATATTAAAAAAAAAAAAAAAACAAGAAACAAAACTGTAGATAGTAGGCCAATGATGCGTGCCTCCCCCCCAACCGGCTGGTTAATAATGGTAAATAACTGAGTGCCTTGTGGCAGGCACTGTGCTGAATGTCGGGTGTCATCCAGTGAATGAGCTGTGTTCCTGAAAACACAAGAACCTCACAGGATTGTGGGGTTATTCATAAATAAATGATAAAGACACGAATGATCAAAACACTGGGAAGTGAAGATGCAGTGAAGGGTATTGTGGGCACAGAGGAGAAGGCAGTGGTAAAGGTCTTGAAGACTGGGGAGGAGATGAGGAGTTAAGGCTGCAGGTGAAACTCCTAACCCTAGGGCAGACAGAGGTAGCTTCAGGCCATCCTGCTCGCCCTTATCAGTGCTTACAAGGACAGCCCTGAAAACCCTCCTGTGTTCGTAAAGTACTTGTGGCCTGGTGAGTATTTTGAACCCATGTTCAAGCACTAGAATAATGAAAGCCTTTATGACATTGATGCGAAATAATTCACTTATCAGCTTGTTAACCACTTCCCCCCACCCCCTTCAAAATCAGGTAACTGAACGAAATCTAAGCTCTAAAGTTAGAAAGTCAGAGACTACTTCTCAGGAACTGCTGACAGTCTGTCCCTTGTACCTGGGCTAAAATGTGACATTTAACCCCTCTGCCCAAAGACCTCCTAGCTGTTATCTACGCTCTCGCCATGCTGAGGGTGAATGTCACGATGCTCCAGGAGTACGATGCTCCAGAAGTATCCAGGAGATGCCCCACAGCATCTCGAACTTTCTCATTACACTAAAACACACTTGTGGATACAGGTACTTCAAAAAGTTCGTGGAAAGGTGGAATTTAAACTATGCATTTATTTTGGTGCAAAAAAATTAAACCCATGTATAGTTACTTTTTATAATACACTTTCCATGAACTTTTTGAAGACCACGTGTACATCATCAAGACCAGTTTTACCTTTGAAGTGCATAGGACTGGGCACTGCATCTTGGGATAAACCTCAATTTACTCAGTTAATTAGTAACATTATTCCTACAAGCCCCGAACAAACTTACTGAACAGAAACTATGGATAAAAGCACATTCTCTGTGGAGCAATTTGCAAGCCCTACTTGACTGATGGGGATTTAGAAAAAAGTATATGGGGGAACCAGCAGATGGCGTAATGGTTACATTGCTGGACTCCCACTGTAGCTGATCACAGTCCCTGACCTGTGGCTGATCACTGTCCCTGACCAGTCCTGCCAGGGCGCATGTGCGTGCGTGCCCAAAATCCCAAGAGGAGAATGGAGAAGATATTGCAGCATGGCGTGCCCTATAGTAAGAATCTCTTAAAAAAAAAAAAGTATGAAAGACTTAGAAGAGTGACCCAAACTGCCTAAGGTTGAGATTGATTAGAGATTACCTAGAATCAGAAGATAAAGTTGAAATTATTCTGGAGTAAAGGGATGCTTTTGTTTGTTTGCTTTTCAAGTTTATTTATTTACTTACCCTCTCCATGAGAGACAGAGAAGCAGGCACCCACAACAGGAGCCTCAGGTGGCCCAAATCAGCACATTTGCACCCAGAGCGCACAGGAAGGCCCCAGGACACAGATCCAGGGGGTTCCTGCATGCACCCAGCTGTGGGTCTACTGCATCGTTGTCCCCTAAAAAGCTACTTCATTTTTTTTTTTTTTTAGAGGTTTTTGCTTCAGGGTGCGCTTGCCAGACAGAGACAGACAGAGAGACAGAAAGCGAGAAATCACCCCTGGGGGGATGGCCACGCCGCAATCCCTTCTCCTCCATTCTCCTCTCAGGGTCTTGGGCACGCACCCGGCAGGAGTTTTAAGCCACCAGGTCCAGGACGCGAACCGTGGTCGACTACACGGGAGTTCAGCGACATAGCCATTGCGTTAACTGCTGGTCCCTAAAAAACTACTTCTAATCCTAACAAGGTTATATGATTTACGTGTTGGCTGAAGTCAACACGTTAGCTATGCTTTTCACATAAATTTTCCAGCCTAGGCTTTCCAAATTAATCAGGACAGTTGCTCCTTAACCTCAGTATGAATTTTTTACTTACTTCTGTTGCACTAATAAGAGACTACTCAGGGGGACAGCAGGTGGCATGGTGGTTAACAACAACCACACACACACACACACATACACACACACACACGCTCTGTCACTCTCTGGGCAAATTAAAATAAATAAAAAATGTTAAATAATTCTTTCTTAAAAAATAACCTACTCAAATCACTGTTCTTAGTCACACAGAATTAAGTATAAAGAAGATAATGCTAGACTTGAAGCCACCAAAAGGCTTACCAAGGGAGCAGTGAGACACAGAGGCAGGCAGCGAGCCAAGAGAAACAATGTGAGAGTGAATGTCATCGTGGCATCAGGTGAAAAGCTACAAAGAATTCGGGACCTAAGAGCTGGATCCTACACTAGCAGGACCAACCACAAAAGAGTCCATTGCAGCTACCGACCAGCCGAAGTTGACCGCTTCTGCTGACTTTGTAAGAGGAAGAGCAGGTGCATCTGCCCTATGAAGTAAATGTGGTGTTATTGTTCCTTGTTATCGGGCTCCTTCAGTATGAGATCTCCTCTGAGCAACCAGAATTATGCAGGGGATCTAATTCTTCCTGTGTCCAGGGCTAATTTTCTCTTCAGCTGTCTTCTCCTGAGTATGGCTAAATGGTGATATTACATCTTGTTCTAAGCCATCAATGTGTGCAATTTTTTTTTTTGAGAGTTATTTTTGCTATAGGGTACATGCACTTGCCAGAGAGACAGAAAGTGAGAGATGATCCCCTAGGGAGAATAGTCATGCTGCAATTCCTTCTCCATTCTCTTCTCAGGATTTTGGGTATGCATGCACACACGCCTGGTGTGAGTTTAAGCCACTGGGTCCAGTTCTCAAAGTGCAGTCGACTACATGGGAGCCCAGCATCATAACCATTCTGCCATCTGCTAGTCCCCAGTACATGTAAACTTCTAACGACCAAAGCAAACATTTTGTCTAGCACAAAAGAGAGTCTGAACATTTTACCATCATGTCCCTGAAAAGAGGAGAGGTCCCCGTCCCTGAAGCTCAGACTTGGTAGGAAAACCAGGGCCCTAGTGCAGGGCATGGCTTTCTCCAAGTCCAGGCCCTGTGTAGGCTGGTGGGCTCCCTCCCAGCCACTGTGAAAATCCCTGTTGCCAAGTAATGCCAAGGAGCTTCAAAAATCTGGAGCAAGCAAGTATAGTTTAGTGCATTTTTAAAAATTCAAGTTCATTACCATAAAAATGAGCCTTTTCTCTGTCACAGCTTGCAATTCTCTCTGACATTCAATTGACTGATCAGCAGACCTGTGCTTTATAGTAGGAGACTTTTTGCATTCCTCTTTGATCTGATTTCCCCCTATTTAATAGACAATTATAGGCTCTTTAAATCCCAAAGGTTCAGAGACAGCAAATAATTACCAGTAGCAATTTTAGAATAAAGCCAATCTAAATGAGTTCAGTTAAATTATGCAATACTAAGTAGTGGCGTTTTTTATTTTAAACAAGGACAGCTAACCAAAACCCCAAACAATCGTTATACTGCCTCAAATTCCTCCTGACAGCTGCCTGTTAAACTTCTGACCTGTTTGTAAAAATCTGCACACCATCTACCACAGGGATGCACACATGATTGCAAACTTCTGTTCTAAAGACATTAAATAAATTATTTCTTTAAGATCATATGGCAGATCTATAATTAATTAAACCCACCATGATATTACGGCAAAATATATTAGCTTTTCTAAAAAGGTAAATGTAATTTGCCGATCTGGTATTTGGAAGAATGCTTTGCCCAAAATCAATTCCTTTAGTTTCTAGAGAATAGAAACTAGAGGCAATCTCATTTTAATTATATCTCTTTATTGCTAACAAAGGAATGATTTATGCAATTAAATTAACTGGCTAGAAAATTATTCTCAGCTGGGCTGTCCTAATTCTTTGCTTTCTGAATTGCAGGCACATACACTTTCCTATGTAGATTAATTTTTCTGATATGCAAACAATGCCTCTTGTGTTTGTCGTTTCCATTTTTTTTTTTTTAATTCAGAAGTCTCCTTTTCTTCTTGCCAATGACATGAGTAATATTTGTTGAATTGCTGGGCTTTGACTAGGTTT
This sequence comes from Tupaia belangeri chinensis, assembly GCF_000334495.1. Taxonomy (NCBI): domain Eukaryota; kingdom Metazoa; phylum Chordata; class Mammalia; order Scandentia; family Tupaiidae; genus Tupaia; species Tupaia belangeri. Next base: position 2,403,494 of record NW_006159530.1, on the reverse strand, counting down.
TTTTTTTTTTTAAATGTTAAAAAGATGAAAAAGATCTTTTCTTTCCAATCTTATTATTCCAGAACAGAGCAAGATTGGAGGGTCTCTTATCTGTAAGACTGAAACAGCAGCAGGGACATGAACAAATTACAAAAAGGTCAAAGGCTGCACATTTTGAAAGCTGTTTCAGCAGCCCCTGCAGTTGTAAATTAGCAAATGCTTTTAGGGTCATCTTTCCTCCTTGCTTCCCTCTGTCCCACTGCAATCTCCCCAGCCCCCACCCCATCCTAGTCCCTCTCTGCCCACCCCAATTATTTCTGATAAAGTGCAACCAGGTAAGTGATGCCTGTACGATCAGCAGTCCTAAATCAACACTCAGGAATGACCTCCGTGAGCAGGACCTGAATGAGGGCAGGGTGGGCGCGGGTTACAAAGTAATTCAAAGACAGTCCTCCTGTCCGTAAGGATTAATAGTTGATGATCCAGGAGGCAAAGATTTTTATAGAAATCTTGTAAGATCCATTTTTGTATGAGTAGATAAAAGATAGAATAATGACATTACTTGGGCCTAATGGCATTTTGAAGGGGGCTAATTTGATTCAGTTTATTTTAAAATATTCTATATATTTTGTTATTTGTTCTTCTATGATAAGATTAGGTGAGGAATTGCAAAATAAGTAGGCTGGCAAATGGTGAGAAGATGTTAAGTAAAAGGAGCCATAGGCCCAGCAGGTAGTCTGGAGATTAAGGTGCCTGGACCCCACATGGCTGACTGCATGGTTCCAGTCCCAGACTTGGCATCTTGAAAATCACACTGTGGGGGACCATTAAATAAATTATTTCTTTAAGATCATATGGCAGATCTATAATTAATTAAACCCACCATGATATTACGGCAAAATATATTAGCTTTTCTAAAAAGGTAAATGTAATTTGCCGATCTGGTATTTGGAAGAATGCTTTGCCCAAAATCAATTCCTTTAGTTTCTAGAGAATAGAAACTAGAGGCAATCTCATTTTAATTATATCTCTTTATTGCTAACAAAGGAATGATTTATGCAATTAAATTAACTGGCTAGAAAATTATTCTCAGCTGGGCTGTCCTAATTCTTTGCTTTCTGAATTGCAGGCTCTTACACTTTCCTATGTAGATTAATTTTTCTGATATGCAAACAATGCCTCTTGTGTTTGTCTGTTCCTTTTTTTTTTTTTCAATTCAGAAGTCTCCTTTTCTTCTTGCCAATGACATGAGTAATATTTGTTGAATTGCTGGGCTTTGACTAGGTTTTTTTTTTTTTTAAATGTTAAAAAGATGAAAAAGATCTTTTCTTTCCAATCTTATTATTCCAGAACAGAGCAAGATTGGAGGGTCTCTTATCTGTAAGACTGAAACAGCAGCAGGGACATGAACAAATTACAAAAAGGTCAAAGGCTGCACATTTTGAAAGCTGTTTCAGCAGCCCCTGCAGTTGTAAATTAGCAAATGCTTTTAGGGTCATCTTTCCTCCTTGCTTCCCTCTGTCCCACTGCAATCTCCCCAGCCCCCACCCCATCCTAGTCCCTCTCTGCCCACCCCAATTATTTCTGATAAAGTGCAACCAGGTAAGTGATGCCTGTACGATCAGCAGTCCTAAATCAACACTCAGGAATGACCTCCGTGAGCAGGACCTGAATGAGGGCAGGGTGGGCGCGGGTTACAAAGTAATTCAAAGACAGTCCTCCTGTCCGTAAGGATTAATAGTTGATGATCCAGGAGGCAAAGATTTTTATAGAAATCTTGTAAGATCCATTTTTGTATGAGTAGATAAAAGATAGAATAATGACATTACTTGGGCCTAATGGCATTTTGAAGGGGGCTAATTTGATTCAGTTTATTTTAAAATATTCTATATATTTTGTTATTTGTTCTTCTATGATAAGATTAGGTGAGGAATTGCAAAATAAGTAGGCTGGCAAATGGTGAGAAGATGTTAAGTAAAAGGAGCCATAGGCCCAGCAGGTAGTCTGGAGATTAAGGTGCCTGGACCCCACATGGCTGACTGCATGGTTCCAGTCCCAGACTTGGCATCTTGAAAATCACACTGTGGGGGACCAGCAGTTGGCGTAATAGCTATGTCATTGGACTCCTATGTGGTAGACTGAGGTTCAAGTCCTGGACCCGGTGGCTTAAACTCATGCTATGCATAGGTGCATGCATGCCCAAGATCCCAGAGGAGAATGGAGGAGAAGGAATCACAGCATAGCCATCCCCCCAAGGGGTGGTTTCTCACTTTATGTCTCTCTGTCTCTCTCTGCCTTTCTGGTGAGTGCACATGCCCTATAGCAAAAAACTCTCAAAAATATTAAGAAAAAAAAAAAGAAAATCACACTGGGTACATGCACATACATGCCCAAAATCCTGAAAGGAGAATAGGGAATAGATTGAGGTATGCCCATTCCCCATTGGGGATAATTTTTCATTTCCTTTTCTCTCTCTCCCTCATCAACCCACATGCCCTATAGCAAATTGAAAAGAAAAACAAGCTGGCTCAGCAGTTACTACCCAAGATCATGGCTGACTGGGAAGGTAGGGGTGTGTGGGGAGGGAAGGAGAATCACAGTGGAAGACCCTGTTGAGGGTGCTTGACTTTCTCTGTCTCTCTTTCTCTGTCTCTCATTCTCATGAAATAAATAAATGAACTTTGAAATAATAGATATTAAGAAAAAGAAAATGGACGAAAAGAAATTAGGTGTACTCTTTCTGTCAAAGCTATAAATATGTATTAGTTAAATATAAACCTTTATCCAATAGACCAGGGACTGCAACCTTCCTCCATAAAAACAGTAAATACTCTTGGTGTTGTGGGAGATAGATAGATAGATAGATAGATAGATATACATATTGGGTTTTTTGCCATATGCTGTGTGCACTTGCCAGCGAGAGACAGAGAGAGAGAAAGTGAGAAATCGCCCTCCAGGGATGAATGGCCACATCCCAATCCCTTCTCCTCCATTTTCCTATTGGGCTTTTGGTTGCATACACACACACACACACACACACACATACACATACACACGCATCCTGCGTGATTTTCAAGCTGCCGTATTCAGGACTTGAACTGCTGTTGGCCATGTGGGAGTTCAGCACCTTAACTACTAAGCCACTTGCTGGCCCCAGGCCATATGGGTTATTTTCACAGCTTCTCACTTCTGCTGTTGTAGCATGACAGCAGCCACAGATAAAATATCAGCCAATGAGCTTGGCTGGGTACCAATATAACCGCCTTCACAAAGCAAGCTGGTCTGGCCCGTGGGCTGTGTTTGCCAACCCCTTGACTGAGGAAAACAGCCTTATACATTTCAAGGATCAAAATCAAAAGGCATTTATTTGGCCTCAGTAAGTACAAGGCATGGTGCTAGGCCCTCAATCATGAATGACAAATAGTTTGCCTTCAAGGACCTCACAATCTGGCATATTAGACTTTTTAGTGATTCAACCAATTTAGTGGATTAAGAAGCTACAATTCAGTGGGACAAGTACAATGATAAAAACAGTTTTAAAAAGTTCTGTGGGAGAAAGTGAGAAGACAAACCACAAATAGAAGAAGACATTTGCAAAGCACATAACTGACAAAAAAACATAGTATTCAAAATTTATAAAAAGCCATCCTTGAAAGCAGTCAGAAAAAAATAAGTAACCAAGTAGAAAAATGTCTTAAAAAAAACATCAACAGGTAATTCACCAAACAGGAAACATGAATGACCTATAAACATATGAAAAGATGCTTATCCTCACGAGGCAACAGGAAAATAAAAATAAAAACCACAATGCAATATAATTTCCCATCCATCACGGTGGCCAACTTCGAGAAGTCTGATGAACCAAGTGATGACAAAGATAGGCAGTAACTGGAATGCACAGATGCTCCTAGTCCTCGCGTAAAATGGCAACTGACTTTGGAGATCCCAAAATTCCTTTTTTTTCCTTTTTTTTGGAGAAGTTTTTTTGCTATAGGGCGCATGCGCTCGCCAGACAGACAGAGAGAGACAGAGAGATAGGAAGCAGGCAAGCACCCCCCAGAGGAGATGGCCACGCCGCAATCCCTTCTCCTCCATTCTCCTCTCGGGATCTTGGGCACGCACTCACACGCGCCTGGCGTGAGTTTAAGCCACTGGGTCTGAGACTCGAACCACGGTCGACTACGTGAGAGTCCAGCAACATAGCCATTACACTAACTGCTGGTCCCCCTTTTTTTTTCTTTTTAAGAGACATTTTTGCTATAAGGAGCGCATGCACTCACCGGAGAGACAGAGAGACAGAAATTAAGAAAACATCCCCAAAGGAGGGATGGCCATACCACAATCCTGTCTCCGTCATTCTCCTCTAGGGATCTTGGGCACATATGCACATGCGCCTGACATGAGTTTTTTAAGTCGCTAGGTTCAGGACTCGAACCATGATCAACTACATGGAAGTCCAGTGACATAAGCATGATGCCATCTGCTGGTTCCAGAGACCCCATACTTTTATTGTTTGATATACATTTCAGAGAAATTCCATCATGTGTGCATGTAAAAAAAATAGTTTACAGATATGCATATTAAGGAGTACATTTATAACATGAAAACAAATAAAATGGAAGCAACCTGAACATTTTTCTCCAGGCATATGTGGGAGAGCCATGCAATGAAATGCTATTCAGGACTAGACGGTGGGACGGGGGTGACACAGCTGGACCCACACGAGAAGGTCCTCAGATCACATCCTGAGACCTCCCTGTGCACCCTGGACATGAGTGTACACATGCTGGGGTCTGGGCTGGCTAAGGCTGGCTGTGGATTGTGGCATAAAGACGCTGTTGGGATGTCTCTCTATCCTTCCAGAAAGAAATAATACATAAATAAATATTTTAAAATACGAAGTAGGGCCAGCCAGTGGCATGGTGACTAAGGCTGCTGGGTCCTACATGACTGACTGGACAGTTTGTCTTGGACCCAGCAGTTTGTAAAACACACTGGGCCTGTGTGTGTATGTGCCCAAAATCCCAAGAGAAGAAGGAAGGAAAAGGGAACAGAGGTATAGCCGTTCCCCCTTTACGGGTGATTTCTTACTTCTTTCTGTTTCTCTCCAGTGAGCACACAGGCCCTATGGCCAAAAATCTAAAAAAAAAAAGAAAGAAGAATTACACATATATTATGGAAATAGTTCAGAAATATAAATCTTAATTCAAGGAATATTGAAGTGTCTTGCATGTGTCGGGCACTATTCTAGCTACTGTGGAGATAGCAATAAGCAAAACAAAGCCCCCACTCTTCATTTGTCCCCATTGAACAACGAGTCGTCACAGAATATATAAAGTACACTATTCAAAGTTTAAAGCATGCAAACAATACTATATGGTTAGGGGTACTTCATATAGTCAGCACAGATATTAAGAAATTCGTGGAAATAATACATTTCAATTTCTGGTTTCAAGCAAGCAGTGAAGGGGCTTGTGCTCACGGCGGGTCACGGGCAGGGCTCTGACAGTATTGCTAGTGCTTTAGGGTTTTTTGTTGGTTTTATTTTGTTTTTATGGAAAGTGATGATACAGGGATGTTCACCATCATTTATAATGTAGTAGTCTTATATATTTCTAAAGTATAATCCCCTGCTTAAAGGAAAACAGGCACGTCTTCAAGCTCTATCATTATACAGAGATTTTGATTATTGGGACCACGGTTATGTCCCTGGACTCCTACATGGCTGACAGCAGTTTGAGTCCCAGACCCGTGCATAGCCAAGATCCAGAGAAGACAATGGAGGAGAAGGGATTGCAGCGTGGCCATCCCTCCTAGGGGGTGATCTCTCCCTTTCCCTTTTACTGTGTCAGTCTCTCTATCTCTCCCCAGTGACTGCATAGACCCTAAGACTACAACCTCTACAAAAAAAAAAAAAAAAAAAATTTTGTTAATTAAATATTTAACAAAAAAAAAAAAAAAAAAAAAAGATTTTGATTATTAAATATTTCAACCAAACTCTAAAAAAGTGAATCTGCTGGCTATCCTGAATATTTACTTCTAGAGAGAAGGATTTGCTTAGCTAATGACAAAATTAAGTACATTACACAGTTAGAAAATAGAGCTGGTTACAGAGTTTGGTAGCAAATCAATTCAAGTATAGGCTTCATTTGGGTGTGTCAGGATTTGTAGGCAGGAACCCTACATCAGATGTTTATAATTCCTTAGACATTCACTTTAAACAGGAAAAAAGGAAAAAAAAAAAAAAAGATGAGGGCTTTGGGGAAGACAGAAAATGAGGAGTAATTTTAGCTGGGAGAGTTAGGCAAAACTTCGCCGTTGGGTATTTACAACTTTGGATCTCGGTGGCAACAAAACCTAAGCTTGCATGTCAGTGGTCTGTCATGAAGACTTTGAGGCAACATGTCTCCTTGTTGGATGGATCGATGGAAGCTGGGCTACACTGGAGGGCCGACTTGGCTCTGTAAACACGTCTGCGAGGAAAGGCAACTCCTGAGGACATGGCCCACAGCAGTCAGATCGTTAGAACTAGTGCGGGGTAGGCTGGTGCGGGGTAGGAGAAAACCTGTGATCAGCCAAGATATCTTGGGGCACTGGGGTCGGTGGTGGTCAGAGACAGCCCCTGTGGAAAAGAGAGTGGGAGGTACCCACGTATGTCTTTCTAATATGGGACCCTGAGGTGAGGAGCAAACTGGGCTTCTCAAAATTTTAAGATTCAAATCTTGGGAATTCCACACAAATTCTAGAGTTTAGGCTCCATGCTGTTAAATTCTGGAAATATGGATAGTAAATGATTGCTTTTATTAAAAGTTGAAAGACAGTCAGATCCTATTTGGAAGTAACTCATGTCATCCTAATGTGTGTTGCTGTCAATGGGGAGCTGTCTGATTAAAAATAATATAGGCCCAGTTTAAAGAGGGTGTCAACGCCAGCTAAGTTGTTCAGACTCGAACTAATGAGGACACTGGCAGTCGCGTTAGGTTTTTGGGCAAGTGAATCAACTGGTTGCCACTAAGAACCTCTCTGAGCCAACGCTTCCCATCTGTTTCACAGGAGATAATGAGTGCCTCATGCACTGAGCCGTGCTGTGATCACATCAGAGAAGTCTAATATTCCAGTCAAGAAAAAAGATGTGTTATAGACACTCGTGTGCTGAAGATAGATTCAGCGTTGTGAGTGGACCAATCAAAGAACAACCTCGAACTTGAACTAAAAGCAATTCTTACAGGCTGACTGTCAGGCTATACATACCCAAGCCCTCACTACAAGACGGGGAAGTGTGGAAGCCGGCCCACAAGAAGGCTCTGAAGAGCTCTGCCTCTTGGAGTTCACGTCTTCGTGCTGTCCCCTCCACACCGCACAGTGGGTCTATGTGCTCAGTAGAACATGGCAGGGTAGAAGTATGCTACGTCCCTCAAGATGAGGTGATGAAAGACATTCCAAGTTTCCTTCGGGTGTTTTTTTGTCTGGCTGCTTCTCCGTGTGTGTCTCCACTTCTCTGTGATCATTCACCTGGGGAGAAGACAGCGGCCCTGTCAAGCAGCTCTAAGAAGAAGCACCCATGTGGTGAGGAATTGAAGCCTCCTGACAATAAGCAATGGAAACTACTTTTGACAAAAGAGTTTTAAAAAATACATACATTTTTTTTAGAGTTTTATAAAATTCACAGAACATTGTAAATAGTACAACAAAGTAGCTTTTTGTACTCTCAAAACCTTCACACTCATCACTATTATGTAATTCCAGAACATCTTCAGCATCCTGAGATAGAAACCCTACAGCCCACTAACCAGCATTTCCAATCTCCCTCTCCCTAACTTCCCAGCCTCTAGTGACCACTAGTCTATGCTCTCCTTCTGTGAGGTCAACTTTTTTTTTTTTTTTTAAGAGGTTTTCCCCTTAGGGCATAAGTGCTCACCATAGAAAGAGAGACAGTAGAGGGAAAGTGAGAAACTACCCCCCAGGAGGGATGACCATGTTGTAATTCCTTCTCTACTCTCCTCCTGGGATCTTGGGCACACACACACACACACGGAATGAATTTCAAGTCACCAAGCATGGGACTTGAACCATAGTTGGGCATGTGGGAATCCAACAACATAACCACTAGGCCATCTGCTGGCCCCATAGGTCAATTTTTTTAGCTTCTGTTTATGAATGAGAACATGTAGTATGGGTCTTTCTATGCCTATATTATTTCACAGAACATAATGTCCTTTAAGCCTGACAATCTTGCCGCAAATGACAGGACTTCCTTCTTTTTAGTGGCTGAAGAGTATTCCATTTTGATGTTCCACAGAGAGATCATCAGAAAATTTATAGAGAATCCATATTATGAAAAACTTTGGAGCTAGACCCTAGCAAAAGTGGTTAAGGGACCAGATCCCACCTGGGTGATAGCAGTTCAAATCCTGGTCCCAGCAGCTTAAAAATACATAGGATAAGTGTAAAGACATGCCCTAAATCCTTACAGGATAGAGAAATGGAGGAAACAGGATTGTAGCATGATTATCCCCCATTGTGAAGTGTTCTCTATTACAAACACATATGCCCTCTGACAATTTTTTTTAAAATACATTTTAAAAACTGGGGCCAGCAGGTGGTGTGGTGGTTAAAGGCACTGGATTCCTACATGGCTGTCTGTGGTTCGAGTCCTGGACCTAGCGGCTTACTTTCTCTCTCTCTCTCTCTCTCTCTCTCTCTCTCTCTGTCCCGCTCTGGTCAAATTGAAATAAACAATGAATAAATAAACGTAAATAAAATAATACTTTTTTTTGAAGAGGTTTTCGCTATAGGGCGCATGCGCTCGCCAGACAGAGAGAGACAGAGAGACAGAAAGCAAGAAATCACCCCCCAGGAGGGATGGCCACACCGCAATCCCTTCTACTCCATTCTCCTCTTGGGATCTTGGGCATGCACACACACGCGCCCAGCATGAGTTTTAAGCCACCAGGTCTGGGACACGAACCGCAGTCGATTACATGGGAGTCTAGCGACTTAGTCATTGTGCTAACTGCTGGTCCCAAAATAATTAAAAATTAAAATAAAAAAAGGAAAAGGAAACGCATGGATTTCAAAAGTTTGCACCAACATAAACTCAACTTTAATTTCATTTTCCATGAACTTTTTTGAATTTTCCTCTTACATTTTCTCTAACAAGAGAGAGGGAGAGGGAACCCTCAATATGGTCTGGTCACCCCACTATTTCCTTTTCTGGTCATATTTCCTTACAGTTTCTTTATAATCAACAGATGAATATATGTCGGTGAACACATTGTTTGCATCTTAGCCATTGTGGACAGTGTTATGATAAACATGGGGGTGCAGGCATTTCTTCAATGTTCTGATTTCCTTTTCTTTAGCTATATACCCAGCAGTGAAATGTCTAGGGCATAGGTAGTACTGTTTTTAGCTTTTCAAAGAATCTTCGTAATGTTTGTCAAAGGTCTATACTACAATATTTAACATTCCTACCAATAAAGTGGAAAAGTTCTCCTTTCTCTACACCCTCATCAGCATTTAATTTTTTTTTTCCTTTCTGATATTAGCTATTCTAACTGGGATGAGATGATATCTGATTGTGGTCTTTATTTTGTATTGCCCTGATGTTACCGATGCTGAACATTTATTTACATAGTTGTGGTCTCTTGAAAATGTTTATTCAGATTATTTGCCTGTTTTCAAATTGGATTTCTTGTTTTTGGGCCTCTGAGTTGTCTGAGTTACTTATATATTTTATGTATTAATCCCTTGTCGAATGAATAATTTGCAGATACTTTCTACCATTCTGTGGGTTTTCTCTTCAATTTGTTAGTTGTTTCCTTTGGTATAAACTTTCTCATTTGATGTAAATCCCATTTGTTTACATTTGCTTTTGTTGCCTGTGCTTTTGAGGTTTTAACCAAACAAAAAACAAAACTTTGCCCAAATCAGTATTTTTTTTTTTTATTTTCATTTTCTACATTAATTCACTATACACCATCACAACACACCAATGAATTTTCCATCCAAAATACACTGTGCACTGGTTCAATCAAGCACATCAACATACATGTTCTCAGCAAATAATTTTCCAATTCTTACATCCTGCATACCTTGCCCTTTGTCTTGCCATCCCTGATTTCCCATCCCCCACCCTCTGCTATGTCCCATCTTCCTCCTCCATTGTCCCTGGCATCCATGGTTGCCCTCCATGTCTTCCGCCCCACCCTCCCATTCAATTGTTCTGCCAATGAACTTAATTAGTCTAAATATATCCAATAGCTAGCACAGCTGACACATACCTATACATGTACCCAAATCTGACCCTAGGCATAAACCCCAGTGAGTAGAATGAACATACTATAAACTAGTACCCAGCTGTGCCCATACAGCTCGCTGCAGTC
>NW_006159530.1:2364174-2392373 GCF_000334495.1 Tupaia belangeri chinensis | reverse complement strand
CACACAGGACTGGGGGGCCGCGCAGGACCCGCCGCCGGTCCCCAAATCTGTATCTTAAAGCATTTCCCCTGTTGTTTTTTCCTAGTACTTTCATAGTTTGTAGTCTTTTATTTAAATCTTTAATGAGATTTGAGTTGATTTTTATAAAAAGTATAAAATAGGGGTCTAGTTTCATTGTTATGCAGATAGAGATCCAGTTTTTCCAGCACCTAGTCTCTTTTGTTAAAGAGACTGTCTTTTCCCCAGTGGACATTCTTGGAATGAGTCTTAGGATAAGTTGGCTGTGTATAAACGTTATTTCTTGGTTCTCTGTTCTGTTCCATTGGTATGTGTTTGGGTTTTGTTGTTTTGCCAATGAACGTGTGCACTTTCCAAAGAGAACGAGAGTTAGAGCATCCTCCCAAATGGCGTTGCCAATGAACGTGTGCACTTTCCAAAGAGACAGAGAGTTAGAGCATCCTCCCAAATGGGGCACAGTCATACTGCAAGCCTTTCCTTCCCTTTCTCCATCCTATCAGGATTTAGAGCATGCAAGAATATGCATCTGGAGTGTTTTTCAATCAGTGGGGGAGTGGTGGGGTGATATATTTGAAGCTCAGTCAGTCATTCATATGAGATCTAGCTTTCTATGCACAGACTTAACCACTAGACTACAGAGCTGTTCATATCTGTTTTTATGCCAATACCATGCCGTTTTGGTTACTTTAGCTTTGTAGTATATTTTGAAATCTGGTAGTGTGATGCCTCCAGGTTCTTCTTTTTTTCTTTTAAATGATAGAAAACAGTGCACATTTGTGTATGTGCACGAGAGAGAGGGAGAGGGAACCCTCAATATGGTCTGGTCACCCCACTATTTCCTTTTCCCAGAACTTTAGCTCCTCAGAATCCTGGGTGCCCATGTACATGCTCAACATGTCTACCAGGTTGACCCAGGATCCAAACTACAGTCTCCCTATGGCTTCCAGCATTGCAGAGCATTAGCACATTACTGTTGCACCACAGTGGCTGGGGCTCCAGCTTCATTCTTCTTACTAAAAAACTGCTTTAGCTATTCAAGCTCTTCTATAGCTCTCTCTCTGTTTAATGATTGTTTTTTCTATTTCCACAAAGAATGCCATTGGTATTTAAAAGGCATTACATTGAGTTTGTAGATCACTCTCAGTACTATGGACATTTTAGCAATGCTAACTCATTCAATCCATGAACATCAGGCGTTTTTCCTTTTCTTGTATGTCTTCTCAGATATTTTTGCATCAGTGTTTCACAGTTACCATTGTAGAAATTCTTACCTCCTTGGTTAAACTGATTCCTAGGTCATTATTTTTTTTGTAGCTATTTTAAGTGTGATTGCATTCTTGATTTCCTTATCAGACAGTTTGTTATTGGTGTATAGAAACACTACTGGTTTTTCATGTATTGTTTTCATATCCAATTGTACTGAATTTATTAACAGTTCTTAGAGTTTTTCGGTGGATTCTCTAGGTTTTTCTACATATAAGATCATATCATCTGTAAGGAGAGACAATTCAACTTCCACCCTTTCAATACGGTTGCCTTTTCTTACTTTCTCTTGCCCAACTCAAACTAGAACTTCCACCAAAAGTTATTTGATTAAATCATTCTAAAAGCAGATCCTCTAGCTTTAACCATGCCTTCAGACGCTACTGCTCTGGTGGACAGATTCACTACAAGCTCAAGAACACCTTCAAGCCAGAAACACTGAGCTAAGCTGCTCCTGGATCCCTTGACCCTCAGAAATAAATACCTTTTGTTTTAAACTGCTATGACTTGGAGTGTTTTCTTACATAGCCGTGGATAACTAATACAGGGATTTGGACAGAAAGGAAGACTATCACCATGAGTGAAGAGATTCTTTACAAGTTGACAGTATTCACAAATTCTTCTTGAGAATAGGACTTTTCTTTTCACCTTGACTTTTTCCAACGTATTCAGGTTGGACCTGTGTACAGTGGCTTCTTCGTAAATGGCTGTTGCTACTGAGTGAACAGGGGCTCTACATTCTGTGAAGGTGAATCATGGGTGAGAGGAGGGGACAAACAAGCTTCACGTATAACGTATGTGTAAGGAGACAAGCTCCACTGCCACCCTGACCTGAAGTGTCCTCTGAAGTCTGCCCAATTGTTAGCACATCTAACTGTTAAACCGGGACACAGGGAGAGCTAAAGAAACCCTCTTAAGGAAAACAGGAGAAATGAATGGGAAACTAACAACGGACAGCCTTCTACACCTGTGAACATGGTGGTTTCTTTACTCAGTTGTACATCATTATTTTGCTTCTATTATGTGCTATGTTCCCTAGGTAAAAATTAATTATGGTCTCTGACTTGAAAGAGTGCTGATGTAAGTTGCCCTGATTATGTAAGATGCATTTTCCCATTCCAGTGAAATGCAATCGCTTTCTAAGAGTTTTTGAAAAAAATGTCTCTGTGGCTATTTTCCCCCCTCCCCTCCAGAGAGCAAATGTGCTGGCCAGAGATAGAGAGACAGAGACCGAGAAAGAATCCCTCCAATGGGGCATGGTCATGCTGCGATTATTTTTCCTCCATTCCTCCTCTTTGGCAAGATTTTGGGTGTGCATGCCCATGTGCCAGGAGTGTTTTTCAAGTTGCTGCAGCCAGGACTTGAACCATGGCCAGCCATAGGGAACCGGGTTCCCTAACCATTGCTATTTCTTTTTTTGTTTCTTTTCTTTTTTTTACAAATCTAGTCTTAAAAGATTATTCTTTTTTTTTTTTTTTTTTAAAGGTTTTTGCTATAGGGCACGTGTGCGTGCGGCGCGTGCGCTTGCCAGACAGACAGAGAGAGAGAGACAGAGAGAAAGTGAGTAATCACCCCCCAGGGGGGATGGCCACGCCGCAATCCCTTCTCCTCCATTCTGCTCTCGGGATCTTGGGCACGCACGCACACGCGCCCGGTGTGAGTTTAAGCCACCAGGTCTGGGACTCGAATTGCGGTCGACCACATGGGAGTCCAGCGACATAGCCATTACGCTAACTGCTGGTCCCTTATAAGATTATTCTAAACCACGCAGTGCTCTCTGAGATTCTGCCCTTTGCCTGATGATGTACCTCATCTCTTAAGTGAACATCAGTGATCTAACAGCAGGTCATGGGCATAGGTACTGTATGGATTTTTATTTCCTGGTTAGATTCTATCTCAAACTATCAATCTCACATAATACCTGCTGTAGCCATTTTTATCCCCTCTATTTCTTTTCTGAGATGCTTGTCATAAGCCACATGCATTCACCAAAGAGAGACAGAGGGGGAAGGTAAGAAATCAGCCCTGAGGGGCCACAGCCATGTCACAATCCCTTCTCTTCTACTCTCCTTTTGGGACTGTGGACACGTATGCATACGCCTCTGGTGTGGTTGCCAAGCAGCCAGGTCCAGAACTCAAGCTGTGCAGTTGGCCATGTGGGATCCAGCGCCTTAACCATTAGGCCATCTGCTGACCTGTCATCTCTATTTGTTGGATTTTACTAGTAAGAGCCATTTACAAAGAGTACAAAACACAGTTTCCATATCTGATTTAATCTTCACAGCAGCTTTGTGAAGAGAAGAGTATTCAATGCCCAGTAAAGCTCAATGTCATTCTACACTTGACTCCGTTCACAAAGCTGGCGAGATGCAAACCTGTACTTCAAGGGTCTGCCTCTCAGAAACCTACATTCTTACTCATGGTACCAAATACCTCACCCTAATACACTGCTAACATGCGTAGAGCACTCGACTCTGTGCTGGGTGCTGTGCCAGTCATTTTGCATTTGTTATCTGTCTTGAAGGGCAAGGAACTGGGTGATACGAAGGGTACGATAGGATCAATGACAAACTGGGTGATACGAAGGGTACGATAGGATCAGTGACAGAGACCATCCATTCTCGCTATTTTTTCATTGTGGTCTGTGCTCTAGAAGCATAAGCATCACCTATCTCAGGCCCCACTCAGACTTTCTGAATCAGACTCTGTTTTTTTTTAGAGATTTTTGCCATAGGGTGCATGCACTCACCAGACAGAGAGAGACAGAGAGACAGAAAGCGAGAAATCACCCCCCATGGAGGATGGCCATGCTGCAATCCCTTCTCCTCCGTTCCCCTCTTGGGATCTTGGGCACGCACACACACGCGCCCGGCGTGAGTCTTAAGCCACCAGGTCTGGGATGCAAACCGTGGTCGACTACATGGGAGTCCAGCGACATAGCCATTATGCTAACTGCTGGCCCCCAGACTCTGTATATTAACAAGATCTCCAGGTGACTTGGAAGTACACCAAAGTCTGAGAAGCACTGCTAAGACCTAAGAAAAACCCTAATTCCTGTGATGGGTGGATTTCATTAATGTAGTGCATGTCTAAATGTTACCCCTGAACCAGCAGCGTAAGTGTCACCTGGGAACTTGATAGAAATGCAAATTCTAGAACCATGCCCCAGATCTAGCAGAGGAGAAACGCTAGGGCAAGAATCTGTTTCAGCCCTCCAGGTAATTCTGACTATCCTGAGGTCTGGCGATCCTATTTCTAATTCCATGCAATACTTAACACCTGGGCTCACCCAGGAAAAAGGAGTCAGCAGCGACACCCTGTGGAGCAAGGGAAGTTTGCATCTCTTCTAGGAGTACACTGGCTCCTTATCCCCAGGAGGATGAAGCCTTCATGAATCTGTTCTTTGCCCACAAAAAACTACAAAGCTGATTTATTTTTCTGCAAACCATTAGCTTTAGGGTCCTGTGAACATTTTGGTCATGCAGTCTCGATTCTTTAATTCAGCAAACATTTATTCATTCATCACCAACTAGGTATAAAAGATGAGGACAAAGGTAGTACAGAAGATACAAAGTATATCAAATTGAAGCCATCTACTAAGGGTCATATCCACACCGCCCAGCTACTATGTGGGTGTTGGCTGGCTGGAAAGCCATTATTTCCTAATTAATTATTTTCCAAAACCCACCCCATCTTCACATGCACGAGATATATTACTATTTGTTGTTCCCATTTTATTATTTATTTATTTATTTTGCGAGGGAGGTTTTTGCTATAGGGCACATACACTCGCCAGAGAGACAGACAGAAAGTGAGAAATCACCCCTGGGGGGGAGGGAGGGTCACGATGCAATCCCTTCTCTGCCATTCTCCTCTCTGGATCTGCCTGGTGTGAGTTTAAGCCGCCTGGTCCAGGACTCAAACCCCGATCAACTATGTGGGAGTCCAGTGATGTAACTAACCATTATGCCATATGCTGGTCCCTGTTGTTCCCATTTTAGAAAAGGGAATGTAAGAACTGTTTCTGGTTTGTTTTTCATCATATAGCAGTTCTTACGGTGATCTCCAAGGATTACTGTTACTAAAATCAGTTCATATGTGTGTTTCAAGTGTAGAACCACAGAGAATCACCAAATCATACCATTAGGGTACTTCACAAAATTATCAAGAAAAAAACAAAGTCACATTGAGCTATCAATGCCAGGTGGCATTCTAGGTTCGTTTCCTAAGTGACTTGCTTGTGTGGTATATCAAATTCTTGTCTCGAGAAAATTCAATTTCAAAATTTGCATGGATCTGGGCTAGAGATCTAGAACCAGCTACAAGCCACAGAACTTTAATTTTTAGGGACCAGCAGAATGGCATAATGGTTATGTCACTGGGCTCCCACAAGACCAACTACGGTTCGAGTCCTGGACCTGGAGGCTTGAAATTCATGCCAGGTACATGTGAGTGAATGTTCAAAATCCTGAGAGACTGGAGAGGGGATCGTGCTGTGACCATCTCCCCTGGCGGTGACTTCTCGCTTTCTGTCTCTGTCTCTCTGGTGAGCACATGTGCCACGTATATGCAAAATCTCTTAAACATTCTTTTAAAGGATAGTAAACATAGGGTCAGAATTGGAACTTTGTAATGTGAGCAAAGATGTGAGAAGAGTTTTCCTGTATGAGTCATCCTTGCAGAAAAATTTAAAAATGCGAAGATACTATTTCAAACTCATCTCAGCTCGAAGCAGATTGTCGCTAAGTTCTTTCTGGGGATTGTTACTATCACTTTAAAATGTTCAACTCTTCCATT
Source organism: Tupaia belangeri chinensis (assembly GCF_000334495.1). Taxonomy (NCBI): domain Eukaryota; kingdom Metazoa; phylum Chordata; class Mammalia; order Scandentia; family Tupaiidae; genus Tupaia; species Tupaia belangeri. Next base: position 2,386,295 of record NW_006159530.1, on the reverse strand, counting down.
TCAAACCTTGAATTCCACAGCTATTTTAGCACTGGTTATGCAAGCTGTATTATGCCCCCTGGTGGCAATACGGGTAGGAAGATGAGACGCGCGTTTTAATCAAAGGGAGAGTGCCCACGTAATTGAAATAGGTGGCAGGCCCTGATTTGAAATGGAATTTCATATAAAACTTTTCTGGTTTTACTAAAAATAGGAAACATCCCGTTCAACTGAAATCGGATGTATTAACTTCAGACTGCAAGGTGCATATTTCAATTTCCCTTGCTTTGTCAGAAAATGGATTAGCCCCTTGAAATATGTCAGTTGAACTTGAAATTAAATATGTGCTCTACATCGAGGTAAGTAGCTGAACTTGCAGAAGATAACTTTAACGTCTGTGTCGTCACAGAATTGAAGATCAGGCCTCAGCACACGCCGCATCCGTGCGATGCCCGTCGCTGCTTCCAAGGACTTATCTTCCCCACGTTAACACGGTTTAAAATGTTACGCGGCCCAAATAAAAATTTTTGAGAAGGCCCTTGGGAAAAAAAAAAAAGTTATTTTTTAATTTTATAATGTACTCTTCAATCAAAATGGCCAACTATAGGTTTTAATATAGATTATACTGAGGTGATCTTGAATAAGGCTTTTTCCCTATTTGGGGACAAAAACAGGTGAGAGTAAGGCTATCAACCCTCTAGAGCGTATGCTGACATTGGTGGGGGGGGTGCACAAACGCTGAGTGTCTCTCGGTGGTTAAAGAGAAACCTGACCCTGATGATAATATTACTTTGACATGGGAGAAAAAAAATGGCTATTCCATCAGTAAACATTCTAGTGTTACCAAGTACGAGGCCTGCTAAGCCTTAGCCAAAACAGACGCACTAGGCTGTCAGGGAAGTCTTTTCTGGCATACTTTTCTTCTTCTTTTTTTTTTTAATGTAAAAACACATCACAACTGTCCTGACAACCCAATAGTTGCTGGCCTCAAAAAATCCAAAGTCTAGCCAGGTAGAAAACATGTATAAAAAAATTACATAATAGCCTGTTGCACAAATAGTACCAGAAGAACAAAAGGAAAAGCTGACAGTTACAAAAAAAAATTACAGTTGAGTTTGGATTGAGACTTGAAAAGCAAGTGTTTTTTGAGCCAAGGAGACATTACGCGAAGGAAGAAGTGTTGACGAGCTGACACCCAGACAGCGCAGCCCTGCTTAAGGGTGAAGTTCAGAGCAGTGGCAGGAAAAAGGGTTAGAGTCTAGATCGGGGAGGGTCTTATTCAAGCAAGTTTATACTTTGTCCTATAGGCAAAGATCCCAGGACTCTTTAACTCTTCTGTTTAGTAAGAAGTTAGGTCCAAGAAATTTCATAGGCGTTATGTCCTAACAAAGCGTAAGGAAGAAAAATAACAAACTCAAAACACTTTTACTTTCCTCTTAATTGGATGTCTGTGCCTATGGGGCACTTGAAGAGCTTCTCAGACTTTGGAATCAGATTGGCTAGTGCCACCGCATCTCCTATTCCATGATTTTCATGCGATGCAGTTGTCTCTCAAGGGACTTTGGTTCCACAACCCCCAGGCAAACTTCAAACATGCTCAAGTTCCCTGAGGACACTACTTGCGTATATCCTGCCTACTTCCATATTCTTTACATCATCTTTAGGTTACTTACAATGCGATGTAAGTGCTACGTAAACATCGGGTGGTTGGAGAAGTCATGACTCATTTTTGCATAGAAAAGCAGACAAATACATCATGACTCTCCCAGTAGCCTAATAGTTGCCATATTGTACTGTCTCCCTGTTCCTATTGTTGATTTGTTTTTTAATATTTTCAGTTTGGACTGGTTGAATCTGCAGGTTCCATCTCAAACTGCAGATATACAGGGCCAATTGTACTTGTTTCATAGGAAACACCAGAACTCCAGCTTCACAAGGAATGTCATGGAAAGGAGTGGGACATGGCCTAACGACGACACTCACAACTACCTTGGGCTGGGAGTTTGCAATGGTGTTGAGATAGCAAGTACTGATGTTCCCTTTAGAACTTCTAGAAGATCCCATGGTTCCCCTGTGAGATCACTATGGCACCGAGGGAGCGTGTGAAAAGCACACAGCCTGTGCACGGATCACTGACATAACAATCTGCACATCGGACGACTCGAACGTCTTCGTAAAGATGGGTCAGACACTGGAAAGTGGTTAAGGGTGTTCTAGGTACCTCAAGTGAGAAATCATGAGGATGCAAATTACAACACGAGCAAAGATGGAAGAGGGAGACTTCTCTATATTAATCCACAATTCTTGCTAAAAGGAATAGGAGGGGTAGTGGCTTAAGAAGGTGAGTTCCTTTTCCAACATGGACAAAAGTATGGATACTATTCACTACAATATGCTCTTAAATATTTGAATAATCATGGAATCTAGTTGGTTTCTCTTGCAATTTTGTATTTTATTTCATGCATAAAAACATTACTCTGAAAGGGTCCACTAAGCGTCTAGATGCCAAAAAGTTAAAAACATCTACTGCCCATCGGACATACAGGCCCGAAATTCAGAAGTGTGACAAATGTAAAATTGTACATGAATGTAACAAAAGTTGTATAGATGTTTAACTCAGGACTGAAGCCGTGAGGGTAGATAGAAGTGCTTAAGAGAAAATGCAGAGGTTGAAATGAGGGCAGGGGCAGAAGCCTAGAAAACACAAACCCCTGAGAGGTGAAGAGAACGAGGCCAAGGGGGGGTTAAAACAAGAATTAAAGAGCACCAAGGCAAGATCGAGCGCGTTTGGTTGACATGTAAATATTTTCTCAAAAACACTTAAAACCATACTGACTCTGTTGTTATAGAGTCACAAACAAAAGGAATGTCATGGAAAGGAGTGGGACATGGCCTAACGACGACACTCACAACTACCTTGGGCTGGGAGTTTGCAATGGTGTTGAGATAGCAAGTACTGATGTTCCCTTTAGAACTTCTAGAAGATCCCATGGTTCCCCTGTGAGATCACTATGGCACCGAGGGAGCGTGTGAAAAGCACACAGCCTGTGCACGGATCACTGACATAACAATCTGCACATCGGACGACTCGAACGTCTTCGTAAAGATGGGTCAGACACTGGAAAGTGGTTAAGGGTGTTCTAGGTACCTCAAGTGAGAAATCATGAGGATGCAAATTACAACACGAGCAAAGATGGAAGAGGGAGACTTCTCTATATTAATCCACAATTCTTGCTAAAAGGAATAGGAGGGGTAGTGGCTTAAGAAGGTGAGTTCCTTTTCCAACATGGACAAAAGTATGGATACTATTCACTACAATATGCTCTTAAATATTTGAATAATCATGGAATCTAGTTGGTTTCTCTTGCAATTTTGTATTTTATTTCATGCATAAAAACATTACTCTGAAAGGGTCCACTAAGCGTCTAGATGCCAAAAAGTTAAAAACATCTACTGCCCATCGGACATACAGGCCCGAAATTCAGAAGTGTGACAAATGTAAAATTGTACATGAATGTAACAAAAGTTGTATAGATGTTTAACTCAGGACTGAAGCCGTGAGGGTAGATAGAAGTGCTTAAGAGAAAATGCAGAGGTTGAAATGAGGGCAGGGGCAGAAGCCTAGAAAACACAAACCCCTGAGAGGTGAAGAGAACGAGGCCAAGGGGGGGTTAAAACAAGAATTAAAGAGCACCAAGGCAAGATCGAGCGCGTTTGGTTGACATGTAAATATTTTCTCAAAAACACTTAAAACCATACTGACTCTGTTGTTATAGAGTCACAAACAAAATTATACAACATTATAAGAAATATTTTGAATATTGTCTTTAAAATTCGTTATTATGAAATTTTGAAAGTTATTAACTGTCAAGAACTATGGGGTATGAGCAAAAATTTTGTGATATGTTTGTGGAAAAATGTAAAAAGTAAGTAAATACATGGAAAAAAGGGAAAAACCACGAACATCGAGATAGTTGTGCTATTGAGACAAAGGGATATAAGTATTAGACAGGAAGAGGTTAGGAAGAAAAACGCACCCGTGGAATTCTTAAGTAGGAAAGTAGGAGTCGACAGCTCAGGGGTCAGTGCAGATAAAGGAACTCCCATGACAGGCATGCGGTGAAGTAGATTCACAAGTCTAGATTAGTTTTCTAGAAATTAGCTCATGACAAATGAAGGGCAGTAACTCAAAGTAAAGATAGGTGTAAGGGGGCTGAAAGTTTCAAAATGTAGGATGAGCTCTGGTCCTGCTTACCCCAGCCTCATCCCCTTTCTATGGGTCACAATTACTACTAATATTTAAAGGGAAGCTAGGAAGGGACAAGGCGACAGCTCAACTATATACCACGTCTACTCCCTGGACACCTCATTTTTGCCGCTTCTCTCCCTGGAAGCCGGGTCTCGACCTACATTACACTCACACTGTTCAGTACCTGCGCCGTCATGGTGCCACAGGTAAGGAGCCTGCTACTCTGCAGTGCTGGAAGCCATGTGGCCACCACAGGTTTAGATCCCAGTTCACCCGAAACACGCTAGGCACCAGTGTCCAAGATCATGCCTCGCTGGAGTGCTGTGGAGAAGGGGATCAAGCATGATGAGACCCTGTCAGAGTCCCGCCCCCTCTCAGATGTGCTGGCCTGGTATCGTGAGTAAAATGAATTGCTCTAGTCACGTTTCATGTTTTCATTCATTCTTTTCATAAAATTGCCAGGGGCATTAATGAAGAAACGGACTTCTATGCTCAAACTTTTAAATAATTACATCAGAAAACATGGTACAGTAGAAACATGCCCGACTTTGGTATCATACAGAATGCAGTTCAGTTAACTTCAGCTATAAAATAATAATGAAAATATTTACCTCGAGGAAACACCAATGGCAGAAGAGTCAGGGCCCGAGAAAGTCACAGCTCTGTATGCCAACGAGCAGCACAACGGCAGCCGTGACAGGAACCAAAGCACCCCAGACATTTCAAAGGTAGCGACTTTGTTTTAATGCAATCACTACTTACAAAAACGGGCAAAAGGGAGACATGAATACCTGCACACGTTACCACAATTATAAGTTAATAAAAGCCTACATTAAATGCGTCTTTTATAAAATAACCACTTATCCGAGTACCTAAAAGCTGAATGAGCCTGCAGTATTTGGTACTTCGATACTTCCATTAGCTTCAGCTTCACTAGTCCCTTTCCAAACAAAAAGTCAAAAGGTGGCCAGCTGTTTACAAAAAGGCGTGTCCCTCTGTGCCTCAGGTGGCCGTTCTGAACATCCTCCTCTTCAGCTCAGCTGTTTTCTCCTCTATGTCAGCACCACAGTCCTCTGTCACCTTCTCAATGCCTTCATGGTACTTCTCCAAAGCTGTTTTCAAGTTTAAAAATATTTCCTAAATGGAAAATAAAGCAGAATAAAAGTGACTATTCCATGCAATGACCTAAACTAAAAATGAGTTATAGGAATTCCTATAAGTTTCACTCATATTTTTTTTTTTTGGAGAGGTTTTTGCTATACAGCGCATGTGCTCACCAGAAAGACAGAGACAGAGAGACAGAAAGCGAGAAATCACTCCCCAGGGAGGATGGCCATGCCGTAATCCCTTCTCTTCCATTCGCCTCGCAGGACCTTGGGCACACATGCACACGCGCCCAGTGTGATGTTTAAGACATCGAGTCCGGGACTCGAACTGCGGTTGACTACATGGGAGTCCAGTGACCCAGCCATTATGCTAACTACTGGTCCCAGTTTCACTCATATTTATTAATATTTTAAAGTCTTAACTCGTAAGTGCACACACACACAGGTACCTGCTCTTATTAAAATTTCATTGCAAGCTATATAAACACTTTTAAAAAAAGTCTGCTACTTAGAAAGAACAACAGAAGCACGTGACAATATCTAGAATCCCAAGAGACTAAGAAAAGTCATATTTATAATTACGAAGAAAAGCTTGAGGGCTTTCCATGTTAAAACATTAAAAAAAAGAAACAAACAAACAAACAAAAACAAGATTACTGTACATGACAACAACCTCTGCATTTGACCCGGTTATCATTTAGAAGACATATAAACAGACTGAATAAATACCATATAGGTCTGAAAAGTACATTAACACCTTCCAGAGTTTTTGTTTGCTTGTTTTTTTTTTGTTGTTGTTTTTTTAAATAAACTAAATAGATAAGTAGAAAGTAAAAAAATAAGTCCCTCCCAGGGAGATGGCCATGGTGCAATCCCTTCTCCTCCCTTCTCCTCTTGGGATTTTGGGCACACAGGTACACATGCCCAGCATGATTTTCAAGATGCTAGGTCCAGGACTCAAATCTCAGTCAACCACCTAAGAGTCTAGCACCTTAACCACTATACCACCTGCTGGCCCCTCCATGACATTTTTCTTAAACCTACAATTTTGGCTACTACTTACCTTCATTTAACTTCTAGCAGATACTGTCTGATTTGAATAAATTACATAGAGAATAATTTAATAGAGTATGAATTCATAGTGCTCCAAAAAGGGCACTATTTCTAGAAACTCTGCCACCTAAGCAACTTTGAGAACTATTTCTTCAGATTAAGTGAATATAAATATACGCTTAAGATTAAACATTCTCTAAAAAACCAAAACCATAGTTATTAAATCCTAATACAAAAGTAAAAGAGTGTGTTTCGATTTCTAGGCTCTAAGCAGATATCAAATTACTACAACTATGATAGAGTATGAACCATTAGGAAAATAAATAAAAAACGTTGAAAGCTTTATTTCTTAAATCTTGTATTAAAAAATAAGGTGAATTCGTTTTTAGCTTGTGTGAATGCCATTTAAAAAAATCAGCGTATTCAGCAGCTATAGATCAATTTAATCTCCTAGTTCTATGGGCATATATGTTTATTCATACTAAAAAGAAAGCTGAATACATTTGGTAGAAAAATATTACTTGTAAGAAACTATCAAAACTAAGTATGGCTAAATAAAGGTAAAGAGACGATCTATAAATATCCAAACCAACCATTTCGACACACCCAAAGGTACACTTTCCTCCTGAGAGCGAGTAACACTCTCCAGGAAGAGCCCAGCCCTGCAGACAGAGCGGCCACAGCTGAGCGAAACAGTAAGGCCCACTTCCGGCGGCTCGTCCACAGAGCACATGCGCACCTGCAGTCCCCAGCCAGTCCTCATGAGATGTTTACGGTGACAGACCACAGCCCTCACACACGCCACATACTGATATTTTAGAGTTTCCAATTAAATCCTGTATCCAAGCAGAACCTTATAATAAGCGCTCACAGTAATTCACACGTCGGTCTTATGATGTGATGGCCTCACTGAGGTTAAATATTTTTAAACTCAAAATCTAGTTCCATGCTGTCCAATGTGGTAACCTATAGCCACAAGTGCCTATTTCAATAGGATTTAAATTAAATCTAATTAAAAATTCACTTCCTCAGTTACACTAGGCACACATCAGAGGCTCAAAAGACACACACAGGCCTGCCCTGCGGCAGAGCCGGTTGGGCAGTGCACCAAGGCAGGCAGATCCCATCCAGGCCTGGCAGCTTTGCACTGGTGTGTGCATGCCTGAGGTCTTGACGGGAAGAAAAACTGGAGGGAAAAAACTACAGCAAAACCAGGCCCCACTAGGGGCTTTTCTCCTTGTCTCATATGCATGCATACTATGGCAAAAAAAGGAAAAAAGAGAAAAAAATCCACATGTGCTTAGTGGCCACAGCACAGGGAAACATTCTCATTATTCTGAAATGTTCTACTGAACAATGTTCATCTAAATAATTATCTCACTTTTCAAATCAGAGAAATTGAATATTATACAATATCCATGGAGATGTAGAAGCTAGCATGGCCATCCACACCACCACAAGTATGTATTAATTTATCGAAGAAATATATTATTGGATTTTTCCTTAGGCAACACTGTAAATAGTACAACCAGAGACACAAGGAACAGCAGGCCGTACTGAACACTGAGCACCTCAAACAGAGCTGGTGCGGATGTGGAGCTAAGTTCCTAAATGCATTTCAATGCAACAGAGTTTCATGTGACTAGCCACATGGTGCCAGCAGCTGCCTAGCGCATGGCAAAAATCGATATTATTTCAAATAGACCAAAAATACTATAGTATTTGAGAAGGCGAGAAACCAAGGATAACTGAAAGGGGTCAGGCGAAGGAGTCAGAGAACGTCAGGATGTAATTTCCATCAAACCTTAAGGAATTAAAGGATTAGCTTAGATGCACAATCTTGACGGTCTTAGAGGGGGGATTGTGCCTTCCATGCTTTCAGTTCACTTCCTGAATCAAGTGTAATGCTGGACACCCAGACGACGCGTAGGCCGCTGGGTGAGAAACGGACTGACTGAAGGAAGAAACGGCAGGGAAACTGCTCCAACAAGGAAGTACAGTCTTAAGGACGTTATGTTAGCAGGAATAGGTGTCTGGACTACTTAATATCAAGTGCAGGTTTGATGCAGGACAAGCTAAGATCAAGGAGGAAATTCTGCAAAGCCATGCTATGAACCATGAGTATTACAAAATTGGGTGATGGATATATGAATGGAAGGGATAATCAGGAACAGTGTGACTGCATAAAAAAATCATGAAATTGACCTAGACTATCTGTGTGTCCAGATTATCTAAAGCACGTCCAAACTGCAATTCTTCGTGACAGAAAATGACACCAGTGAGAAATATATAACAATTTATGAAGTAACTGAGTGAAACAGGGAGGACAGAGAAGATGAGAACGGATGCAAGAAAATATGAAATGTAATTTTATTTATTTATTTACTTATTAGCTGTTTGTGGCCAAAACAAGAAACCTAAGATTTTTTAAAGCTTTCCAACTAGAGGGAATACTTGGAACTAGAACAGGTAAGTTATTTATGGGATTTCTTGCTTTCTGTCACACATGAGCCCTTCAGCAAAAATCTCTCACAAAAAAAAAAAAAAAAAAGAAAAGAAAAGAATGGCTGGGAAACTGGGGTGAATTAACCTGAATAAGAGAGGGCTGAAGGACCCCCAGATGATACAGTGGTTAAGTTGTTGGACTCCCACTTAGTCGACTGCAGCTGAGTCCCAGACCCAGCGACTTAAAACTCACACCGGGCACGTGTGCATGTGTGCCCAAGATCTCAAGAAGAGAACAAAGGAAAAGGGACAGAGGCATGGCCATTCCGCCACAGGGTGATTTCTCACTTTCTCTCTCTCTGTCTCTCCAGCGAGCACGTGCATGTGCCCTATAGCAAAAACCTCTCAAAAAAAAAAAAAAAAAAAAAAAGAGATGGCTGAAAGTTCCCATGATTATTATCTTCAAATGTCCAAAGGGTTAATAAGTAGAAGGAGATAGATTTGTTGGAGAGAAGCTCTGGGTACATTAGAGTACAGAAATGAGTTTTTTAAACTCAAAACAAGAAGTAACATTTTAACAACTAAAGCCGCCCTAGTAGAACATGGTCATAAGCTCTGTAGCATGAAAATGACCACGCTGAACCCTCAGTGGCTTTCAAAAGCCATGCTAGAAATCACAGGTTCCCAGGGCCCACCACTGGAGATTCTACTTCAATATACTTGGAGGGAAGGTTGTTCAATTGAAAATTCCTAATTGAATTCTAATACACAGCCAGTTTTGAGAAACAGCATGCTAGATGATCTCTCTCTCTTTATAGAGATTTCTGTGATGGGGAGGGTGTGTGCTCGCTGGAGAGACAGAGAGACAGGATGTGAGAAATCACCCCCCACGGGGATGGCCATCCTGCAATCCCTCCTTCATTCTCCTCTCAGGATCTCGGACATACACAGGCATGAGTTTTAAACTGCTGAGTCCAGGACCTGAACCACAGTCAATGACAATGGAGTCCGGCAACATAACCATCATGCCATCTGCTGTCTCGGTGATTTCTCCTTTACAAGTATTTCCGGAACGCATACTGCATATAAAGCCCCACTCTAGCCGCGGCTGGACATGACACATTAAGGCTGACAACACAAGACGGCGACTGTTGAGAAACACACAACGTTACTGTGAGACATACACGCACCGATGGCAGTGTGAAAGGACAGCCTGGTCTTCTATGACTGATAAACAGAGGTACCTCAAAACGAGTCACCAATTTCTTAATGACTGGTTCTTCAATTAACTGCCTACACCGTGTGATGACACGTACCTGTTGAGTTGATTTGGCTAAGAGGCAGAATCAAACCTCTCCTAAACTCTTTCTAAGCCCTATCCTAGAGATAAACAGACACCGAGTCTTAGCATCTAATTAAGGAACAGAAAAAGAAAAGCAGCCGGAGCACAGAAAGAAAATGAGGAAGAGGAAAAAGCAGTACAGTCACTGTCAGATCACGGAAGGGGAAATCAACCACCATTTTGTCTTTGACTTTAATTCCCTCCTTCCCTTCCTCCATTCCTATCTTTTTTCTTTTCTTTTAAAGTAGCTTGGAGAAGAGCTGAGAACAGCTAGGGGCTTGTCTACGGAGGCTCTTTCTGTATTAAGGATCTTTGCAAACTGGGAGTGGATAATGGGCGGATAGGCAGGGACAGCACTTTTTAAAATGTTTCTTAGGTATCTGGTTACGAGGTGTCACCATAGGCAAGATAAAAAAGAACGAGAAAGAAAAAAAGAGGCCAAGGGATTTTACATACTACAGCTATTTTAAGTGACTTGGGCAGGGCAGTTTGGGAAATTGTTCCAGTTGAACAGTCTTGAAGATGTAAATCAAATGTCAAAAGTTAAGGAGAAGATAGAGCCTAATAGAGGTATGAGGAAGAGACCACTTGTCAGAGACACGGGCAGCTAAAGATAGAAACTGGTCAATACTCTACACCGAAGTTTGAAACAAAGTTTCAAGAGACATTTTGAATGATAAAACTGTAGAAAAGAAGACACCTGTTTCCATTAAACGTAAGCCCATATATGAGGTGATAAAATAAATATACTTGAGCTGGATCGGAAACTCAGCTGTTAAGGAACTGGGGTCCCACACGGTCAACTGAGGTTTGAAATCCAGCCCCTGTGGCTTGAAAAATCTGCTGGGTACACATGCATGTGTGCCCCAAATCCTGACGGGATGAAGACATGGAGACAGGGCTGTGGAGGGACTCACACCACCGGGGGTGCTTTCTCCCTCCCTCAGTGACTGCCCACACCCTCCGGCTACAGAAATAATAAATAAAATATACTCAAGTCAAGCAAAAATAAGCGCGGTAAGTAATTTCAGATACAGATATTGAAAGTCTGCTAACACACAGGGTCTAAGCTAAGCTCTTTTGTTTTATTTAACAACTCAAATAGAGATCTTTTTAGAAGGAAAAAAATGCAGAAAAGTTTTAAAGGACATTACTTAAAATCACTACCCAAGTTCATTTACCTAAGAAACCAGAAACTTTGTGAAGCAACTACTTTTTACTGCAGAGAAGGATACTCTGCGAAGTGCTGTCAGGGGGAAAGGGCACGGAGAAGGCACTTGCAGGCTACACAGGGTAACAGGAAGGGTCTACGAATGGAAAGAAACGCAAAGGGCCCGGGGGATCAATTTCTGCTCCACAGAATTAAGAACATCTTCCAGTGAGACTGACAGAATTTACATTTTAAACTCATGAGACTATCTGAAATTAATTTCTTATAAAAACATACTCACATGGGACTTCAATTTCTCCCTTTCAGTGGCATCTTTCAGTTGCTGAATTCCGTACTTAATTTTCTGGATTTCTTGTTTAATTGTGGTTACTCGCTCAAAAACAGCACCTCTTTTTTCTTGAACTTTATTGCAATCCCTAAGGGAAAAGAGACACAATATAGAATTCCTCTCAAGCACTCGAAAGGACAAACTTTTAATTCTGACTTTGATTCTAAAGCCATCATATGTAAGTACTGAATTGCTGGAAAGGTCGTGACGTGTTTTCTATGCGAAAATGCATCATGACTTTTCCGATGACCCAGTGTTTGACAAACCCAACGTTCTTCTCAAAATATAAAAGCAAACAGATGAAAAGCCCCAAGCATGGTGCTATAATCATGTCATAAGAGATAAGTAAGTTCCTTCACCTAAAAGATATTCCTTATAATGAAGGTTTTCAGACATTTCCCCAATTGTACACACAATCTTGCTGGTGGGACTGTGGACACTTTCCTCAAAGGCAGTTGGCAACAAGTACAAAATTCAGCGCTTGGCCCCTTTTCTTCATCTGCAGGAGACACTGTAAGGAAAGCACTCAGAGGACCCCTGCTGAGCCTCGTAAGGGCTGGAGGAGTGTCATCACAGTCATCTGGGGCATGTATTCTAAAAACACCTCAGAAATGATAGGAGAGACACCTACCACCAAGATACCCAAGCACGCTGGCTTAATGTGATGGCTAGCAAAGTATTCTTTCACGTGTAAACGTAAAAAAATAAGACTTCTCAAAACATTAAGGTTGTAATAAACTCTACAGACCAGCTGGACTGAGACAGACTTACTGATTCATTCTAATACGAATCTAGACCACTGTCTCTGAGGTGCACTCAAAAAGCAGACATCCTTTTGAAGAATTACACAAAGAAATTAGAATTGCAGTATTTAGAAAAGAAAAAAAAAACAACTAGTAACTAATACCTCTCTAAATCTGGACACAATATGAATTTCATAATTCCTCTGTTTTAAACACCTAAAGGTGGAATACTTTTTTGAAAATATAGTAGTTTTGGAATCCTGGGGGGCAGAAATTATATTGCTTTTTCCTAATTACTTTCTTCTTTTGCTTGTTTTCAGTTTCTACTAGAGGGTATGTGCAGTCGCCAGAGAGAGACGCAGGAAGATAAAGAAGGGAAGTGAGACGACGCCCCTCCTTGGGGATTGGTCATGACAATCCCTTCTCCTCCATCTCGTCTTCCTTTGGGATTCTGGCACACACGTGCCTGGCATGTTTCTCAGGCCACCAGGTCTGGGACTGGAACTGCACGGTGGCCAGGTGGCGTCCAGCTGTCTCCACTGCCCCACATACACACTGGCTTGCCCTCTAATTACTTTCTAATACATTAAAATGGAAAGGAACTTCATACTCAATTACTGTGCGTTTGTATTGCTTCACATCTTCATGCTTCTTATTTATTTTGAATTGTGCTGTGGCAAGTTTTTCCTTCTTCACAATCATCAGTCTCTTGAATGAATTTTCCTCAGTCTTCAATTTCTTCAGTTCTGACTCATCAAAGGGAGACATGAATAGCTACACAAGTTACCACAATTTTAAGTGAACAAAAGCCTACATTAAATGCGTCTTTTATAAAATAACCACTTATCCGAGTACCTAAAAGCTGAATGAGCCTGCAGTATTTGGTACTTCCGATACTTCCATTAGCTTCAGTTTCACTAGTCCCTTTCCAAACAGAAAGTTAAAAGATGGCCAGCTGTTTACAAAAAGACGTGTCCCTCTGTGCCTCCGGTGGCCGTTCTGAACATCCTCCTCTTCAGCTCAGCTGTTTTCTCGTCTATGTCAGCACCACAATCCTCTGGCACCTTTTCAATGCCTTCATGGTACTTCTCCAAAGCTGTTTTCAAGTTTAAAAATATTTCATGGGACTTCAATTTCTCCCTTTCAGTGGATCTTTTAGTTGCCGAATTCCAAACTTCATTTTCTGGATTTCTTGTTTAATTGTGGTTACCTGCTCAAAAACAGCACCTCTTTTTTCTCGAACTTTATTGCAATCCTCAATTACTGTGCGTTTGTATTGCTTCACATCTTCATGCTTCTTATTTATTTTGAATTGTGCTGTGGCAAGTTTTTCCTTCTTCACAATCATCAGTCTCTTGAATGAATTTTCCTCAGTCTTCAATTTCTTCAGTTCTGACTCATCACTCTCGATTTGGTCCTCCAAGTTCAGGCTCTGTATGTTACAATATTTAAAGTCAAGACAACTAACTAGGATTTATAAACAAAAGGAAAGAGTATTCTCTACAGTGAGCTATAATAAAATACAATTTTAAAATGAAGTAAAGCTGTTTAAAGCCTGAACACTAGGCAGAAAATGAAAGACTGAACCAAGGGGACAGCGGGCAGGCACTAGGGTCCTGAGAAAGAACACCCAACCCCTGGTCGGGCGCTCTCATCACACTATCCTATCAGCAAGGGCGGGATAGACGGGCATAGTAAGACTGGCTGAGAGTCTGGCATTGAGGAGCTTAGGGTCTGAACTAATGCAGTAGATGTGAAGAAAAAGGAGACCTCGAAACAATGAACAGCAGTAGATCTTGATTTGGGGGAAGGCGGTGACTCCTGATGGCAGATACAGGGACCATGTGGCTGGGAAAGTATACCTTGGGCACTCTCCCTTCTCAACTTCTCTCCAAGAAAGAGATTGCTTTGCTTATCCACTGTCGTGTTAGTGATCCTGGGGACAGTGGATTAAGAGGGAAAAGCTAAGAAGTGACAGATATTTTCAAGCTTCCAGCCTGAGAAACTTCAATGACAACATTAGCTCCCATTCTTCAAGCAGCGATTATGTCATAAACTTTAAATCTCTCTCCAGGTGGAGGGATGGGCCCTAATTGGGCCTGTAAGATTATCGACTGAAGATCATTTCCAACTGTTAGGACAAGTTTAAAATGCCATTACTGTTTTCCAAAATATCCACAGCAATGTGCTATTCTTATTTCTTTCATCTGAAAGTTAAGGAGGTCTCGCTACTGCTTTGCTTAACAAGTCTCCTGTTCCCTAGCACGAACTGCCACATCTATGGTGGTACTACAGAATGATCCTGCTTTTCTTCAGGAAAGCAGAAACAAAAAAAGGAAAGCGAAATTCAAGGAACTACAGTAACCTGTTATGCAATAAGAGAGAAGAAAATCCCATGCAATACAAACCTCCTTTAAGACACTGGTTAATTTTTCCCTGTTATCTGCAAGGTCCTGTATTTTCTTTTGCTATAACTGCACCTCCAGCTGGCAAGAAGGCAGGGAGTCAACTGAATCTCTATAGATTTCATACTTCTCCATCACTTCTTGCTTTAAAAGAAAGAAGAAGGAAAAAAAAAAGACCAGTTTGATAGTTTCCTTTGTAAGACTGCAGTAATGTCAATTTGTTTGCTCTTAAATAATTTCTGCACTTAATATTGAAAGCTTAAGAGCAGAGAACAATTAAGTTTCTAGGTCAGTAACAAAGCACTATTATTGACGTGTCTAAGCACATATAATTATGCTTCTTAATTGCCAAATATCCTCGAACAAAGGAAAACTGCCATAATTTTACTAAATTACTCATTGAAGTACCTTCCAAAGGTTATTCATGATGATAAAAAAGGGTTCATTCTGCCAATACTTCTAATTATGCCTGGGCAATCGTATTACTCATTCATAATCTTTCTATTCATTTGTACAATAACTACCACCACAGCTCATTCTTTTAAAAAGATTCATTCCCCTTCTAAAATTACAATATGAACATATATTTACCATAACGACTGCAAAAATACAAAGACTTCTTCCATTCTCCCACCAGCCTGCCCCTCGTCCGACCTTATTAATTACTCGCATTTCATCCTCAGTGAAGTGCTTGATCACATTGTTCACTGTTCTACTGTGTTTTTCTTACTAAGTTGTACATGTTCTCCACATTTTTGATGTAATGGATATAATCCCTTTATCTATCATATGCATTATGAATATGTTCTCATAGGACTGCTTTTCTGTATTCCTTTCGAGTTTCCAATCTTAAGTTTAAAAAAAGTCTCTCCCAGACTAAGATTATATAATGCTCTTCTAAAATTTCCAAAATTACTAAGTTTAAATTTTCAATGCACATAGAATTAATTTTTGTAAGTGGTATAAGGTATAGGCCCAGCTTCCTTTTCTTGTAGATGAATAGAAAATTGAGCCAGAACTCTGTTTTCTTTGAGAAATTTTTGCTATAGGATGCATCTGCTTGCTAGAGAGACTTTCCCCCCTCCTTTGAGTACTATCTTTTAAATAATTTAATTTTTTCAAGCATTTTACATTCACAGCAAAATGGACCAGAGAGTACAGAGATCTCTCCTATGCCCTGACCCTACACAGGCATATCTAGACATTTTCACAGCACATACTATAATTTATAACTATGTAGTTATTTGTAGAATTGTTTAATACCTCTCTCCCTTGTAATAAAGTAGCTAAATCTCACAAAGAACATTTCTGCTTGTTTTGCTTATTTATTTATTTTTGGCACTTGCTGGAGAGAGCCAATGAGAAATCAGTTCCTGAGGTGATGGCCATGCTGCAATCCCTTTTTCTCCTGGGATTTTGGGCACACACACACACACACATACACACATGCCCGGTGTAATTTTTTTCTCAGGCTGCCAAGTCCAGGATTCGAACAGTGGGAGTTCAGTGCTCTAACTACCATGCCCCCTGCTGGGCCTGAGCATTTCTGTTTTGATCACCCAAAGTAAAGCTCAAAACTTTACAGTGCAATTAAACAAATATCTTGAAATTTTTCTTTTGTATTAAACCCACTTTAGAAAAAAACTACAAATTAGAGACATAATCAGCTAATTCTTTTAAAATTTAAAGGAAAGAGAAGTATAAGTGACCCAGAAATCAGAAAATTAACACATAAGATTGGACAAGAGTTTACTAAAAATAAAAACCTTGGAAAAAAAAAAAAGCCTTAAAATAGAGAAGAAACTAACCCTGGAATTTTTAAGCTTCTGGACTGTATCTTTCATTTTTTCTTTGTAATTCTTCAGCTTCTCTGGAGAATCCACAATTTTTGTTTTCAAATTCTCTTGAACTTCTTTCAAAGAAACCACCAACAATTTTAGTTCATTCTGTTGAAAAAACATTTTTCTACATTAGATATGATATTACCATCGGGGAATCACCATTCAGAGAGTGGAAAATCGTAAAGAAATCAGGTCTGTGCTCAATGCAGTGCGGGCAGAATTAAACCCTGACCACATCTCTCACCCACATAGGTGCTCACGCCTATCTGTAGGCAAAGGTCGAGCTCCTTGGCATGATGGTCAAAACCTCGTCACAAAGCTCTCACCCTCCTTCCCAGCTCCATGTCCCAGGGGTTTCCTCCTGAACCTCCTGAATCTGAGGAGTCGGCTTTTGTACGTTCACACAAGTCTCGTGATCGCTCTCTGATTTCTACGGTCCTCCTTGATCATCGTCATCCCATTTCTGTCTGCCTACTCAACTTCTATGGATCCCGAAAGTCCTACTCCCGTTTTCTTTACATTCCTTCCATAAACGGTACAATTATTATAAATGCAACTTTATACGATTACATACTTAATGTTTTACTGACTGTGCAACTTCAGAGTTGCAAAGTTGAAAAGTTATCTTTGTTCTCCTGGTCCCCAAACAAAGTAATAACACTGGGAAGATGTGCAATATACAAATCAGCACAAATTCTCTTCTCCCAAATTTTTAAAGTCAATGTAACCATTTGGGGAACAGAAGTGAAGTTGTCTAGAAATTTTCTTAAAACCCTGACAAGTCTGAAATTAAGTTAAAAATCATTTCATGATGAACCTCCTTCTACTTCTATTTGTTATATATGATACATACACATATGGGCAGATTACACATAGACATACATATCTACATATACATATACTGATTTCTGTCCTTGGTTCATGGTCGATAACTGGTTGGCCTTCTGCTTGGTTCCTAAGCAGCTTCAGAACAGCTTCAAAAAGACAAAGGTGTAGCCTTCTCCTGGCCTCCTTTCACCTGCCCCAAAGGCAGTCAGAGAAACTCCCATCTTCCTCCACCCTTAAGATTCTCATTCCAGAAGGGCCCTGCTCCACTCTTGGGAGGAATGAATGACACACAGGCCAACAATCTGAACAGATGGCCTTTTCTGGGCTCCCCAGCCAGTCCGTTATCATTTTGTGCTTATGCAATGTTGTCTCCACACAGAACCAAAAGGACAGGGGTTTGCAGAGCTTCTGGAGAGCTGAACACATAGAGGCTTGCAGGAAGGTGAACAGGAAGCTCTCCATGTGCTGGGAGGGTGCATGCCCAACTCCACTGAGACAGAGCTGCTGCACTCGGGATCCTTCCAGATCTCGCCGTGTGTATGTCCACATATGGCTGCTTTTCAGGATTCTTTAAAATAGGCTTTATAACAAACAGGTAATCGTGTTTCCCTGACTTCTGTGAGCCCCTCTAGCAAAGTAAGATTCGACAGACGGGGTTGTGGGAAAGCCAACTTGGAGCCAGTGGGCCAGAAGTTCAAGGTTCAGACTGGTGAGTGGCGTCTGCAGTAGGGGTGCTCGTGAGACTGAGCCCTGGACCTGGGAGGTATCTCCACAGATAAACAGAGCCAGGACAGAATGAGTGGATGTCCAACTGCTGTCCACTTAGAATTCCAGACATTTGGGGATCACAGCTGCGAGAGAAGAGTGGAAAAGCATTTTCCACTGCCAGTATGCCTCTTTACTTACGTATGCAACACCAAGGAGAAAGGACAGGAAGGGTCCCTCATCTTATAAACCATACTTCCTAAACACATAAACCTTCTAATAAGAAAAAATTATAAATGTGAAAGATAAATTAATAAAGAGCTAATATCCATCATTAGTGGAGTTTCTGATAAGTAGAACAGCAAGGTACACAAGCAGTTTACAAAATAAGAAACAACAATAAATCACTAAGCTCGCCAAAATCGCCAGAAGTCAAATTAAAATGACTCTTTACTTGTGTGTAGGAGGCAAAGATTGGGTCAGCAGGTGGTGTGGTGGTTAGAGTCAACTCTGTGGTTTGAGTCCTAGATCTGGAGGCTTGAAAAACGTGCCAGGCAAGTGTGCACGCATGTCCAAAATCCAAAGAGGAGAATGGAGGAGACAGGATTGTGACTTGAACAATCCTCTTGGGAGAGGATTTCCCACTTTCCCTCTCTTTGTCTCTGTTTCTCTCTGGTGAGTGCACGTACCCTACTGCAAATTTTTTTTTTAAAAAAAGAGACAAACATTAAAAACATTCAATTTTGGCAAAGCTGTGAAAAAGGGACACTCTCATATTTGTTATCATTTGTTTTTGTTTTTTTTTGCCATAGGTCATGCACAATCACCAGAGACAGAGAGAGGGAAAGTAAATAATCAGCCCCCTGGGGGATGGCCACTCTACAATGCCCTCTCCGTCCTCCTCGCAGGATTCTGGGCATGCCTGCATACGCACCTGGTGTGATGTTCAAGCCACTGGCAAGCCGCTGAGTCCGGAACTCGCATTGTGGTCAGCCATGTGGGAGTCTGGCACCTCGACCACCACACCACCTGCTGGCTGCGGACACTCTTATATTCTATTAGTAGGAATATAAATTGGTATCTTTGTAGGATCAGTTTGGCAAAGGGGTAGATTTTAAATGTGTATTTCCTTTGATCCAAAAATAGTAAACTTAAAATTTTACTCTAAGGGACCAGCAGTTAGCGTAATGGCTATGTCGCTGGACTCCCACGTAGTCAACCGCGGTTCGCGTCCCGGACCCGGTGGTTTAAAACTCACGCCGGGCACGTGTGTGTGCATGCCCAAGATCCCGAGAGGAGAATGTAGGAGAAGGGATTGCGGCGTGGCCATCCCCGCTGGGGGGTGATTTCTCGCTTTTTGTCTCTCTGTCTCTCTCTGTCTGTCTGGCAAGCGCACACGCCCTAAAGTAAAAACCTCTCCAAAAAAAAAGAAAAAAAATTTATTCTAAGATAAAAAGCACCCTGGTGCTAGGCAGTCATGACTGTTTGTTAAGGCATCAGGATCCCACATGGCTGAATGCACCGTTCGAGTCCCAGATGCAGCAGCGTGGAAAACGTGCCAGGCACGTGTGCATGCCCCAAATCCTGAGGAGAACGTGAAAGGGATTGCTGCATGGCCGTTCCCCATTTCTCACTTGCTTCCTCCCTCTCTAGAAAGACAAAAACACACATATTTTTATAAAGGCCTGGTATATAAATGTGGTACGTATTTATGTTTAATAGCAAAAAATGTTAGAAGCAATATGAAAGTCTGAGCGATAAGACCAGAAGGACGTGCACTGCAGTCCTTACATAAAAAGCGCACGCACACGCTTCATGAATGTGGTGGGGATGTATCTGAAACTCCTAACTACTTGCATTGCATTGTTAAGTGGAGGGGAGAAGCAGGTCTGGGAATGCTGAATGTAGTATCATTAACGTTGAATCACACGTAATTATGTGTATTTACACAGAATGTAATCTATGATATACATTAGATTAAGTAGTAAGCTTTCTGTTGATTTTTACTCTCCTCATACATTTCTGTGTTTTGACATATTTTGAAACAATAATAATCTATTATATTTAAGTTGAAAAAAATATGATAGTTTCATTTTGAGAGGAAAAAAGATAAGGGAGAAACATGTGACTATAATACACACAGCTGAAATAGTCCTCCACACAATATATTCAAATTTCGAATGTTAGTTAAAAGACACTCACCAAACACTTGGTTTTCTCTGAAATATCTGACTTCTTTTGGGAATTTCCCTCTTGCAGCACTATCTGATGAAAAAAGCAAACAAATATTTTATAATTCAAACCAGATTTAAATTTAGCTACGCTCCTGGTCAGGAGAAATCAAATAGACCAGATGCTCTCAAACTTTCCCTATTCATGTGGTCCACAGGTCCCCCCAAAAGATCTAAGACTTCCTTTACCAAAGTTTTTAAGTCCAAATAATTGCGTAAGTATTTATGTTCTAACAACGTAACAGCCCTTTAAAAAATAATGTGGACAAACTGGAAAAAAAAATTTAAAAACTACTTGCTAATTGTGTGTGCATCTATGGGCCACTACCTAAATTCATATACCTTGGAACCAGACACAGACATGCTCATTTCCTGTTCCACAATGATTTTCACATTAGTCGCTATTTATCACAGCAAATACAAAAATCCCAGCTTCACGAAAATAGGAAAGGCAAGTCTGGGGTGACTGAAATTGATGCCATGAACTACCTTGAGCTGGCAGTTCAGGAAGTGTATGACAGACGCTGAGTACTGCAGTGTCTCCTATAAAACTTAAAATATCCAGAGGCACCTTTGAGGGTCTGCCGCAGTATCCACGGTGCCATCATGCACAGTTTGGAAACAGAAGGATTATACACAAGAATCTTTAAAAATTCTACACAATAAGGCAAACACATAACTTTGGCAAACACAGACCAACTCCCACATTCCACACGGCAGAGAGCAGCCCATGTCTGCCATAAGGGGTACAAACAGGCGCAGCCACGGTTCGACTTCTCTAGTCATTAAAAACAAGTGCTCTTACCCCACAATACGCCCCTCTGCATTTACAAAAAAAGTTTTTTAATTTTAAAGTATCTCACAATACCGTTTTTTGACGAAACTCCTGATTCAGTGATTGCTGCAGCTCCTGAATATCATCTGAAAGTTGCTTAAACTCTTCTTGCTCTTCCACTGGAACAGAGCTAAGCACAGCAACAGAGATCACAATAACATTTAATGAGGTCTTCACGCTGCAGGGCCGATGAGATCCCTGCCCTCAATTTAGAGGAAGACACCGTCTGCTTTCCTGTCCCGAATTCCATCCTGTCACGTGACAGGCCTGTAAACTAGAGGAGTTTCTCTTCATGGAGAGAATAAAAAGCGGATGAGCACCTTCAGCGTTGTGCCATGAAATGCACGGCTTCACCCTACACCTGCCTTCCCAACGTCCGTCCGGACAGCATGGCTGCTCTCGCCTGAAGTCCGTGTCCCCGCGTCTGCTCCGGCTCTTGCTCCTCTGCCACTCCTCCCTGTCCCCCACTAGTCCCTCCTAACAGTACCTGGACAGGTTCAAGTCTGCCTTGCGAATGTTCTCAGCTCCAGTTTCAGCCTGAGATATTATATATTAGCCACCTGTTTTTTTTTTTTTTAATTTATTCATTTTCTACATTAATTCACTATACACCATCACAACACACAAATGAATTTTCCATCCAAAATACACTGTGCATTGGCTCAATCAAGCACATCAACATACATGTTCTCAGCAAATAATTTTCCAAGTCTTATGTCCTACATACCTTGCCCTTTGTCTTGCCATCCTTGACTCCCCATCCCCCACCCTCTGCTATGTCCCATCCTCCTCCCCCATTGTCCCTGGCATCCATGGTTGCCCTCCATGCCTTCCCCCCCATTCAATTGTTCTGCCAATGA
>NW_006159530.1:2334520-2363643 GCF_000334495.1 Tupaia belangeri chinensis | reverse complement strand
GGGAATGGTGTTGTGGGGTTCTGCAGCGTGAGTTATCCTCGGGTATCTGGCTTCCTTAAGAATGGTAGAGTAGTTCTTGTTTTTCCCTGAGGTAATGCAGGGCTGGTAACCATCATCTTCTCACTGTCCATAGGTAGAGAAAATCCTCTTATACAATATATTTCTCAATTGGTTTAAGACAGCTAAAGTTTCTTTCTGTTGCTTATAGTTGCAAGTTCTTAATCCTTGTTTTCGGCTTCAGTTTGCCGCCTGCGGCCGGCGACCACGCACAGCCTCAGGCCTGGCGGCCACGCGCAGGCCCAGGGGGGTCACGCACAGGCCCAGTGGCCACGCACAGGCCCGGAGGCCACACGCCAGCCCCGGAGAGGCAGCGGAACGCGGAGCAGAGCTACCGTGCAGGCCCGGCCGCCACCCTAGCCACCTGTTTTTATTCTGCTATCAATTCCCTGTTTACAGCCTTTGTCCATTTTTCTATTAAGGTATGTTTTTTCCTACGAGTTTGCAGAAATTCTCCATAGATCAGGAACATTATGTGGATTTTGTTATTAGAGTTGGAAATATTTTGCGGTCTATGTTGCAAATATTCTCTCCCAGTTGGTCACTTTTCTTTTGACTTGGTTTATGGCATCTTCTGCCTCGCTAGATTTTAATGTCTCCTACTCCCAGTCTTTTCCTCTTACTGCTGCCCATTAGAGGGAATTTTTATCAAGGCGGTTTAGAAACGCTCTTACCTAAAATAGATAACTGAAAATATATCAACGCATTAGAACGGATTCAAAAAAGCTTCCTGTGGACCAGCAGGAGGGATGGAGGTTAAGGTGCTGGATCCCAGGTGGCCAAATGCGCTGTGTGAATCCCGGACTCGGCAGTCTGCACATCACACCAGGCACATGTGTATGCACGCCCAAGATCCTGAGAGGAGACTGGAGAAGGGACTGTGGTGTGGCCATCCCTCCTGGGGGGTGGTTTCTCACTTTTTCTCTCTCCCTCTCTCCCTGAGGAGCGTGAATGCCCTATGTCAAAATCACCCATATGACCCATGAGTGCAAAACACTATCATGGGAGTAAAAGTCTCAATGGAGTGATCTGATCTGAAGGCATAAAGAGAGCCGTACAGTCAGTGCTCACCTAGAGAGGACCGTACAGTCAGTGCTCACCTAGAGAGGACCGTACAGTCACTGCTCACCTAGAGAGGACCGTACGGTCAGTGCTCACCTAGAGAGGACCGTACGGTCACTGCTCACCTAGAGAGGACCGTACGGTCACTGCTCACCTAGAGAGGACCGTACAGTCACTGCTCACCTAGAGAGGACTGTACGGTCGCTGCTCACCTAGAGAGAACTGTACGGTCACTGCTCACCTAGAGAGGAAAAACACTCGAGATACAACATAGGAGAGTATGATAAGGACTTTAAAAAGTGAGGCTGACACACTAGCAATCAGAAAGAAGCCCAAGAATATTATATAATTATGAGTAAGATTAGGAAAAAACCTAGTTTTTCTTTTTTTAGAAAAGGCAAATTTCAGGGAACCAGCAGTTAGCGTAATGGCTATGTCGCTGGACTCCCACGTAGTCGACCGCGGTTCGTGTCCCGGACCCGGTGGCTTAAAACTCACGCCGGGCGCGTGTGCGTGCGTGCCCAAGGTCCCGAGAGGAGAATGGAGGAGAAGGGATTGCGGCGTGACCATCCCCCCTGGGGGGTGATTTCTCGCTTTCTGTCTCTATGTTTCTCTCTGTCTGTCTGGCGAGCGCACGCGCCCTATAGTGAAGAAAAAAAAAAAAAAAAAACCTCTCCAAAAAAAAAGAAAAGGCAAACTTCAATACTTTATTAAGGAAGATAAAAAGTGACTTAAGGTGGACTATGGTGGCAAATTATTACAATTCACCTTATACTTCGAAACTGCATTTATTTTCTCTGTATATCTCATACTTACTCAAGTCTCTCCAATTTCATCAATGCCTCCTGGTGTGCTGTGTTCAACTGCTGCATTTTGTCCAAAGAAGATTTCTAATAAAGCAATTTTAATAATTTTAGTACTTTTCAACATAATCAATATTTTTTTCTTTAAAAAAACTACCAACATGAGACTACGAAATTATTACTTGTCCTACAATTTTTGCCACCAGAAACAAGAAATTTTAGAGTTAGGCATTCATGACATACGAATTAGAAATTTATTTATTTTGGGGTAGCAGATGGTGTGATAGTTATGGCGCTGGACTCCCACACGGCCCACTGAGGTTCGAGTCTCAGACCTGGCAGCTTGCTTTCTCTCTCTCTCTCTTTCCTTCTCTGTCTGTCTCTGGTGAATGCATATGTTTTATTTCAAATTAAAAATAATAATAATAATAAAGTAAAAATAATTGTTTAAAAAAAATTTTCTTTACCTAACACAAATGTTGCATTCTTATTGTTAGACACTGTGCTGGGGATCAGGAATTCTCAAGAAGACTGACTTAACAATTCCTGAATTATTTTTAAAAAGCTCAGTCTTCTTGAAAAGTCAGATACATGAGCAAAACTCTAAAAAACAGGTTGCTATGTGGTGAATATAAAGAAAGTAGAGTGAGGGACCAGCAGTTAGTGTAATGGCTATGTCGCTGGACTTCCAGGTAGTCAACCGCGGTTCGCATCCCGGACCCGGTAGCTTAAACTCACACTGGGCAGGTGTGCGTGCGTGCCCAAGATCCTGAGAGGAAAATGGAGGAGAAGGGATTGTGGTGTGGCCATCCCCCCTGAGGGGTGATTTCTCTCTTTCTGTCTCTCTGTCTCTGTCTGGCGAGCGCACGCGCCCTATAGCAAAAACCTCTTCAAAAAAAAAGAAAGTAGAGTGGGACCATCAGATGGTGAAATGGTTACACTGCTGGAATCCCAGGTAGTTGACTACAGTTTGAGTCCTGGACTCTGGCTTAAACTGTTGGTCATGTGTGCATGCCTTCCCAAAATCCCAAGAAGAAGATGGAGGAGAAGGGATTGCGACATGGCCATCCCTGCTGGGGAGGGGGGAATGATTTCTCACTTTCTGTCTCTCTGTCTCTCTGGTGAGCACACATTCCCTATAGCAAAAATCTCTCAAGAAAAAGAAAGAAGAGTAACATCCCACCCAATGTGAGTATGGCTGGGGAGGAGGGATACAGAGGGCTCTGCATATGTGCTAGATGTCTGAGCTGTGTCTTAAAAAATAAGAAAACCTGTGTGTGGGGGGTGCTCATATGTGTAAGCTGGAGAGTGTATGTGTAAGAGATATAAGCTCAGCATGAGCTATGCAAAGACGTGTTTCTACAGTGCTCACGGGGGCTGGAGTGACGGGTGTGACTCTGATGCTTCTGTAAGAGCATGGCGCTCCAAAGCTGAGGACAAATGGGAACAGATCACACGGATGACCCGTAACCTTCCCAAATGATCTGAATTGCTGAAGGAAGGAAAATGAGTTTCCATCTGTCAAAGTCACTGCTTGGACTGAATCTTACAATGCAATGCTGGGCAAGCATGATTAATAACACACAATCCAATGAGGCCATTATTTGAAAGTCAAATAAGCCTCAGCCATCTCAGTAATTAAAGAACACTACACTATCTATGCAAACTTCAAAGGAAAAAATGTAAATATATCAATATTCTCTTCCCTATCATTTCCTAATATAAGAAACAACATTACAGCTACAAGATCAGATCAAAACAAAAAAATGTAGACTTTCCCTAATGTTACCAAATATCAAAGAAAATCGTATTCTTAGATGTTTTCTAGTAACTAAACTCAGCAAAATATAAACATAAAATAAATTCAATTCTAAAGCTCATACAACAATTTGTTATCTATGACAAACATTTCAAAACTGATTAATAGTTCATAAGTGATATTACTGATCTAGTATGTGACCCAAAAATATATTAAATCTTACATATTGCCAAAGAAATTCCATGTATGTTTCACGGCATGCTTCTCTGAAGTGAATAAAGTTGATGATGCCACTTAAAAACCGACTTGTCCGTTTTGCTTCTAAAATAGAAAGACTCTTAAAGGTTTGAAATAACCTAACATAAAAATGAAAAGTCATCCTTTATCAACATATACTCTGCTCATAGCCTGTAAGACTGTATCTATCAGGACCAGTAGCTAGCGTAATGGCTATATGGCTGGACTCCGATGTAGTCAACCACGATTTGAGTCCCAGACCCAGTCGCTTTGTGTGCGTGCGTGCCCAAGATCCAGAGAGGAGAATGGAGGAGAAGGGATTGCGGCATGGCCATTCCCCCCTGGGGGGTGATTTCTCACTTTCTGTCTCTCTGTCTCTGTCTGTCTGTCTGGCGAGCACATGCGCCCTATAGCAAAAACTTCTCCAAAAAAAAAAAAGATTGTGTATATCGGTGTATATCATAACAAAATATATCATGCATTAATAATTTAAAACATACATACACTTTTGGCCATGGTGGAATAACAGGGACTAGATTTATACCCTATGCTAAACAACTAGAAACAGGCAAAATATCATGTATCAATGAACATTTTTAGACCCTGGACAATAGATAATATAAGACAGCAATCCCAAAGAAAAACAACGGAGGTGGATTTTATAAATGCACTAGCCCATAACTTGGACAGTTCTGTTTTCTGGCTGTACCCTAGAAAGAGAACACAAAATTCACAGGTGTTGCTAGTCAAGAAGACTGAGTGCAGAGAGGTGAAAGCCACTGGAATTTACAGGACTTAACACTTGAAAGCAGTTGCAAAGATCTGAACAGTCGCCCTCTCAAGTTCTCAGCTAAGGAGTAATTAGTACATGAATGTGGAGATAGTACTTAGCCAGAAAATAACCAAAAATATTTAAAGGAATAATAATAATAAAATACTCAGCACCCAACATTGTAAAACTCACTACGCCTGGAATGCACTAAAAATGACAAAGAAAAAGGACAATATGATTCATAACAGACATCAACAGAAACATACCCAGAAACAAAAAATAACAGACTTAGTAGACTACACTATGAAAACGTCTTTTATAAATATATCCTATTTGTCTAAGAAAGTAGAGAAAAGCATCAGGACTACGATCAGGATGACAAAGAAAACATTTAGACTTGAAAAATAAAGTATCTAAGATAGAAACCACATTAGATGGAATAGACTGCAGATTAGACCCAACTCGGAGACTAAAATGAAGGCCACGGGGGAAAATAAAACATCATGAGCTGAGGGACAATATCAAACAGCCTATCAAATGTGAGTGGATTCCCACGAAAAGGAAGGGCAGGAAAAATCGCTCACAGAGAGATTTCCAAATTTTATAAAAACTATGAACATGGGGACCAACAGGTGGCACAGTGGTTAAGGTGGTGGACACTCCAACATGGCTGACCACAGTTCAAGTCCCACAGCTGGTGGCATGGTTTCTCACTTTCTCTCTCTTCTCTTTTTGTCTGGTCAAATTGAAATAAATGAATGAATAAAAAATTAAATAAATAATTCTTTGGAAAAAAACAAAAACAATAAAACTAAGAACACATCCAAAGTGGTAAACCGGGGAAGAAAAAAGAAAAAAAAAAAAAAAACAGAAAAATAGAACAAAACCAGGAAACTCCAAGACACACTTACTGTAAAATTGGTGACATTTATTGTGTATAACTCATGCTGAGAGATCCAAAATAAAATGAAAAATAAATTTTTAAATAGTATACATAACCTCTTGCAACATAAAAATATCTTTGATAATAACCATCAGTGTCAAATGAATTAAAGGACACTTAAATAAAGCTAGAATTTTACATTCTAAAATAACATCATATCTATTCTATTAGTGCTAAAAGATCATTTCATTATGGTAAAAGTAATTATTATATTTGAAAAAACTGGAATGAATCCACTTTGCAACATACTTCATATTACTTATATTCATTTCTTCAAATTTGTCATTTTTTTTTTGTAGAGGTTTTTGCTATAGGGCGTGTGCGCTCGCCAGACAGACAGAGAGAGACAGAGAGATAGAAAGCGAGAAATCACCCCCCAGGGGGGATGGCCACGCCACAGTCCCTTCTCCTCCGTTCTCCTCTCGGGATCTTGGGCACACACGCACACGCGCCCAGCATGAGTCGAAGCCACCGGGTCCGGGATGCAAACCGTGGTCGACTACATGGGAGTCCAGCGATGTAGCCATTACGCTAACTGCTGGTCCCTGTAATATATCTTTTAAAGAAGAAAAAATAATCAGAAAAACAGCTTTTCCTAAGATCTACAGAAAGAGAAAAATTTCAGTAACAGAATATAAAGACATTTCACCTTAAGGATAGGATACAATTTTTAAAACTAATTCTCTTTAAGTTTGTTTTGTGCTGTTTTACATTTTATCAATGGAAAGGTGAAATGGTACTGTAGATTGAAACCAGACACTAAAAATCATTTTAAATGCTCACTTACTTGGATATAGAATATCAGCAGTCTCAAAGTCATTCACCCGGCAAATGGGCAAAAACGAGTCCCTTGAAGATGAAGAGGAGAAAGAACATTCAAAAGTGTAAAATCATATACTAAAGAAAATCATATACAGGGACCAGCAGGTGGCGTGATGGTTAAGGCGCTGGACACTCCCACAGGGCTGACCATGGTTCGAGTCCCAGACCTGGTGGCTTGCTTTCTCACTTTCCCTCTCTCTGTGTCTCTTTTTGTTCAAATTAAAATAAATGAATGAATAAATAAAATTAATAAATAACTATTTTTTTAAAAAGGAAAGAAAATCATATACTAACTTAGGATATAAACATCTTATTTTCAGAAAGAGATTTCTGAATAGATTTCTCAGTGTCAAAGGATCAAGATTACTATAATTCATAATCCTAGAGCACTGGAGTCTAATTTTTCTTTATATTACTCAAGGACTCATGCATTACAATGGTATAGTTAGAAATTCTGAGAAGAAATACTCTTAGATATACTAAGACTCTTTAAGAACTCAAAACCTTTCTCAAAGGGAGCAAACAATTTCAGATTTACACGTCGTAGAACCTCAGTTGACATAAGACAGTGCCAAACAGAAGGCGGAGGTAGGTCTGTTTGGTAGAAATCCACAGTTTTGAAAATATGTAAGGGATGGAGTGGAAAGGAAGATGGTAGAAACTCCTTCGTTCAAAACAATAATGTTATTAAAAACGCTTACTTAACGTAATGTAAATATGAAGGTAGATTAAAAAAATACTTTTACTCACAGGTGAATAAATAAATTGCTGAATGGCAAGAAGCCTTCCATTATATGTGGGTACATGACTTCGGTGTTCACTGGCATCTAAATGTAATAAATCACAGACTCTAAGCTACACATTGATTAAACAAAGTGAGAAAAACATTCAACCACAAAAACCTTAATCACAGATGACAATACAAATATATTAAATTATCATTTCATTCAAAAGTACTTAATACAGATCCCAGGACAAAGCTAGAGTTGTCGCTGACATTAATAATGCTAGGTTCATAGTGGGTACTTAATAAAGACTTAAATAAATGAAAAGAAGAGTGATGGTTAGTGTGTTCTAAACACGAGACACGGAGGCAGGCATTTTACATATATTCTCTTTTAATTTTTACAACCCTATGACAAAGTGTTATTCCTATTTACAGACAAAGAAACTGAGTTTTAATAAGATGTCAAAACAAGTGGCAGTCTGACTTTTAAATACTATGCAATATTGATGAGAGCCTAAAGTTATTACACTTTTGGTGTATCTTTAGATAATGCCCTCATTTCATAGCAATAAAAAACAGTAAATGATCTTTCTTACTAGAACCACCTAATTTGCTAAAAGCTCAGTTGCCTCATAATAATTATTTTAATTATAATTATATTCACTTATTTCTTACTGCATATCTTCTATGCTAATTTGGAAGTCCGTCATGAGGAAAGAATATCTGTGAAGTCTTTACTGTTTTCTATTACCGTCTCTGAAGACAGACCTACAGAGCTGTGAACAATTACACAGAACTGACAATTTGTATCAATTAGCTCTTTTATTAATTATGGTCTTCATTATTTAGGCTATCAATACAAACCATTACTGTGCCTAAGATTCCTTTACAAGAAACAATCATTTCATAGAATCCTTTGAGTTTGTTAAAAACAAAGTCAACAACTTCCTATCGTAAAAGCCACCAGGCACTGTAAGCAAGAGAATGGCAAGTTTTTCCTACCAACAGAGTTTTGCCTCATCTGAAACTCACCATGTAAAAGTGCTCCAGCCGAATTCCGTACACTATCTGTAAGGCTCTCATGTAGATCGTGTACAAGACTTCGGGCTACAACAGAAAAACAACTTTTAGTTCTTGGATGCACGACTCACAGCTGCACCCATGTCATCTTTACCACTGAGTATTAGAGTCAATACATGGGGGGGTGGGGGGAGACAGCAAGTTTACTTTATTTCCTTGAAAGGTTTCTTAAAATTTCCAAATCTTAAAGCCCCTTATGATACTTAGTTACTCGTATGTAGTACTGGTCAATGACGTAAATTGCTCAAGAACAAAAGCATGTACATCTAAATCTAATCCAAGCCACGCCCCCCCTTAGGGAACAGAGGATAAAAGGTTAGTCTTTCAGGAGAGGCTGTCAAGCATGTGGCAGAAATAATGGCACACTGAGGATATATTTCTAAAATAAGACCATAGGAAGACTTGTTTGTTGCCTTCGATATTAAGGTTTCCTCAGATTTAAAGTGTAAGGGAACATTTAATCAAGGGAGTATAAATTTAATAGGATAGTACAGGATTTGTAAAATGTTATCTTCTAAATCAGCAGTTCCCAAATGCCAGCCTGTGAAGCTGTTCTGATCCATGTCCCATACAAGTTTATCAGGGGAGCAGTAAAGTGAGAAATATAGGAGAAATGGGGTAATCTTTCTATAAGACTAAATTTATTCAGCTTATAGGCCTATCATTTATTCTGAGATTACCCTTTCCACTTTAAAGAATTAAAGAAGTACTGAGATCAAAAAGTTTGAGTTCTGCACCATTAAACTAGGTTTTACTGTGTTATGACTTGAAAACCAATACAGAAAACTGGAAGGAGACTCTGGGATTTTCTGTGACACATAAATAGTTCATTTTTGCATTTAATAAGTAAAGATACAAAGAACAACGTCTGTCAAAACAAGTCAATTCCCCCTGGAGTGTAAAAGCAAGGAAATTAATCTGCAAGCTTCCAAAGAGGATTGTTTGTAAGCATTTTTTATGGTTGGAAACCACTTGGAATAAGTTCCTTCAAGCCCTACCAATAAATGATATCCTCAGACCACCACTCCAATAATGATAATAAAAAAATGTAATATACTTTAATATGGTTTAGAGGCTTTTTTTAAAAGAATACGAGTGTATTAAAGAACTGAATTCCTAATGGGAATGAAGAAGTCACATCACATATAACCTTAATGTTATTTTAAAATTACACTAGGTGAGAGACGTTCTCCGGGTTAAAGTGACTTGACTAGCCTCCATCAAATAGGCGACAGACCTAGCACTTCCCTTTGTTCTAAGGTACCATTATCCATATGCAAACACAACCGCGGTTTACCTTTGGATTTGGATAAAGATCATTCTTGGAGAGGTTTTTACCATCAGCTCCTGTTAAGATCTTGTTTCGAATATGAACCACAATCTCAGCTACATTATATCTGGGGAAAGACAAAGTTTCCATCTTGGGAGTTTTCTGTTAATCTGGAGAAAGAGAAAACAAAGATGAGAAATACCATGTATGCTCATTATCAGAAAACGAATAAATGTAAGGACAGAATTAAAAAGCCAAGGTCAAACCATCTGTAGTAGGTGTAAGCTATCGTCAAACATCCTAATGAGAGGGAGACAAGTGCATATGTATCTTAAAATAACTTTTATTCTAAGCAGTACACAGTCGCTTTCTGCTAATTGTTCTAATACTGTTCTTTTTTATATGGGAAGGAGTACTTTAGAGCTAAATAGACAGATGAAAAACCATGTTTCTTTTTTGCATTTGTGGGCCAGGGGATTAAACAAGATTCATACTGAGAAATACTCCTCAAAGCAAAGCATGTAGGTAACCTCAGCAGCAGAAGCTATATATACATATAAACAATAGCAATACAGGGTAGATAATAAAGATGAATTCTGATTCACGTGCTAGCCAGTACATATATAGTGAGATGCTTTGTAAGATTTAAGAAGCAAGTAGGAAGAGAGAAAAAAAAGAGTGAGAAAAGAGGTGTTTGGTAGAAATTCCTACCACCAGAGTGAGAAATTTTGGAGGAGAAAGGATTGTGACATGGCCATCCCTCTCTCAGGTGATTTCTCGCTTTCTGGCTTTCTGTCTCTGTCTCTCTGGAGAGCGCACATGTCCTATAGCAAAAAACTCCCTAAAAAAAAAAAAAAAAAAAAAAAAAGATCCTACCTGTGAAATGAAACTTGCAATTATGAAATTCAACAGTAGGAAATGTAAATTCTTCCGTATGATTCAGTCTATTATGCAAGAACATGGGGAAGTCTTGGCTTGAAATAAGTGGATCATGTTGAAGAAGTTATTGGAATTTCAGTAAACTGTAAGTTATGTGTTTGTCAGTAGGTGCTAAAGATACAGCCGAGGTCAGGGAGGCCACTGCCTACTGGATGAGACACACACAACACCACCACCACCACCATTTTTGCCTGATGCCTTCACTCAGAGTTATTCGCACCTGTGTCTCCCTCAAGTCGTGTTCTCACATTTTGTCCCTAGGCACTTCTGGCCATGTTTGGAAGCCCTTTAGGTCAGTGGGACAGGAGCGGGGGGAACTAGACTCAGTGGATAGAAACCAGGAATGGTGCTAAGACCTCTTGGAGTGCATAGGGTGGCTTCCACAGAAAGGGTCACCCAGTCTAAAACATCCAGGATGCTGAGGTTCAGAAACCTTGCCCTAGAGCCTGCCAAGTACCTTTAACACTGTCACAGTGGGCTGGGGTGATTATAACACACCGTGAGAGCCCAGTGGTTAAGAGATTTCATTTCACATGGCTACCTGTGCCTGGAAAACGGCAAGTTACCAGTAAGAGGAGCAGCAGCAGGTCACTGCCTCAGCCACTCAGACAACACCCGGAACCACAGACCGATCCCCTCCTCTCCAGGGAGGCGGCGTGAGCTCAGGGACCTGGTGTGAACAGTCTCAGGTTCACAGATAAACTCAAATGGCCCATGATTCTGAAAATCTATGTCTTTAGGCTCCTAATATTTCTCAGACTGTTAAGAAAACGTTTGACAACCTACTTAACCTCTAATAAGTGAGGGAAGCCAGTCTACAAGATGACTGACAAATAAACAGCTCCCCAGTTTTAGCTGAACATTTGACATCACAGAATTCACTCCTGAGGCAACTTTTCCCCACTCTGGTATGGTTCTAGTAATTAGATAACTCTTCTTCAAACTGCAGGGGAGTGTTTGCTGTAATTCCACCTACTAGTCCTCTTTCTAGTCACTATAACTAAAGAAACTATATTAATCCCTGTTTACAAGACACCACTTTTAAAAATGTGAAGAATGAATGCTATCAGGCCTCTCCTAAGCCCTCTCTTCTCTAAGGTAAGTATAATTTCATTACATTCAGAAACTTCAGCATCACAGTCACCTTCCTCTAAAACACACTATGTAAAATAAAATAAAACGCTTCAACTGAGAGCAACACTCCAAAGAGGGTTTGCCTAGGGCAAAGTATCAGTCAGCACCTACTGACAAATACATAACTTACGGTTAACTGAAACTCCAATACTTCTTCAACACGATCCACTTATTTCAAGCCAGGACCTCCCCATGTTTTTGCATGACTATCTGAACCTTAAGGAAGAATTTACATTTCCTACTGTTGAATTTCATAATTGCAAATTTCATTTCACAAGTAGGATTCCTCTTTTTTTCAGAGAGAGAGATTTTTGCTACAGGGTGTGTGTGCTCACCAGAGACAGAGACAAAAAGACAGAAAGCGAGAAATCACCGGGGGTGGTGGTGGGGTGGGGACTGGCCACATCACAATCTTTCTCATCTCCCAGGATTTTGGGCGCACACACACACACACACACACACACACACACACACGACCAGCATGAGTTTATTTAAGCCACCAGGTCTAGGACTTGAACCTTGGTTGACTACGTGGGAGTCCAGTGCCATAATCATTACTCCATCTGCTGGTTCCCAGAGCTAGGATCTTTTTAGATTTTGATTCTGACACCTCATATATTTGCTAGCCTTATCAGCATAGACAGGCATTCTATATTTTAATTAATTTTTATAACTTCGCTTATTCCACAAGTGAGAGAGAAATAGCGATACAGCACCCTGGACAGCGTCTTGACCCCATGACTCCTCCAACAGCTTCAGCTGGCAGGGATCATGGGAGGTCTCCATGTTTAACCTGTAACCTTCCCATGTGGGTCTGCCCCAAAGAGTGGGCATTTACCACTAGACCACCACTCAGCCCCCGCTGAGTATTTTAATCTAGGTCACAGATTTTAAAAATGTTGATAAAAGAAACGGACCAAAGAAAACTATAGAAAAAGTCACTTTTCCAAAGCAACCTCATCTGAATTAGAGATCAGCACACTAGAAAGAAGAGATGTAAAATATCTTCGTAATTATTGCACATCCCTCCCTTCTAAACATTTTTGCACACACTGCTATCAGATTAGACCTTGTGAAACACTTAATGTGTCATGTAAGATCTGTACAAAAATACTTCAATTACGCACCACATCAAATTCAAATTTTTCTGCTTGGCTTCTAAAATCTTTAATAACTTAATAAGACTTTCTGCGCCAAGTCTGTCTCCTCCAAGTGGTTTCTCAAACTTTCAATGTTTCCTTTTGGAATCTCCTCCCACATTCAATTTTTATCACTCTTTCATAGTGCAATTTCAGTTCCAATTAATTAATGTGTGTGTACGCATGCTCTCACAAGAGGGAGTGATGGAGAGGGAGAAAGCAAAGTGGGGGATAGATAGATTCCAACTATATTAGAGTTGTTAGCTGGGACAAAGTACGTAAATAATTGATGAGAGCAAAGCAATCTTCCGCTTAGCAAGTAGCAGAGATTTACTAATTATTCCTCCAGTTCCCCATTTATTTGTCAACACCTCGATAATGAGCAGAGCAGGCACTGACAAATACCTGTGAATCTTTACAACAAAAACAAACAAAAATGCCTCCCGATCTCAACTAGTTAAGTAAAGGCCCCTTGAACGCTTACGTGTTGCACACACGTAGTATATACATTGCTTTCTTCCTTTGACTTTTGGATTAACTGTGATGTTTTGCCTTGATTCATGGGTTTGGATTTAAACAAGAGATGTTTGAGCACTGGCGATCTGTAAATATTTGGCAAAAGCATGTCCAATCAAGTAAGTCCTGTTACTGCCGCCCTTCCAAATAAGTGGGTTAAAATACACACATGCAAACTTAAATTGACAAGCTTCAGGTCAAGTCTCTTCTCGCGGTCTACGATGCACCAGGTAATACCCACTAGTTTTGTACGCACCGAGCTCAGGTTGTTTCCGGAACTAAAGCCAAATAAAAAGGAACTAAGGGCTGGTCCCCCAGGTCCCAGGCGCCAGTTGCTCCCGCCTGCCCAGCGCTGCGCCCACGATCACCGCTCGTCCTAGCGGCCCGTCGCTGCCCGCGCTCGGGAGGGAGAGGACACCCTGGCCTCCCTCCCCAGGTCTCCCGCGCCCTCTCGGGCTCACCTACAGCTCGAGCAGACGCGGCGCAGCCAAAACCCACCAGACTCCGGCCGTTGTTGCTTTTCAAACCTGCCGCCTCCTGCCGGAAGTCCCGCCCCGTTCCCCCTGGCCCACTTCCAGCCGGACGGATGCCGGTTGGACTCAAAAGACTCGATGTGGGTGGGGCTTGCGATGCGAAGGGGCGCGCCGGGTCCAGGCGGAACCATTTTACGCGGAGTTGGAGTCTGGTCGGACCCTGGATCGGCAGGGAAAAGCAGCGCTGCGGTTTAGGGGAGGACGCCGGGGTTGCAGTTCAGCCCAGAAGCCGGTAACTTCCCGCGCTTTGAGCGTGGTAGGAGTCCGGTTCAAGACCGAGAGCAAATGGAGACTTGAGCTAAGGTCAGCGAGATAAGGGAGAAAGACGCGGGGCTCTCAGGGAAACAAGTGCAAAGTCATAGAGTCCCAGAGTAGTAATAATTAGTTGAGCGTTAGTTATGAGCTCTCTCTGTTTTTAGATGCTTCTTGACATTATCAAATTTAGGCTTCTTTTAAAGGGAGCGGGGAGGGTCGGATAGACCAGGGAGATTATGCAGCTGACCCAGAGCTGCGCTGCGTAGTTCACTAGTGTCACAGCCGGGATGTGGGCACAGATGCCGGTTCTGCTTTCTTAAGCACAGCTTTGAGAGGCGGGCGGAACCCAAACCAAATCCCCTCACTCTGACAGGCAAGTAAACCGCTTAGAGAGAAGTGGTTTGTTCCACGTTACACAGTGAACAGTAAGCAGCACTGTCCGCACAGAGCCCCGGTGGCCTGAACTAGCCTCTCTCGGCTCATTCCTCTGCAGGGACCTAGCTCTCCGGGTGCTGTCCACCACTGACTGGGCCTAAAGGAACACGTCACTGAGGAAGTTGCAGTCTTCAGATAAGGGCCCCAAAATAGGTATTTTCCAGGTGGATGGTCCGGCAAAAGTGGAAACAGCATATTTCATATGTCTAAATCAGGGTCTTACAGCAAAAGACCTGTTGGAGGTGTTAGGAAGAGAGTGAGGGGTGAGCCATTCAGTTTTATTGAGGTTTGGGGCACCAAAGGCCATAATTCGACTTGCATCTGGCCCCAGGGTAGAACATTATGCAGTGAGAATCTTGTGTTGGATTGGGAGTCTAAACTGAATTACATGAGAAATGGGGGGGGAGGGGGGTTGAGACTTCTCAAAAAGTTACAGAAAATGCATATAAAAAACTGCATGGATTTCTGATTTATTTTTGCACTAAAATAAGATTTTTGTTGTTTTTATTTATTGATTTTTTTTAGTTTTTCCCCATAGGACTAGAGTCAGAGAGAGAGAGAAACTGGGAACTCATACCCCAGTGGTGATAGCCACACAATCCCTTCTCCAGTCTCCTCTTGGGATATTGGGCACACACATATATACACACAGCATGATTTTCAGGCCATTGGGTCCAGGATTTGAACCACGATCAGCTATGTGGGAGGCCAGCACCCTAACCAATACGCCACCTACTTGCCCCTTTCTCCATTTTCTAGAATATTATGAAGATTAAGCTCGTGGAAAGTGCTTAGTAAAGTGCCCAGTAGAACTGTGAGCAGTCTAAGTACTAGCTGGTACTAAAAGTCCCTGGTAAAATATATTGCAAATAATAAATGCTCAGCAATGCCTAAAGTATTGTTGAGAGTCTAGGCAAGAAACAAGCAACCAAATGAGATGAAGGAAGAAAGACAGGAAAACCACTTTATCATATACAATATAAAAAAATGTTTACTTGAAGGATGATTTTATAATTGATATGGCATATTTAATTCTAACAAGAATTAAAATTATTAGGAAAAAGCAAAGTGTTTATTCAAAGTATCTTACATGCAGGGATAAAACTGCCATTTTCAAAATTTGGTTCCTCTTACCCGAACAGCGTGAGGTAAAGGATGGCAGAGCTGGATTCTCACCTCAGACTTTCTCTAGAGTCTTGTCATCATCCAGAAAGATACTAACTACTGCACAAAATTACATTCCAGTCGCCTTTCTGACTAGTACTCAGTTTTTCTTTTTATGTATATGTCATACATTCAAGCAATATATATCATTACAGCTTATAAAATGAGTTTTCTCAGCATGAATACATTATATGTTAGTCCAGTTAAAGGTATTATCGTACACGTTATCATCAACAGATAATGTTCCATTTTTGTGTCCCTTAAACATTTTGCTTCTTTTTCCCCTTGATTCCCATCCTCTTACCCTCCCCCCATTTCCCACTCTTCTCCCACACTGTCTCTAGTATCCACAATTGTTCTCCGAGCTTTTGTTATCATCCAGCCTTTCAGTTTTTTCTGATTGTATGCACCCTCACAAGCACAACATCTGCTCTTCTATTTTGTTTTCTTTGTCAGCCCTCCTGTCATCACCTCTCTTCCTCGCCCAGACTGCTTGGCTTATCGGCATCCTAACTCCTGGGTCCAATGCCTCTGACCCACAGCAGATTCTTAACCCTGTCCCTGTTTTATAAATGCCCAGCTGGGCACATTGGAGAAAATAACACCAAGTAACATACAGCAGATTCTCGGACTCCAGATGTCCAACTTCAGCTCACTCCCTGGTCCTTGACAGCCCGTCAATCTATCAGTAGTCAGTTCCCTGCCCTGTAACTTTCATTGACTTTTCACAATCTTACCGGTATCTTCCATCACTTCCCCAACCTCAGCTGCTCTCCAGCAGAAGGTGACCAGCGTGGTCTAAGAGGTATGTTTTATGCATGTAGCCTGCCTTCCTATGCACCTGCTGTTTGTTGTGCCTTTTCCCTTTTTCATTGTAATTCCTTGTCCCCTTTCTAGACTGTGCTTTAAGGCCTAATGACAGACCTGTAAGGACTGAATGGGTCTTACAGTGACAAGATGGAGATGCTCAGTGAGACCATGGCAGCCTGCAGCTGGGATTTTCTCCTTTGGTTTTCAAGTTTATTCATATCTTTTATGAGTCCTAGATGAGGTCTTTATGCTGTTAGGTGTATGCTTGGATACCAGAACACAAAGCGTTGCCATGGCTCATGGGATCACTTAGTAACGTACACTAAACTCACAGAGGAGACTGGACTGAAGAAAGTCAGGTAAAAGTGGCGAGCTGAAGGAGACAATCAAAATATGTGCCCCATATTTGTTAGACCCTACATAAAGGATCTAACAAATCTAAACAAAGGAGTCTCACACACACACAATCAGGATAGAAAGGGCCCGAAAAGGCCCCTGGGAAGGATAGCTCTGCTTGCCACCCTTGGCACTGGCCCTTCTATTTCTGGAATGTTATCTTTTTTTTTTGGGGGGGGGGGGGGTTGTTTTGCTATAGAGCGCGTGCACTCGCCAGCCAGACAGAGAGAGACATAGAGATAGAAAGCAAGAAATCATCCTCCGGGGGGATGGCCACACCGCAATCCCTTCTCCTCCTTACTCCTCTCGGGATCTTGGGCACGCACACACACGCACCCGGCGTGAGTTCTAAGCCATCAGGTCCAGGATGCGAACCACAGTCAACTACATGGGAGTCCAGCGACATAGCCATTATGCTAACTGCTGGTTCCCTGGAATGTTATCTTTTTATGAGAAAGAGAGATTTCTATTATAGGGCACGTGCACTTACCAGAGAGATAAGAAGTGAGAAATCACTCCCCAGGGTGGATGGTCACACCGCAATCCATTCTTCTGCATTCTCCTCTAGGGATCTTGGGCACACATGCACACGTGCCCAGTGTGAGGTTTAAGCTCCTGGGTCCAGGACTTGAACCACAGTTGACTACGTGGGAGTCCAGCCACATAATCATTACGCCATCTACTGGTCCCCATCCCTGTCCTTTTATTTCTTTCAATAAACCTTGTGCTTAGCCTTGTCCTTCAGTTCTTTGCTGCAGTGGAGAAGCAGCATATTTCTCCACCTAACAGTGTCACAATTCACTTCAACTCAGCTAGCCCGATCATGGGCATAAACATGTCCAGCATACTCAGGGAGGTCTCCATGTAGAAACCCAGAGACTACCCTTGTGGGTCAGCCTCCCAGAGTGCCACGTGTCATCGCTATGTCTCCCTCCAGCCCCTGGGACTTGAATGGAGGTGGTGGTCCTATAGCCTGTGCTTAAAAAAACAAACAAACAAACAAAAAAACTTTTTTTTAAGTGACAGGAGTTCTGACTTGTTATTTCTGCTTTTAGCATCTCAGTAAACATGTGTCAGTAAACTTTTGTTTGTAGCCTCTCAGTAAACACAAGAGTTGATTGACTTGATCTGGTATATTAGAAATAAGTGTATAGACCATTGTCTGCATACCATCCGGTACCTATTCATCTGCATAGAAATTTCCTCAGGGTCACAGACATTTTGAATCCCTTTTATCTTTTTTTTTTTTTTTAAAAAAAAGTTTATTTACTTTTATTTATTATTACTATTTTTCAATTCACCAGAGAGACATTGAAAGAGAAAACAAGTTGCCAGGTCCGAAACTCACCCGCAGTCCGCCATGTGGGAGCCAGTTCCTTTTACCTGAATGGAAGAAACTGAAGTCATACAACATAAGTTGCTGCTCCCCCCCCCCGCCACATCTCCCCGGCGCTCATTTGTCTATCTCAAAAGACAGGCGATTCTTCCATCAGTGCTATTAACCACTGCTTGTCCTTTTTATTATTTTTATTTATCTTTATGTATTATTATTATTTTACTTTAATTTCACCAGAGAGAGAGGGAAAGTGAGAAACAAGCCACCAGGTCTGGGATTCCAACCGTGGTTGGCCATGTGGGAGTCCAGCACTCAACCACCATGCCACCTCCCAGCCCTGCCTTTCTAAATAGCTGTTATATTTGATACCATGTGGTCATCTGATACCTCCTTGAAAAGTAACTCTTTTTGCATCTTCCTCATTTTTTCTGTCTGTCTCATATGTAGGGAGCTCTTTCTCTGCCTGCTTTTTAAGCAGTATTTCCCCAAATTCCAACCTTGAGTTTTTTCTCGTCTGTGTCTTCCCCATGGGCAACGTCCTCTCTCGTTTCAACCTATTGGTTCCTGGATCCTAAAACTACCACTATTCCTGACCTCCTCCTTGAAGTTTATACTGTTTCCTTGCCTTTTCGATAGATCCATTGGGGAGGGCTCATGGCAGAAATCGGATTGTGAACAGCATTACTGTCGAGTTTGAACTTTTTCTTTAAGGCAATAGTAAGTTTGAGGGTTTCCACATGATTAGGTTTGTATATTTGATGACTGACGTGCCCAAGATCCTGAGAGGAGAGTGGAGGAGAAGGGACTGCGGAGTGGTCACCCCCTGGGGGGTGATTTCTCGCTTTCTGTCTCTCTGTCTCTCTCTGTCCTTCTGGCGAGCGCACGCGCCGTATAGCAAAAACCTCTAAAAAAAAAAAAAAAAAAAGATGACTAATCATGAATCGCAGACAAGTGAAATTATAAACACATTCTATATTAAGTGTATCAGACAATCTAAAACTATATAAGACGTAGATAAAATCTATCAAAACAAAGGGTTAAACCTGTTAAAAGTTTATATGAGGGGAAACAATGATGTTTCTCCAGGTAGCCATCAGTTTAGTCTCACCAACATCACAGGTAACATTTCACATACAAACCCTTTATTTGCAAGGCTGGAATATCCTTTGTACATTTTAACTATAGCTAAGTGTAAATGAATAGGTAAATGTATAATGGTTTTATAGATTTTTTAATTAGTATCGTAGTGTATAATTTTATAAAAATGGTTCCAACAATAAATACACTGAAAAAACACTAGTATTTAAGGAATATTGTAAATTTTAGTAACCTTTTTAATGCACAACATACCCGCTGGGTGGCACTGTTGCATTAACCTTAAACACTGAAGGCTATTCCATTTTCTTTTAGGTAAGTAAACACTATTAGATTGATAAACATTGAACACAATGTTCTGGAGGGGAAAAAATTAAATTCTCAATGTATTGGCTTTAAAATATGTGTTTAGAGTTCAGGATTAAGAAGAAAAGTAGCATTGAATTAGAAGTAGCTGTCTGCTTTTTTTTTTAAACCCTCTAATCATTCCAGGCCTGTTAATCCACTTCACTTCTCAGCTGTGTTCAACTTTACTGGGGTTTGGAGAACTGAGCTATATTTTTGAAATAATTTAACAGTATATTTGTTGCAGAATCAAATGGAATTTTTGGTTTTTAACCATAAAATACCTATCCTTGCTAATTTGCAATGAACTCTGAATTAGATCCAAGGAAGCAAACAATCGTATGTGGTTATGTGCCGTCTCCTCTGAAAAGTTACTTTTCTTCAACCTTTACACCAGCTCTATTTACCATAGTTAACATAGAAAGCCTTAGGAATTGTCAG
This sequence comes from Tupaia belangeri chinensis, assembly GCF_000334495.1. Lineage (NCBI taxonomy): Eukaryota > Metazoa > Chordata > Mammalia > Scandentia > Tupaiidae > Tupaia > Tupaia belangeri. The sequence goes on along the minus strand of NW_006159530.1, from coordinate 2,343,573 downwards.
TTCAAACAGATCTGATATTGTTAAAAACATTTATGCAATGTCAGTTTTAAAAAATTCCTTTTTTATATTCTGGGTATTTATTTTCTTCCTTCCTTCCTTTCTTTCACAGAGGATGTATGTGCTTGCTGAAGAGAGAGAAAGTGAGAGAGCACCCCCCATGGTGAATGGTCACACCACAGTCCCTTCTCCATTTCTCCCTGTAGGGGTTTTGGGCACACATGCATACGTACCCAGCATGTTTTTCATGCCATGGGGTCTAGGACTGGAATCACACAGTAAGCCCTGTGAGGTCCAGCCAGCGTAACCACCATGCCACGGACTGGCCCTTTTCTATGGTCTTTTCAGTCTTGGTGTGATGATGCCCTGTGATGTTCCAGTAGTTTCAGTGGAGTTCATGTGATTATCAGGAAAAACAGTAATAGTAATGTACCCCAATTTTAAAGTTAATTATAGCAAATTTTAGAAGGGTGCCTTATTTCATTCAGGCTGCTAAAACAATAGTAGTTTACCAACAATGTGAATGTCTTCCCTACAGTTTTAGAGGCTGGAAAGTCTAAGATCAAAACATTCATAGACTCAAAGGAGGTCACTTCATGGTTCATACATGGTCTCTTTTAGCTGTGTGGAAAGGGCGAGGAAATTCTCTGTGTCTTTTTTTTTCTTTTCCTGAAAGTCCTGCACCTTAACCACTATGCCACCTGCTGGCCCCAGGGCAGTGTTAATTTGTATACCCTGTGCAGTAGACCCCCTTCTTTTTACAGTGCACAGATATATCCATGAGTCTTAACAAAGGCTGTATCCCTGGCTACTTTCTACCCTCTTCTACCTCCCCATGATACACACAGTAATTCATGCATTTAGTCATTCGATATTTGATAGGTGTCTGGTGGTATGCAAATTCAAATTTAATAGTAATTAAGATAATCTCTGTTCACCAGAAGTTCATTGCATGAGCTTAGTCATATAGCTAAGTGTTACCAGATCTGCTTTTCAAAATTTGTTCGTCATCTGCAATAATAATAATAAAATGAAGACATATGAAACTTGGGGGAAAAAAAAGAAAAAGAAAATGCAGAGATCTGTCACGGCCCAAGTTGTTCTTTCAAGAAGGGTTTAGTTCAGTGGATTCCTGATCTAGCTACTTTGCTTCCTGGTGTTTTCAGGATTGTCTCCTCGCAGGCCTTCCTGTGTCTAGTTGTGGCCGGCAGCCTCACGGGCACATTCCAGGTCTTCGGAGTTGCCTGCAGCTGAATTTTCTCATTCCTATTCCTTTTCCTCCCAGTCTCTGGCAGCCCCCAGGGTCTCTCTCATCTTCTAGTTCCCCAGTACCGACCATCACTCCAGAGAGAAAGAACAGAGCTCTAAGTTTTTAGTTTCTTCTTTGTCACCCACTTTACAGCCTTCGGCATTGGCTAGTGGCTGGTTGCTTCAGCTCTGTTCTTAGATTAGGGCTTTTTTTTTTTTTTTTTAACGGGTTTTTTTTTTTCACTTTTTTTTTTTTTTTTTAACGAGTTATTTTATTTAACTTTATTTATTTTTTTTTTCATTTTTTTTTTTAACTTCAGTTTGACCAGAGAGGGACACAGTGAGAGAGAGAGAGAGAGAAAGTGAGAAAGCGAGAAAGCAAGCTGCCAAGTCCAGGATTTGAACCATGATCACAGCCATGTGGGAATCCAGTGCCTTTAACCTGCACACCACGTGCTGGCCCCAGATTAGGGCTCTTCTGAAGGTTTTCTTCTGGTGCTCACAACCGAAACAAACATATTGAATACATGTATTTCGCCCTGGGGATTAATTTTCTTAGGAAAAGCACTATTAGCTGTGCATGAAGAATTCATAAACATAACTACGTAGTTTTGACCATAGTTCTTAGAAATACTTAAGACTGTATTATGCTAAGAGAGCCCTGCCCTTACTGACATGAGTTATTTAGCAAATCATTCTTTCTCCGTTAATCATAATGGGGGTGTAGTGGTGTGGGGCGAGAGGAAGTTTTATTTCATCCAAGCTGTATTTTCATTTTAGATTTAAAGACAGAGAACAATGGCATTCTCCTCAGGTGGGTGGCTAAGGAGGGGGCGAAAAATTCTAACTAAAATATTAAACCCAGCATAAATCAGATTTAACAGCTACTGTAGAGATTTTGTATGAGTTAAAAAATATAGTGGCCATCATGTCATCATCAGGAATGCATTCATTGCTCCCACATGGCAAACACCGTCTCTGAACCACACGTTAGACCAGGCTACGGACCAGGGCAAAGTAACGTTTTAACTTGGGACTCGATGTAAGAAGTACCCTTATATCTGCTCAAGTCCAGACTCCTTCATTTATTTTATTTACTTATTTTTTTATTATTGCCAGAGGGCATGTGCACTCACCACAGAGAGAGAAAGAAAGAGAAAGCAAGAACCCCCAATGGAGCATGGTCATGCCACAATTCTTTTTCCTCCATTTTTCCCTCCCATAAGGATTTGGGGCCCACATGTACACGTGCCTGGTATGTTTTTTTTCAAGCCACCAGAACCAGGATTCCAACCACGGTGGTCGTGTTGAACCCAGCTCCCTGTGTGGTATACTTAACTGCCGCTACAGGGCCAACACTTCTTACTTTGTTTTATTAATTTTAAAAAATATTTTCCCCTAGGACCAGCAGATGGTGTAATGGTTATATCACTGGATTCCCACATAGTCAACCACAGTTTCAGTCCTGGACCTGGTGTCTTGAAACTCATGCCAAGCACGTGCGCATGCGTGCCTAAAATCCCAAGAGGAGAATAGAGGTGAAGGGATTGCAGTGTGGCTATCTCCCCTCCCCCTGGGGAGGAGATTTCTTGCTTTCTGTCTCTGGCGAGCACACGTACAATATAGCAAAAATCTAAGAAAAATTATATATATATATAAAACATATGTGTTTTCCCTTTATTTTATTTTTTACTTTATATGTATATAATTTATATATTATGTTTATATATTTCTATATAATGTGTATATAGATTTTCCCTTATATTTATTTTGAATTTTTTGCCAATGGGCATATGCTCTACTAGTGAGAGAGAACAAGAAAAAGAAAGCACCTCCCAATGAGGCGTGGTCCCTTCTCCATTTCTCCAATCAGGATTCTGGGCATATGCACACACGCCCAGCATGTTTCTCCAGCTGCTGGGGTCAGAACTAAAATCGCAGTCAGCCATGTGGGATCCAGCTCCCTACGCACAGCACTTAACTTCTGTGCTATGGGACTGGCCAGACTCCTTAATTTAGTAGTCCATTTTTTATATCATCCCATTGTACCTTTCTTTTTTTTCTGGTCATAAGATGCATGTTCTTACCAGACAGAGACAGAGAGGGACAGTGAGAAATCACCCCCTGGAAGGATGGCCACACTGCAATCCCTTCTCCATTCTCTTGGGATTTGTGGCATGCACACACTCATGCTTGGCATGATTCAAGCTGCTGGGTCCAGGAATTGAACTGCATTCGGCCATGCGGGAGTCTAGGACCTGAACCACTATGCCACCTGCTGATCCCCCATTCCACCTTTCTTATTACCATCATCCACACTGACCTTTTTTTGAGAAAGTTTTGCTTTAGGGCACATATGCTCTCCAGAGAGACAGAAAGCAAGAAATCATTCCACCCTGCCCCCAGGGGAGATAGCCATTGCACAATCCCTTCTCCATTCTTCTCTCAGGATTCTGGGCATCCACATGGGCCTGGCACAAATTTCAAGAGGCCAGGTCTTAGGACTCAAATCGCAGTCCTACACATGGGAGTCCAGCGCCTTAACCACTACTCCTGGCCCCTCCGTACTGCTTTTTAAAACACTCTACTGGATGCCCATGTAGTTGACTGTGGTTTGAGTCTCAGACCCAATGGCTTAAACTCACACTGGGGAAGCGGGGGGGCCTGCCTTTAAACTCACACTGGGCACGCGTGTGTGCATGCCTAAGATCCCGAGAGGAGAATGGAGAAGAAGGGATTGTGGTGTGGCTGTCTCCCTTGGGAGGTGATTTCTTGCTTTCTGTCTCTCAGTCTTTCTGGCGAGCACACATGCCCTATAGCAAAAAATATCTCAAAACACACACACGCACACACACACACACACACACACCCACCCACACACTCTGTTCTAATCGGATCAACCTTCTTAAAACAGTCCTGGCTCACATCACTGTCATCCTCTGTAGCTTACTTTCCCGTCATGTGTTTTGCTTGGGTTTCTCTTCCCCCTCTATTTGGGATTCTATTTAGGACTTTCTTACTCTGTCCAGCTTTGCTAACTCTTCCTTTTACTGGTTCAGATAATCCAAAAGAGCATCACTGGCCCAGGGCACTTTGCAAAATGCACACTAGTGTGACATAGTAAGTGTGTAATGACTTCCCTGGTAACTCATTCATGTAGCATGGCTCCTTTATTCAACAAGTTTCATTTAACTATAAACTCAATTTAAGATACCATAATAGTAATTGTATTAAAAGCATGTTAGTACACATCGAACTGGAGAGGGTTATTCTTATTGTATTGCAGAGTAGCCTGGTATCTATGGTAAAGTAACTAATCTGAACTAATACATGATAGATGAGAATCACTTGAAAATGATTCTCACAAGAAAATGTGTTTGAATGTGGCGTGATGCTGACTTGTGTCAAAATTATGCCTGTTGCTTAACTTGTTTAAACTTGAATTCTTGGACCACTCCCAGACCAACTGAATCTGAATCTCTGGGCTTAACAACTATCAACTAGCACTCTTATTTTTTATTATTTTTTTTAAATTTGCCAGAGGCCACATGCACTAGCAGGAGAGAGACAGGTAAAGAGAGAAAGTGAGAAAGTACCCCCAATGGAGAGTAGTCATGCTATAATACCTTCTCCTCCATTTCTCCCTCCTTTCCAGATTTTGAACACACACGCACATACACCCAGCATGTTTCTCAAGCTACCAGGTCCAGACTTGAGCCATACAGTCAGCCATGTGGGATCCAGCCACCTCACCAGCATGCCACTGGCTGGCCCTCAGCTAGCACTTTAAAGTAGCTCTTCAGGTGATTCAGATGCATGGGGGCCACGGGGCAGAACACCTAATGTAGCAGGCTGATGATGACCTGGGTTTGGGTCCCAGTTCTGCTAGCTAGTGTTTTCTGGGGAAGGTTTCTAATGGTCTTTTAGTCTCAGCCTACTCTTCTCTAAAATGTGGTTCATCAGGCTCCAGTGATGAGGGTTAAATGAGATAATGATTATAAACTAGTGGTATAATGAAGATGGTCAGTAATTATTAGTGTACTTCTTTTCCTTCCTTTGAAATCCCCTTGCACGTCAGTGAGTGGTATAGAGAGTTTTGTCATTTACAAGGTACTGCTCTTGGTTCAGGCCTCATCACTGAACTGGTCATGTGTTACTCAGCTCGTGTGTGTGTGTGTGTGTGTGTGTGTGTGTGTGTGTGTGTAAAGCAAAGGTCAGTCGAAAAACAAGCAAACTTAGTTTCTCCTATACTGGCACCACACAAATCTTTTTTTTTTTTTTTTTCATTTTCCTTTATTCATGGGAGAATGAGTGCATGTACATTGTGAGAGTGGGGGGTGAGGGAGAGAGAGAGGGAGCAGGTAATCAGCACCCCACCGGGGCTGATTGCTCTGTGACCTCCTTCTTCCAGTCCTCCAGCCCACCACGTGCACTGCATTTCAGGCCAGTCCAAGTGGGGTTTCCAGTCACGGTGGCCAGGTGGGACCCGGAGTCCCTTGGGCAGCACATTACTCCTGCTGCTGCAGTCAGCCCCATAGGTTACTTCTGATGCCACATGTGTGGGGATTTCCCTCCACTCACCAGACAAGCACTCAGTTCTGCATCTGACACCAACTGGATGTTCTCTAAGCAATTCAATACTGATGCTGTCCACCTGCAAATAGTGTCTGACATCACAGTTTGAGGCCACATACCCAAAACTGTCCCCCTACTTCAATGCCAATTGCAAACTCCAGGTTGATTTACTGTATTTCTGACCTACTTGCTAAAAATCAGAGTTCCATGATTCCCTCCTTCCTTATGTCCAATTCATTGGCTGGAGTGACTCACAGAACTTAGGGAAACATGGGACAGGAGGGGATCGAGGCAAGGGACATTCCAGGCACCTGAAACCTGACAGATGGAAGTGGCTGAGAGATTGGGACTAACCCAGTTGGAAGCATGATGGCTCCTAGAACAACCACTGCCTACCCTTCAGGCTGATCATACCCTCAAGCCAGGACAGTCTGGAATAGCCATGGCACCCACTAGAACTACCCTAATAAGGCCAGAAAATGGGAGGGACAGTGGGTGCAGGAAAACCACTGTCCCTTTCCTTCATCAGTAAATGGTCCCTTACTTAGCCTGGCATAAGACAAGCCAGATAAGGCAGACACCCACCGAAGCTCAGGGCTGCTCTGCCTACAGGATAACTCTTCTGTATTCCCCATCCTTTTGGAGGAAGGAACAAAACCATTCACCCATCTCCTCACAGGGCTGCTCCACTCAGCGCACTTTCCTTAATGAACCTGCTATCACTCTCCCTGAATAGCTCACTCTTGAATTCTTTCCTGTGCAAAGCCAAAGACCCTTACACCAGGTGGAACCCCCCAGGGGTTGAACCTCCCCAGCAACACTTACATTTACCGGTTTATTGTAGAGGGTGTTGCAAAGGATGCAGATCAAGAGGTGCATAGGGCAAGCCATGTGGGAGGGCCGAGCTTCCATGCCCTCTCCAGGTGCGCTGCCCTCCAGAAACCTTGTACTCAGCTCTCTGGAAGCTGTCTTCTTGAATTTCTTTGAAGACCTTTTTAAATAGGCATGATTGATTAAACTATTGGCTATTGGTAAGCAACTTAACCTTCAGCCTCTTTCCTTCCCCGCGGTTGGAGATTAGGATTCAAAGGCCCATATGTAAACCAGTCTTGGTTTTTCTTGCCCATAGGTCACGGTATTTTTAAATTTTCTTTTAGAAAGAGATCCTTGCTATAGGGCATGTCTGCTCATCAGAGAGACAGAGAGTGAGAAATCACTCCCCCAGAGGGGATGGCCATGCCACCATCCCCTCTCCTCCACTCTCCTCTCAGCATCCTGGGCACACATGCACATCTGCCCAGCTTGAGTTTCAAACCGCCAGTTTGAGGATTCCGCATTTGACCATGTGGGAATCCAGTGTCTTAACCACCATGCCACCTGTACTTTCTTTCTTTCTTTCTTTTTTTGGAGAGGTTTTTGCTATAGGGCGTGTGCGCTCGCCAGACAGACAGAGAGAGACATAGAGACAGAAAGTGAGAAATCACCCCCCAGGGGGATGGTCACGCCACAATCCCTTCTCCTCCATTCTCCTCTCGGGATCTTGGGCACGCACGCACACGCGCCCAGCGTGAGTTTTAAGCCACCCGGTCCGGGACGCGAACCGCGGTCGACTACATGGGAGTCCAGCGACATAGCCATTACGTTAACTGCTGGTTCCCCCACCTGTACTTTCTTAATCTCCAGGCCTCTGCTTCTTTCAGTTTTCCTGGCAAGGTACAAGAATGAAAAGATCATCCAATTAGAAAACATTTGAAAATTAAATAAGTAAAATAAGCCTTCTCATTTTTATTTCACAAATAAAATCAAGACTTTATTAAGGTCTCTATTACCATTTTGCCAATGTAGAATCCTAGGTTTATGTGGAAAGAAACAAACAAACAAACAAAACCCTATTTCAGAGAAGAGAATAGGTAAAACGTCAGTTTTTACAGACAGCGCCATCTCTGGGCTAGAGAGCGGAAGTGCAGATATGTAGCAGGAGCTAGCACCAAAGGAGGAGTATCACGCTCTGAGCGCCGGCTCCATTCTAAATGCCAGTAGTTCTGCCCCCACGTTAGGCCTCACTCCTTGCAGTTGTTCCCAAGTGCGGGATGAGTTCTCTTCTCATATATGTGTAGAAGCTGAGCAATGAGAACTAAAGCTCAGGAAGTCAGCAGAGCGGGATTCTTCTGAGGGCTTTGAGGAAAATCGTGCTCCCTGCCTCTCCCTGGGCTACTGGTGGTTTGCTGGCAGTGGCGGCATTTCTTACTCAGATACATCACCTCTCTCTGCCGTCACCTCCGCTTGGCATTCTCCCCGTGTGTATGCGCATGTGTCCAAACTTTCCTTTTTTATCTGGACACCAATTATATTGGATTAAGGCCCTCCCTGGTGACCTCATTTTAACTTGATTACCCCTAAGAAGACCTTATTTCCAAATAAGGTCACATTTTAAAGTACTGGGGTTAGGACTTCCATATATCTCTTTTGAAAGACAAAAGTCAGCCCATGAAGCCTGGCTCCCAGCATTGAGGGTCAACAGCCTTCCTGGGCAGGAGCTGTAAACAGCCTGAGTGCTCAAGCCAGGACGAATGCGCCAGCTCTCTGCACAGCAAAATACGGTCCTTAGATCGATGCCACCTTTAAAACTTTAACACTAATTACTTTTTAAAAATATGTATTATTAATACCTTTTGAGGACAACATGCTGAGTACACGTGATTCATTTTATTTTTCTTAGAAACAGAACTCTCTTAAGCACTGTCTGGATATCTTCAGAGGGACCAAACAAAGTTAATTGAATTGGTGACACTTTGAGCAGCTCACAGAGGGAAGTAAGAGTTCAGAGAGGATTATCCTGATTCACCCTGGACTTTACCCAGTGACAGTGTCTGTGAATTCTAAAGCTGTGCCTTGAGTGACTATATAAAGACAAAATTAAAACAAGAATAACAGCGTATCAGTTTAGGAACAAAAACTGTGCCCAAGCCTCAAATTGCTGATAACATATTAGGTTGCTAATGGTTTGTTTTGAAATGTATGGCCTTTTACAGTGATCAGAGACTGTGTCAGTTCTGAAGGTAGTTATATATCTGTCAGGAAGGGCACCCTGGTGCCAGAGTTTTAAAGCAGCGCTCCCGGAAGACCAGCTGAGGACTCGTGACCCTGTCCCCAGAACAGCTGGCTGAAAGGATAACCAGTGAGGGGGTTGGCTGCAAAAGAGAAGCCAACCAAAGGGAGAATATGCCTCCTTG
>NW_006159530.1:2277654-2334489 GCF_000334495.1 Tupaia belangeri chinensis | reverse complement strand
TGAACCTGCAGGCCCACTGTATAACTCCCACTGGAAACATGGAGCATGTGAGAGAATCCTTAGGAGAGCTCGAAAAGGAATTCGGAGGAAGTGAGTGAGTGTAAACAAAAGGGAAGGAGCCTATTTCTGGTTAAGGTGTTGGGAAAGCAGAAAGCTGACCAGCTCAGCCTGTATTTGAAGGACTTTAATGCACCCGAGCAAAGAATGCTTGAAAGAGAACCAATCATCTCCCGGGCTCCACATGAAAGGATGCAATGGCTGGAGTCCAGTGCAAGATCTCCAGAGCAGCTCATGCAGCTGCAGGGCCAAGAGAAGGAAGCCCACTGAGAATAAGCATTGCAGCGGTACTGGAGGGAGACTAGTTTTAGGACAACTGAACACCTCACGAAGATCTATGTACTCTGTCCCTATAGAGGCCACCAGGAAAAGACAGAGCCATTCTATTTTTTTAGAGAGTTATTTATTTAAGTTTATTTATTACTTTATTATTATTATTATTATTGAGCCACTCCCTACAATTATAATTTTAATTTGCTATAGGATACATACACTCTCCAGAGATAGACTGGGGGGTGAGGAGTGAAGAAACAAGCCACCGGGTCCAGGACTTGAACTGTGGTTGACCATGTGGGAGTCCAGCACCTTAACCACCATGCCACCTGCTGGCCCCAAGATAGCCATTCTAAGCCAGTGGGATTCCAGAAGTGCCTTACACCTCAGTCAGATGCATGGATGGTTTGGAAGGTGACTTCTTATGTCACTCTGTCCCTTTCCCCAATTTCAGAGAAAATAGATGCAGAAGGGGGAGGGATGGGAGAGCATGCTACATGTCACCTTTTCCCATGTTTTAAACCAGACAAGTCTATGTTTTAATAATCAAACATGACCAGGAAGTTATGGAATCTGTTCAAGATGTCATTAAAAAAAAATGAGAGGGCCAGCTCGTGGCAGGGTGATTAAGATGGCTAGATCCCACATGGCGAACTGGGCAGATGGAGTCCTGGACCAAAGCCTTGAACCACATTCCAGGCACCTGTGTGTGTGCCCCAGTGCTGAAAGGACGGAGAAATGGAGGAGAAAGGGTTGTGACATGACCATGTCCCATGGGGAGTGCTTTCTTGATTCTCCCCTCTCTCTGGAAGCACATGCCCGCTGGTAAGTTAGAAAGGGAGAGAGAGCATACTTGGAATCAATAATTAGAGTAAATACAATTGTGTTTTTTAAAATATTAGTACATACTTCTTTATTATATCAGAATCTGACAGTAAAAAGCTGCTTTTGGAATACTGTTAACTCTACTTACAAGAAGTTAAATCCTTAGAATTAAGGTTTTCCCCAGAAAAAGATGAATAGAAACATCAATTGCTTTTCAGACTTGATAGTCATTCCAGGTGTTTTTTGTTTAAGAATTATTTCTTTTATTTTAATTCGACCAGAGAGGGAGGGAAAGTGAGAAATCAAGCCACCAGGTCTTGGACTTGAACCACGGTTGGCTACGTGGGAGTCCAGCACCTCAACCACCATGCCACCTGCCGACCCTCAGGTGGTTTTATACAAATAAACAAAAACAAAACATTAGAACACCACAATTTGCTTCCATTTCATTACGGATTTGCATTTCAGCATTTAGTGGTCCTGAGCAGAATGTGGACAAACACAGCAATCTGCGGGGAAGTCTGGCCCACCCGTCTCAGGGATCTGCTGTGCACACCGAGTTCTCCCTTAACCCCTGCTGAGGACCGTGTGCAGCAGCAGCACCAAAACCAAAGAGTGCCCCGAGTTCAAGGTTCTTTTCGTTCCTGTTGTCAGATTCCAACCAGACCCAAACGGATTACAATTGCGAGGATGACCAAATAAGAGCCTGTTGAAAACTTCTTCAGTTTTGAAAAGTAAAAGCAACTACAGGCAAAGAAAATAATACTTCAGAGGGAAGTGTGGGCTTATGAATGCCTTCATGTGACTTCTTTTCAAGTTTAACCGCCAGGGACTTTAGGCACCTGTAGGTCTGAGTAACCCCAGTGACGGCTCTTCATTTGATCAAACCTGAACTAAAAACCACATGAGCTGAGGACCCAGTATTCATTTCCCAGGCTGATTGGGAGTGAGCTGAGTGTGGTTCCAGGCTTCCAAACTAACAAGGAAGGTCATAGACTCTTTCCAACCCTGCCTATGGCTTCTGGCCAATGAAGGCAGTGTCTTGGGGAGTATTGGGTAGTGACAGTGCAAAAGGAGCTTGAGGAAGAGGAAGGAAAGCAGCACCCCACAAAGCCTAAAGCTTAGGCAAGATGACTGGGGAAAGCCCTGAACTCCTCACCAAAGGCCAACTTCAGAGCGGATCTGGGGTTACAATCTATGCTTTGCCAAGGGCGGGAGTAGAGGAGAGGAGGGACAGACAGAATGAAGGTGTCTTGGAAGCAGGGCATCATTTAAGACTTAGAAGTGACGGGTGCACCCACACACCCAGCAGGAGTCCCATAGGCTGCAACCTGAAACCTTTGCATCTTCCCTAACAAGCACCCCACAGAGGGTGAGGAAAGAGGAAGGAGGAGAAGGGGAGACCTCAGGCCACATAATCAGCACAGGTGATCGTGGGATGCGTCTTTACAGCTGAGCTAGAGGTGCCCCGCAGGGTATGACGGGAATCAATTCAAACGCACTTTCTTGATCCCAGAAGTTCAATTACATGGACAGTGGTCACACTTGACAGGATGACTCGTTACAGCACAGCTCGTATATCTCAAATGGACAAAAAATTAGTATCATTTATAGTATCTTAAGATACATAGACTTGGAATGGGAGCTTCCTTTTCAGTACTTTGAGGTCTATAAAACATATCTAGAAAATTTACTACTGTAGAAAATAAAGACTGCTTAAATCAAATGGGGGTGGGGTAGAGAATGACCTTTATTTATTTATTTTTTGTGAGATTTTTTGCTAGAGACAGAGAGCCAGGGGTATAGGCATCCTGCAACTCCTTTTCCTCTGTTCTCCTGGATCTTGGGCACATGTGCACAAGAGTTTTAAGCTGCCGGATCCAGAACTTGAACTGCAGTTGACTACATGGGAGTCCAGCAATGTAACCACTGTGCTATCTGCTATTCCCCCCACACACATGCACACACTTTTTTAAAATTAATTGCTGTAACACTGCCCTTCAGGCCACTGAGGGAGTTTCATATTTTCTTTAGGTATCATTAGGCAGCAAAGTTCTTGCAGATGCCTGTGCTATATGAATTCTGCCACTTTGCTAGCACTGATACGGCTCTTGGGTCTACCACTGCATTAAAATGATTCATTCCAGGGACCAGCAGGTGACGCAGTGGTTAAGACGCTGGACTGCTACATGGTTGACCATAGTGTGGGCCTCAGACCTGGTGGCTTGAAAATCATGCCAGGGCATGTGCATGTGTGCCCAGAGTCCCAGGATGAGAATGAAGGAGACGGGATTATGGCATGGCCATCCACCCTGGGGGGGGGGTAATTCCTCACTATCTCTCTCTTTTCCCTCTCACTGTCTCTCTCTGATGAGTGTACATGCTCTGTGCCTAAAACCTTTTTAAATTAAGAAAAAACTACTAATTATATTCATATTAATTTTTGTTACAAATTTTACATGAGGGAGTGCTTCTGGGTATTTAAACCTTCTATTTAAAGTCTGGATATTGCATTTTCACAAATTGTTCTTGGAGGCCCAATTACTCTCCCTGGCCTTTTTGTGTCATGTCTTTGTCATCTTCTAGACCCACCTAACTGAGCCAACTTTTACTCTTTTCTGGTCACCTTCAAGTTCTTTTTTTTTTTTTTTTTTTTTTTGTATTTTTTTTTTTTTTTTTTTTTTCTTTATTTTTCTATTTAATTTTATTTATTCATTAATTTATTTTAATTTGACCAGAGGGAGACACACACACACACACATACACACACACACAGAGAGAGAGAGAGAAAGAGAGAAAGAGAAAGCAAGCTACCAGCTCCTGGACTCGAACTGCAGTCGGCCATGTAGGAGTGTCTAGCACCTTAACCACCACATCACCTGCTGGTCCCCACCCTTCAAGTTCTTCTAACAGTCAGAAATTGCACAGGACTTTCACTCCTGAGCCTGTGACAGCTGCCATCTTGGCCGCTGCCCCCAGAAATATAAAACATAGTTCAAGGTTCATATCATGCTGTGTTAAACACTATTTTATTGTTTATTTCTTCCATGAGAGAGAGAGAGAGACAGCATCATCTGTCTTCACACCCTGATCCATCCCCAGTCCCCTCCTGCCCCATCATAGGAAAATGCATGGCTGGCTTGTTCAAGCAGGTCTCTGAACACAAACCTGAAACTCACAGGGTATCACATTACTGCTCTGCCCCTGTCCAGCCCCGCACATTATAAACACCTCTGAACCAGTAATAATTCTATTCCCAGAAGACATCTTCGAGGTTGAAATGATAGACGTAATTGAAAATGACTTGTTAGACCATAAGATCTAAAAACTTTCTTATTGACTACTCACAATGTTTGGCCCTCTAATCACTAAGGGGTCATTGTATTGCCTATTGCGTATCTAGGAATCCCCTGCTTAAAGTTAACAAAAACATCTATTTAACAAAGATGTATCAGGGTCAGCAGGTCATATGGTGGTTGAGACACTGGATTCCCACATGGCTGACTGTGGTTTGAGTGCAGGACCTGGTGGCTTGCTTTCTCACTTTCCTCTCTTTTTCTCTCTCTTTTTGGTGAGTGCACATGAGCTATGGCAAATTGAAGAAAACAAAACAAAAAAAAAACAACAGTAACCAGTAGAGTCTCTGCAGAAAGCATGACTTCTGAGCTGGTTCTTGGAGAAGGTGAACATGAAGCCTATTAAATCCTTATCAGCCTTTAATACCCTTGCTCAGATTAGTTTTTTAGGTTATAGATGGCAGAAGGTGCTATGGTGTCCCTCAGAAATACATCCCTCAGAAATTCATGTGTTGGAACTCTACAATCATAACAAAAATAATTAAATAAATAATTTTTTTTTCCTTTTTTGGAGAGGTATTTGTTACAGGGCACGTGTGCTTGCCAGAAAGAGAGAGACAGAGAGACAGAAAGCGAGAAATCCGCCCCCCCCAGGGGGATGGCCACGCCGCAATCCCTTCTCCTCCATTCTCCTCTTGGGATCTTGGGCACACATGCACACACGCCCGGTGTGAGTTTAAGCCATGGGGTCCAGGACTGGAACTGCGGTCGACTTCAGGGGAGTCCAGTGACATAGCCATTACACCAACTGCTGGTCCCCAATAAATAAATAATTCTTTAAAAAAAAAAATCCCCCATACATCTCTTAGTAACTTCTTTAGAATTTACTACCTAGTCTAGAAATCCCTTTGTCCTGTCCTTTCTTCATGGATTGATTGTTCTTTGTCTAAAAAATATAAAAGCACCTAGCTACAGCTACTTTTCAGATTGCACACTCTGGTGGAGATCCCTGTGCACATAACACCAATAAAATGTGTGTGCTTTTCTCTTGTGAATCTGCCTTATATTCATTTGATTCCAAGGTTCAGCCTGAAAACCCCACATCAGACCTGTGAGGGGATATAGGTGATTATTTGCACTCCACTGCCAGAAGCACCAGGAATTTAGGGAAGAGCAGTGCTGCCTGATAGCAAAATTGGGCAAAGTTGTAACTGAGAACATTTTCTCTACGTCTTCTCTAATGTACTCTGGAGGTCATTTTATAATCAAATTTCATTTAGCAAGCAATATTAATGAGAGACCATACAGACAGACCAATCACTAATTCTTAAGACTTTATCATTTAAAACAGTGTGTAGAAATTTATTCACTCTGCAATCTGACCCCATGGAAGGTGCTATAGTTTGGATGTTTGGATGGTTCCCACAAATTCTTGTGTTGAGACTTGTATTGTAAACATGTTAAGTGAAAACAGCAGGGAGCACCTTAAAGTACAGTCTTTGAGCTGTCCCTGCCAGGCTTGCAAAAACTCTAACCAAAGACATAATCTACTGCTGGGCGATACAGGTAGAAGAAACCTGAGTATTAGTCAGAAAAGGTCAGGAAAGACTTGCCTCTCCTCTAAAAGAAGGAGCACAGAAGGGCTCAGCGCCCCTGTATTCTCCAGTAGAGACGCTGGTCCTGGTCCGCGTGACCCCTGCTTTGGTCTGTCTTTCCTTTCTCAATCCACAGCTCCTCCCCTCAGGGTACCCTCTCTCTTCACCCTCAGGCAGGGACAGAAACATAATCCCTCCCTGGTGTTCCTGGATAGGGTTTTAGGATCTTTGGGAGTGATAGTATCTTTGGAGCAGAGCTCTGATAACTGAGTTCGAGCTTATAAGCAGAAGGAATGAGACCAGAACAAAGTCAGAAGCACATGAACACAGACCACACTCCTTTCTGTTCAGAGTCCGACTTCCACCATTTTGCAATCTCTTTGGATTTCCCAGTCACCAGGATTGTAAGTCAATAAATCTATGTCTTCATGATTCACCCAGTCCCGGATATTTCTGTAAACAGTGCAATAATGACTTTGACAGAAATGTACCATGTTTGCATCTGGAGACCTCCCTGAAAATGTTCAGTCTCATGATTGGGGCTGGCCAAGATGGGGGTGGTGGGGTGGGGAGGTGGATTGTGGCACAAAAATCCTGTGGGGGTGCCTATCTCTCTGTCTCTGCCTCTGCTTCTATCTCTCATTCATGGAAGAACATAATAAACCTTAAAAAATAAGTAAATGAGAGCATATGAGGTATCTTCAAAGAGCTCACATAAAATTATGAAAAACCTATGGGGGCAGCAGGTGGCATGGTGGTTGAGGCTCTGGATTCCCCCATATGACCGACCATGGTTTGAGTCCTGGACCTGACTTGCCTTCTCACTTTCCCTCTTTCTCTCTGTCTCTTTCTGGTGAGCATGCATATCTTATAGTAAATTAACAGATAATAATAATAAGATACAAAATTAAATAAATCTTTTTTTTTGGAGAGGTTTTTGCTATAGGATGCATGCACTTGCCAGAAAGAGAGAGACAGAGAGACAGAAAGTGAGAAATCATCCCCCAGGGGGATGGCCATGCTGCAGTCCCTTCTCCATTCTCCTCTTCTTGGGATCTTGGGCACACACATACACACGCCTGGTGTGAATTTAAGCCACCAGGTCCAGGACTCGAACTGCAGTCGACTACATGAGAGTCAAGTGATGTAACCATTATGCCACCTGCTGGTCCCAATAAATAATTCTTAAAAAAAAAAAGAGAGAGAAAAACCTATGCATGGATTTCTAAATTTTTGAACCAAAATAAACTCATACTTTCATTCCATTTTCCTATAAGCTTTTTGAAGTCTTGTCATACAGAAGTACAGTTCAAGCAGAGAGACACTCTCTTCATCCTTATGCTTTGTGAGGTTTGATGACCTACTTATATTTTCAACAGCTTGGATGAAGTGTATGGCTGAATACCAGGTAATTATGTGATTTGGAGCAAATCTTTGAGCTATTCTCTCCCACACACATTTTTTTAAATACTCCTAAAACTAGAAGGTTGAGCTAAATTACCTCTATGATCTTTTTCAAAGCTATTTATAATTTATGACTATTTTCAGTGACTTCAATCATTGCTAATGAAAGCATAGTCACAGAATGGGAGCACTTACATGAAATTCATTCATTATCAACTATTAGTAAGTGTCTCCTAGGAGGGTTGCCAGATAAAATACAGGAGGCCTAGTTAAATTTTAATTATAGAAAAAGAATGGTGATTTTTAAATGTAAACAGGTTCCATGTACTATTTGGCTATGTAAAATACTTCAAAATTATTTGCTCTCTGTTTGACATGCAAATTAACCTACATGTCCTTTTGAAATTGTTTTCTAAATATGGCATCCTCACTTCTGTGTAAGTCTCTGATAGGAAGCTAGACTCCGGAAGAAAAAACAGTGACATCTATCACAAATCCTGCCTTCAGGTCTAGAGGATCAAATAAGATTTGAATATAAGGCATGAGAGCACACAGTGAAAGGGGACAAGCTCATGAAAAAGATGCTGACGGAGGCTGTGAAAGGTCACAGGAGGGAGACATTACTTTCAGCTGCAAAAGCAAAGGAAGCACCCACGTTGGGCTGAGAAAGATGGCGGAATCTGGGAATGGGAATGTGGTGGGGGTGGAGGAAGGCATTCCTAATAGAGTGAATGGCTTGAGTAAAGACACTGTTGGGGCTCAGAAACTGGAACCCCAAAGACTGGCACTCTGACATGCTGAGGGACCTTAATGCCTTAAGAGTTGCCTCAGATTCAAGATCTCTGTAACCTCCACTTTTCTCCCCAACCCAAACGCAAGGAGGAGCTCTCTCCAATTTACCTATCTGATCAAGGAAGTTGCTGCCCAATAGCAATTCAGCCCTCTCCCTTGGAATT
Source organism: Tupaia belangeri chinensis (assembly GCF_000334495.1). NCBI lineage: Eukaryota > Metazoa > Chordata > Mammalia > Scandentia > Tupaiidae > Tupaia > Tupaia belangeri. The sequence goes on along the minus strand of NW_006159530.1, from coordinate 2,326,083 downwards.
TCATCAAGTGCCAAGAGAGACTAGACTGAAGGTTCTCATACCCAGGACACCTGTTCTGCAGCAGCTCCTAGAGAGACTTATCGGAGAGACTTTATCTCTATAGTGAGACAACATTTTTACTTATGAAGTACAAATGCCTCTTACTTCTCAATAAAGCGTTGCTCTTGTACAACTCCCCCAAAGAATCATTTAGTCCTATTGGCTGAGCATTGTACTCATTCATTTCTCTGTTTCCCTTTCTCCTGTGAGGAAGGGTATATAAACCTCACCACCTGGCCCTTCTTTGGAGCTATGGCAAATTGAAGAAAACAAAACAAAAAAAAAACAACAGTAACCAGTAGAGTCTCTGCAGAAAGCATGACTTCTGAGCTGGTTCTTGGAGAAGGTGAACATGAAGCCTATTAAATCCTTATCAGCCTTTAATACCCTTGCTCAGATTAGTTTTTTAGGTTATAGATGGCAGAAGGTGCTATGGTGTCCCTCAGAAATACATCCCTCAGAAATTCATGTGTTGGAACTCTACAATCATAACAAAAATAATTAAATAAATAATTTTTTTTTCCTTTTTTGGAGAGGTATTTGTTACAGGGCACGTGTGCTTGCCAGAAAGAGAGAGACAGAGAGACAGAAAGCGAGAAATCCGCCCCCCCCAGGGGGATGGCCACGCCGCAATCCCTTCTCCTCCATTCTCCTCTTGGGATCTTGGGCACACATGCACACACGCCCGGTGTGAGTTTAAGCCATGGGGTCCAGGACTCGAACTGCGGTCGACTTCATGGGAGTCCAGTGACATAGCCATTACACCAACTGCTGGTCCCCAATAAATAAATAATTCTTTAAAAAAAAAAATCCCCCATACATCTCTTAGTAACTTCTTTAGAATTTACTACCTAGTCTAGAAATCCCTTTGTCCTGTCCTTTCTTCATGGATTGATTGTTCTTTGTCTAAAAAATATAAAAGCACCTAGCTACAGCTACTTTTCAGATTGCACACTCTGGTGGAGATCCCTGTGCACATAACACCAATAAAATGTGTGTGCTTTTCTCTTGTGAATCTGCCTTATATTCATTTGATTCCAAGGTTCAGCCTGAAAACCCCACATCAGACCTGTGAGGGGATATAGGTGATTATTTGCACTCCACTGCCAGAAGCACCAGGAATTTAGGGAAGAGCAGTGCTGCCTGATAGCAAAATTGGGCAAAGTTGTAACTGAGAACATTTTCTCTACGTCTTCTCTAATGTACTCTGGAGGTCATTTTATAATCAAATTTCATTTAGCAAGCAATATTAATGAGAGACCATACAGACAGACCAATCACTAATTCTTAAGACTTTATCATTTAAAACAGTGTGTAGAAATTTATTCACTCTGCAATCTGACCCCATGGAAGGTGCTATAGTTTGGATGTTTGGATGGTTCCCACAAATTCTTGTGTTGAGACTTGTATTGTAAACATGTTAAGTGAAAACAGCAGGGAGCACCTTAAAGTACAGTCTTTGAGCTGTCCCTGCCAGGCTTGCAAAAACTCTAACCAAAGACATAATCTACTGCTGGGCGATACAGGTAGAAGAAACCTGAGTATTAGTCAGAAAAGGTCAGGAAAGACTTGCCTCTCCTCTAAAAGAAGGAGCACAGAAGGGCTCAGCGCCCCTGTATTCTCCAGTAGAGACGCTGGTCCTGGTCCGCGTGACCCCTGCTTTGGTCTGTCTTTCCTTTCTCAATCCACAGCTCCTCCCCTCAGGGTACCCTCTCTCTTCACCCTCAGGCAGGGACAGAAACATAATCCCTCCCTGGTGTTCCTGGATAGGGTTTTAGGATCTTTGGGAGTGATAGTATCTTTGGAGCAGAGCTCTGATAACTGAGTTCGAGCTTATAAGCAGAAGGAATGAGACCAGAACAAAGTCAGAAGCACATGAACACAGACCACACTCCTTTCTGTTCAGAGTCCGACTTCCACCATTTTGCAATCTCTTTGGATTTCCCAGTCACCAGGATTGTAAGTCAATAAATCTATGTCTTCATGATTCACCCAGTCCCGGATATTTCTGTAAACAGTGCAATAATGACTTTGACAGAAATGTACCATGTTTGCATCTGGAGACCTCCCTGAAAATGTTCAGTCTCATGATTGGGGCTGGCCAAGATGGGGGTGGTGGGGTGGGGAGGTGGATTGTGGCACAAAAATCCTGTGGGGGTGCCTATCTCTCTGTCTCTGCCTCTGCTTCTATCTCTCATTCATGGAAGAACATAATAAACCTTAAAAAATAAGTAAATGAGAGCATATGAGGTATCTTCAAAGAGCTCACATAAAATTATGAAAAACCTATGGGGGCAGCAGGTGGCATGGTGGTTGAGGCTCTGGATTCCCCCATATGACCGACCATGGTTTGAGTCCTGGACCTGACTTGCCTTCTCACTTTCCCTCTTTCTCTCTGTCTCTTTCTGGTGAGCATGCATATCTTATAGTAAATTAACAGATAATAATAATAAGATACAAAATTAAATAAATCTTTTTTTTTGGAGAGGTTTTTGCTATAGGATGCATGCACTTGCCAGAAAGAGAGAGACAGAGAGACAGAAAGTGAGAAATCATCCCCCAGGGGGATGGCCATGCTGCAGTCCCTTCTCCATTCTCCTCTTCTTGGGATCTTGGGCACACACATACACACGCCTGGTGTGAATTTAAGCCACCAGGTCCAGGACTCGAACTGCAGTCGACTACATGAGAGTCAAGTGATGTAACCATTATGCCACCTGCTGGTCCCAATAAATAATTCTTAAAAAAAAAAAGAGAGAGAAAAACCTATGCATGGATTTCTAAATTTTTGAACCAAAATAAACTCATACTTTCATTCCATTTTCCTATAAGCTTTTTGAAGTCTTGTCATACAGAAGTACAGTTCAAGCAGAGAGACACTCTCTTCATCCTTATGCTTTGTGAGGTTTGATGACCTACTTATATTTTCAACAGCTTGGATGAAGTGTATGGCTGAATACCAGGTAATTATGTGATTTGGAGCAAATCTTTGAGCTATTCTCTCCCACACACATTTTTTTAAATACTCCTAAAACTAGAAGGTTGAGCTAAATTACCTCTATGATCTTTTTCAAAGCTATTTATAATTTATGACTATTTTCAGTGACTTCAATCATTGCTAATGAAAGCATAGTCACAGAATGGGAGCACTTACATGAAATTCATTCATTATCAACTATTAGTAAGTGTCTCCTAGGAGGGTTGCCAGATAAAATACAGGAGGCCTAGTTAAATTTTAATTATAGAAAAAGAATGGTGATTTTTAAATGTAAACAGGTTCCATGTACTATTTGGCTATGTAAAATACTTCAAAATTATTTGCTCTCTGTTTGACATGCAAATTAACCTACATGTCCTTTTGAAATTGTTTTCTAAATATGGCATCCTCACTTCTGTGTAAGTCTCTGATAGGAAGCTAGACTCCGGAAGAAAAAACAGTGACATCTATCACAAATCCTGCCTTCAGGTCTAGAGGATCAAATAAGATTTGAATATAAGGCATGAGAGCACACAGTGAAAGGGGACAAGCTCATGAAAAAGATGCTGACGGAGGCTGTGAAAGGTCACAGGAGGGAGACATTACTTTCAGCTGCAAAAGCAAAGGAAGCACCCACGTTGGGCTGAGAAAGATGGCGGAATCTGGGAATGGGAATGTGGTGGGGGTGGAGGAAGGCATTCCTAATAGAGTGAATGGCTTGAGTAAAGACACTGTTGGGGCTCAGAAACTGGAACCCCAAAGACTGGCACTCTGACATGCTGAGGGACCTTAATGCCTTAAGAGTTGCCTCAGATTCAAGATCTCTGTAACCTCCACTTTTCTCCCCAACCCAAACGCAAGGAGGAGCTCTCTCCAATTTACCTATCTGATCAAGGAAGTTGCTGCCCAATAGCAATTCAGCCCTCTCCCTTGGAATTTCATCAAGTGCCAAGAGAGACTAGACTGAAGGTTCTCATACCCAGGACACCTGTTCTGCAGCAGCTCCTAGAGAGACTTATCGGAGAGACTTTATCTCTATAGTGAGACAACATTTTTACTTATGAAGTACAAATGCCTCTTACTTCTCAATAAAGCGTTGCTCTTGTACAACTCCCCCAAAGAATCATTTAGTCCTATTGGCTGAGCATTGTACTCATTCATTTCTCTGTTTCCCTTTCTCCTGTGAGGAAGGGTATATAAACCTCACCACCTGGCCCTTCTTTGAGTTCCTATTTTCCATGCCTCTCATGTACATATTTATATGATTTTTTTTAAGTTTCCTTCCTTTACTCGTGAGAGAGAGAGAAACAGCGCCCTCATAGGTGCTTTCTCACTTTCTCTCTGTCTCTCTGGCAAGCCCATGTGTCCGAGTTGCCTCAGATTCAAGATCTCTGTAACCTCCACTTTTCTCCCCAACCCAAACGCAAGGAGGAGCTCTCTCCAATTTACCTATCTGATCAAGGAAGTTGCTGCCCAATAGCAATTCAGCCCTCTCCCTTGGAATTTCATCAAGTGCCAAGAGAGACTAGACTGAAGGTTCTCATACCCAGGACACCTGTTCTGCAGCAGCTCCTAGAGAGACTTATCGGAGAGACTTTATCTCTATAGTGAGACAACATTTTTACTTATGAAGTACAAATGCCTCTTACTTCTCAATAAAGCGTTGCTCTTGTACAACTCCCCCAAAGAATCATTTAGTCCTATTGGCTGAGCATTGTACTCATTCATTTCTCTGTTTCCCTTTCTCCTGTGAGGAAGGGTATATAAACCTCACCACCTGGCCCTTCTTTGAGTTCCTATTTTCCATGCCTCTCATGTACATATTTATATGATTTTTTTTAAGTTTCCTTCCTTTACTCGTGAGAGAGAGAGAAACAGCGCCCTCATAGGTGCTTTCTCACTTTCTCTCTGTCTCTCTGGCAAGCCCATGTGTCCTATAGCAAAAATTTTAAAAAGAAAAAAAATTAAGTATCCAATGTTTGAAATATTTGTTCCAAGGGCAACACCTAAAAAAAATCATTTCTGCAATACTAAAGGAAAGCTAGATTTCCTCTTTAACACATATCATATGATTAGATCAGGTATCTGGCAAGAACTTGGGTATCTCTGCATAGTGAAAGAAACAACTTGGGGCAGGCTAGAAAGCAAGGCCATTTACGTTTTAAAGGCCTGAGTCAATATGAACCTGAGACTTTGGTTACACCCACTCCCATCAGAGTTAATGCCCAGTAGCATGCTTTAGTTCATGGTGAACACACTTGGGTGCCTTTCTTTTTCCCGGGGTTCTGAGTTCGTGATGTAAGGAACAAAGTATAGCCAGTCGGTCGCCCACATTCTTTTAAGGGACTCCGTGTCGACATTGGACAAACAACGTGGAACCTCCCTTCTCGCCCTTCTCTTTGCCATACAAACCAGCTTTCTCGGTTGCCATTTCAATGAGCACATCTCTGGGGAACCAGAATATGCTCACCCAGGCTGCTCTTTTTAAGCACTGGCTCAGATAATCCACGTTTGCGTGACTTGTTACAACCCAGCGTTCTTTTTAAGTTGGCGCTGCTTACTGGCTATGGTCTGATGAAACACGCAAAACGGCAGCTCAGTAGGTAAGCCAGGAGGTTCACAGAGGCCGTGTACTGGATGTGAACGTTCTTTCTGTTGCTATTAACAGAAGATACCTAAAGCTGGGTGATACAAAGACAGAGGTTCATTCAGCTCATGGTTTGGAGGCCTCAGGTCCAGGGGCCACACCTGGTGAGGGTCTTGCAGATTCTGGGGACACCACAACCTGAGGGCAAGAGCAGAGCAGAGTGTCCGTGTCCATGAGTCTCTGCCTCATTCCAGCTCCTTACAAACCACAGGGCTCAGCCTAATCACCGTAGTCCTGATCTCTTCCCAAAGGCCCCACCTTTTCTCACCATCACCTGATCAAGGTTTTACCCTCTTAATCTAGTCACAGTGAAATTTCAACACATGAATTTGGGGAACATATAAATTATAGCAATGAAATAACAGAGCACCTGGGATCCTGGCCCATGAAAGGCAGAGTGAAAGGGAGAATTGAGCAGTAATAAAATAATTTATCCTAGGGGCAGCAGGTGGCGCAGTAGTTAAGGTAGATGCATCCCACGTGGTTGACCTAGCAATCCTAGTCCCAGCAGTTTGCAAAACCACACTGGGTACATGTGTGTGTGTGTGTGCCCCAAATCTGACAGGAGAATGGAGGAAAAGGGATTGCAGCATGACCATCCCTCTCAGGGGATGATTTCTCACATTTCTTTTCTCTCTCTTATTCTCCCTCTCTCACTCTCTTGCTCTGTATGTATGTATGTGTGTGTGTGTGTGTGTGTGTGTGTGTCTGGTGAGCTCATGGCCCCTATAGCAAACAAACAAAAACATAGTTTATTCTTTTTGTTTCTTTTTCCTTTTTTTTTCTTTTCTTGTTCCTCTTTTTTCTTTTAAGAGAAATTTTTGCTATAGGGCACATATGCTCGCTGGAGAGACAGAGAGACAGAAAGCGAGAAATCACCTTCCCCCCCGCCCGGGGGGCATGGCCACACCATCATACCTTCTCCTCCAGTCTCCTCTCGGGATTTTGGGCATGCATGTACATGCAGCTGGTGCGAGTTTCAAGCTGCTGGGTCCAGGACTCGAACCATGGTCGACTACATGGAAGCCCAGCAATGTAACCATTACACCATTTGCTGGTCCCAAGATAGTTTATTCTTTATAAGGGCTCTTTCTGGATAATCCCTCTTGTTTCTGATTTTCCCCTGGAACTCTATCTCAGGGGTCTCTTTGTTTATGTAAAAGAGGCCACAATGGTGGCCTGATAATAGTATCTAGAAAAAGTTATCCAAAGTGTTCTGTGCCCTGCCAAAGTCTAAAATAATCACTGTTGCTGAAAGTGTGCGTTTACAGATAATGCCGCCCTGTCTTGGCATCTTACTTTACAAAATGAATTAACAGTACCTGCTCTTAGTTATACCTTTTCTCCTCCACCTCATTTTGTCTGCATATTTAAGGTAGATTTGCAGCTGAAGAACCACCCCTCATTCCTTGCCTTTCCGCACCTCGCAGTCTGCTTCCAAGCGTATTGCTATGCACAGTACAATGTGAGCCGCGTCTTAGGTTCATTCTCAGACTTGGAACTCGGGGTCAGTGAACTTGCTCAGGGCACATCTGCGACACAGTAGGATTCCTGCAGTCCTTGAGCACATGGTTGTGGTTTTATCAGTACCGGAAGACTAGCCCCTAGAGTGATCTGCTTGCGTAACAATTTTGGCAGTGCCTCTTTCTTCGTCTTTCTGAATGTTCTGGATTTGCGTTTGTGAGACTCTCAACTTTATTTCCGATTAGGTAAAGGTGACCTTCCCCCTCTCCCAGCTGAATCTCCTGTGAGACACCTGACTCCTGCTGAGGCCGATTACAGCTGCCACTTGTTAACTGTTCAAGCACTGTCCATGGAAAAGATCCCTGGAAAATGAAGACGAGTAAGAAGGAAGAACAGAACGGTCAGGCACATCACACGCCAGTTTTACATGATTTGGCCTAGGACTTGAAAATCCAGTTAGTACTTGAACACTAAGAGACATTTTGAACACAAAGTAACATGGGGAAACTGAAAGAAGTTAAATCACAGAGCACAGAATTAAGGGCAATCATATTCAGACTAGAAACGTCTCAGGCTTGTCTGGGGACAGTGAGAAGATGAGCTGAGTTAGAACTGAGGTCTCCTTTGTGTGGCTCCACGTGAAAGAGATTCTCTCCCTCTAGGCAAGACCACAGTGGGAAGTTCAAGACTGTTTCCCTCTATCCCCTCTCTTGTCAAACCTTAAACCACACGGAATTCACTAACATCAGTCACACTTCAGAATAAGATATCTGAGTTAGAGGCCAGCAGGTGGCATGGTGGTTGGGGCAGTAGACCCCCCACATTGTCGACTACAGTTTGAGTCCTGGACCCAGCAGCTTGAAACTCATTCCAGGCACGAGCGCTTATGTGCCCAAAATACTGAGAGGAGACTGGAGGAGAAGTGATGTGGCTATCTCTTCTGTGGGGATGTTTCCTTTTTCTCCTCCCTCTCTTTCTCTCTTTCGCTCCCTCTCTGGTGAGCACACATGCCCTATGGCAAAAATGTCTGGGGGAAAAAAAAGGTATCAGAGTTACCCTTCCATTCTGCTTATAAAAGGGAAAAGATTGGGACCACCAGGTGGTGTAGTGATGGAGCCAGTGGACTCCCACCTGGCCAATGCCATTCGAGTCCCAGACCTGGCAGCTTGAATCTCGTGCCAGGCACATGTGTATGCATGTCCAAAATCCCAAGAAGAGAATAGAGGAGAGAGGATTGTGTTGTGGCCATCCACCCCTGGGGGTGAGTTCTCACTTTCTGTTTCTCTGTCTCTGTCTTTCCAGTGAGTGCATGCCCCCTATAGCAAAAATCTCTCTCTCTCAAAAAAAGAAAAAGAATAAAAGAAAGAAAGAGAAAAGCTCATTTTTACCTTGGAAAAAATCGAAATAAAACATGATAAATACAAATGATAGAAAAAGCCAACATTGTAAGCTTTAAAGTTGAATAAAGGGGGGCTGGCAGGTGGCATGGTTGTTAAAGCGCTGGATTCCCATATGTGGGACTGTGGTTGGATTCCTGGACCTGGCGGCTTTCTTTCTCACTCTCTTTCTCTCTCTCTGTCTCTCTCTAGTGAGCGCATGTGCCCTATAGCAAATTAAGCAATAATAATAAATAAAATTAAATAAATAATTCTTCAAAAAAGTAAATAAATAAAGTTGAGTGAAGGACCTAATATCCTGGAGTAATGGGTCCTCATTTTAAAAAAGAAAGCGCATGATGGATCCAGCAGGAGGCATGATGGTCAAGGTGCTGGATCCCACATGACCAACTCTGTGCTATGAGTCCCAGACCCAGCCACTTGAAAAACATGCAAGGGGAGGCAGCAGGTAGCACAGTGGTTAAGGGGCTGGACTCCCACATGGTTGACCACATTTTGAGTCCTGGACCTGGTGGCTTGAAAGTCATACCAAGTGTGTGCGTGTGTGTGTGAGTGTGTGTGCCAAAAATCTCAAGAGGAGACTGGAGGAGAAGGAATTGTGGTGTGGCCACCCTCCATCACCACCCAGGGAGGCGATTTCCTGCTTCTGCCTCTGTCTCTCCGCCAGCACACAACCCTATAGCAAAATTCTCTCCAAAAAAGGAAAAAGAAAAATATGCAGGGTGCATAGGCGTGCCCAGAACCCCAGGAGCATGCAGAAGGGATTACTGCATGGCTATCTCCACCGGGAGTGGAGAGACTTCTCACTTTCCCTCTCTCTGGCAAAAAATCTTGAAAGAAAAGAAACCACGTGATCACATGAACCATTTTAGAAATGTTAACTCTTCCACCTCTCCAGAATATATCTAAATAATGACAGGGTAAAACTTTAACTTGAAACACCGGAGACATCACTGGTGAAAGAAAATTGAATGATTTCAGTTAGGAAAAAATTTATGTCTACTCAATCAAAATGAGAGAGTAGTGGGACCAGCAGATGGTGTAATGGTTACTCTCATGTAGTTGACCATGGTTCAAGTCCTGGACCTGGAGGCTTAAAACTCACGCTGGGCACGTGTGCATGTATGCCCAAGATCCTGAGAGCAGAATGGAGGAGAAGGGATGGCCATCCCCCCAGGGGATGATTTCTCACTTTCTGTCTCTCTCTGTCTCCTGTGAGTCCACATGCCCTATAGTGATTTTTTACTTAGCAATCATAGTGCTCACCACCAGAAGTAGAGAACTCAAACTATTATTTCTCACAATTTATTTTTATCCTACTGACCCATAGATAGTTTCCTTCTACAAGATGACATTCCCAGTATTTGTTTTCAAGTCACCATAAATACAGAAAATTTATTTTCCTCTGTCTGACCTACAGGTGTTTTTTGGATAAGATACTTGGATATAAACTATTGCCATGAGAGACAAGAGTATAATATTAATGTTGGGTTTATTAAAAAAGAACAAATAAATCTCTACTGGCAACAAGAGGGTCAATACATCTGTTCATTTCTCTAGTCGTCATTTATAGGAATAAATCTTAGGTATAAGTTTGCTGAGTTTGGTGCCCCCCCCCTTTGATTTATATTTAATGATTTTACATTTTTAAAATTTTTTATTTCAATTTCTTTTATACATTCAATCACATGTTGCTTAGCTTGCAAAGTGATATTTCAGCATGTGTACACTTCTCACCAGTCCAGTTGAGGATACTATACTCATTATCTTCAGTAGATAATAACCCATTTCTCTGTCCCATAAACACCTTGCCTCTCTACTTGTTTCCGTAACCTTCTTCCTCAGACTCTACTCCTTCACCCACCCTCTTTCCACAATGTATCTGGAATGTATAACCATTTATTATGTTTCTATATCCTCTAGTCATTCAGTTTCAGCTCTAGAGTGTGGACACTCAGTATATATTAAGAGGAGACATACAATGTCTCTCGTTCATAGCCTGGCTTGCTTCACTCAGCAGTAAATCTTCCATATTCATCCACTTTCTGTCAAAAGTCACGGTCTTGTTTTTCATGGCTGAGTAATATTCCTTAGAGTATATGTACCACACTTTTTTAATCCATTCATCTGTTTGTGGGCATTTCAGTTGGTTCCATGTCTTAGCAATTGTGAATAATTCCACAATAAACATCAATATGCAAGCACTTTCCCAACTAAGGATTCTTCTATTTTGGGGGCAGATACCAAGGAGAGGGATTTTTGGATCATATGGTAGTTCTATTTGTAGATCTTTGAGGAATCCCCAAATTGTTCTCCACTGTGGCTGGACCAATTTACATCCTTACCAGCAGTGTAGAAGAGTTCCCCTTTTATCATGCTCTGTCAGCACTTATCTTTTTTTTTTTTTTTTTTAAATCTTAGTCATTCTGACTGGGGCTAGGTGGTATCTCATTGTGGTATTGATCTGCATCTTCCTTATAATCAGGGATGTTGAGCATTTTTTCATATGCCTTTTGGCTGTTCATATGTCTTCCTTGGAGAGTGTTTTTTTTGACTCATTCTCCCATCTTTTAGTAGGGTTGATTATCTTTTCTCGGGACAGCTGCTTGAGTTTCCTGTGTATTCTGGTTATCAGTCCCTTATCTGACACATAGTGTACAAGAATATTTTCCCATTCTGAGGGCTGAATGACTCCATCTTTACAGTGTACAAAATGGACTCTCCAGGCATGAGTATACTGCATATTAGTGTGAAGGTACTGGTCAACTGCCCTCTCCCTCTTAGTTTGCTGACCCTTACTATTATATTTTTTAAATTTTGTGTAGTAATCTCTTTTCTAAATATACTTATATTACACAGAGGAAAAAAATAATATCCTTGATTTGATCATCATACACTGCATGCATGCTTTGAAAAACCATATTGTATTGGATATCATAAAGATGTACAGCAACTAAATGTAAATAAGAAATTACAAAATAAAATAGGGGAAAAAGATATTACTGTATACATTATCATCAACACGTAATCTTCCATTTTTGTGTCCATTAAATGTTTTGCTTTATTTCCCCCCTTGATCCCTCCCCTCCTGCCCCTATTGCCCTCACAGGCTATTTCCCAACCCCATCCTGAAGGATTTGGGGTCCCCAAACCTCACTTGGCAGTTCATAATAGCAGCCTGACTTCATCTACCCAGGATGGAACCAGGATGTTTGCTCAAACCCTTGAAGCCTGGGACCAGCAGTTGGCGTAATGGCTATGTCGACTCCGATGTAGTCAACCTCTGTTCGAGTCCGGACCCAATGGCTTAAACTCACGTCAGGTGTGTGTGCGTGCGTGCCCAATATCCCAAGAGGAGAATGGAGGGGAAGGTATTGCAGCGTGGACATACCCCCTGGGGGGTGATTTCTCACTTTTTGTCTCTCTGTCTCTCTCTTTCTGGTGAGTGCATGCGCCCTATAGCAAAAACCTCTCAAAAAAAAAAAAAAGAAAGAAAGAAAGAAAAGAAAAGAAAAGAACACTTTAAGTCTTTGAAGGTGTCACTCCAGCAAGGATTCAAGTACTCGGTATTGGGTGCAGGGACAGGCAGACGGTAAATAAATAAATAACCTTGGCATAAGTAACCTTGGGAACCCATAGCCCTTGGATGGGGGCAGTGAGGCAAGAGGGAGAGGAGGGGCCTGCTTATACCCATCTGGGAACCAGCACAGTGTCAGATTCTTGGGAATCAAGGTCAGATCTTCCACCTGTTAAAGGAGGAACACAGTAGTCCTGACTTCAAAGAGCTATTTTACGAATTAAAGGAGCTGGTCCTGTAATTGGTTTAGAACAGCACCTCACAGGTAGTAATCATTTTATATACTTTAGCCATTATTATCTGAGTCACTCTCTATTAAACTGGTGGGTGTGTGGAGGGGGAGAACAGTACATAATCTGAGCCCCTCTTGGGACTACAAATGTATGTTGCCTCAAATAATAACAATTTCAAGAGTCACGGTTCGAAGAGACATTTCGTTTCACCTCCAAAGTCCAAGCACAGCACAGCGGTCTCTAGTTTTCTCACCAACAGGGACCACTGTTATCTCTGCTGAGTCTGTGGTTCTCCTCAAGAACGTAGCTCAAGGGAACCAGCAGTTAGCGTAATGGCTATGTCGGTGGACTCCCACGTAGTCGACTGAGGTTCGTGTCCTGGACCCGGTGGCTTAAAACTCACGCCGGGTGCGTGTGCGTGCGTGCCCAAGATCCCGAGAGGAGAATGGAGGAGAAGGGATTGCGGTGTGACCATCCCCCCTGGGGGGCGATTTCTCGCTTTCTGTCTCTATGTCTCTCTCTGTCTGTCTGGTGAGCGCACGCGCCCTACAGTAATAAAATAGGGGAAAAAGATATTACTGTATACATTATCATCAACACGTAATCTTCCATTTTTGTGTCCATTAAATGTTTTGCTTTATTTCCCCCCTTGATCCCTCCCCTCCTGCCCCTATTGCCCTCACAGGCTATTTCCCAACCCCATCCTGAAGGATTTGGGGTCCCCAAACCTCACTTGGCAGTTCATAATAGCAGCCTGACTTCATCTACCCAGGATGGAACCAGGATGTTTGCTCAAACCCTTGAAGCCTGGGACCAGCAGTTGGCGTAATGGCTATGTCGACTCCGATGTAGTCAACCTCTGTTCGAGTCCGGACCCAATGGCTTAAACTCACGTCAGGTGTGTGTGCGTGCGTGCCCAATATCCCAAGAGGAGAATGGAGGGGGAGGGATTGCAGCGTGGACATACCCCCTGGGGGGTGATTTCTCACTTTTTGTCTCTCTGTCTCTCTCTTTCTGGTGAGTGCATGCGCCCTATAGCAAAAACCTCTCAAAAAAAAAAAAAAGAAAGAAAGAAAGAAAAGAAAAGAAAAGAACACTTTAAGTCTTTGAAGGTGTCACTCCAGCAAGGATTCAAGTACTCGGTATTGGGTGCAGGGACAGGCAGACGGTAAATAAATAAATAACCTTGGCATAAGTAACCTTGGGAACCCATAGCCCTTGGATGGGGGCAGTGAGGCAAGAGGGAGAGGAGGGGCCTGCTTATACCCATCTGGGAACCAGCACAGTGTCAGATTCTTGGGAATCAAGGTCAGATCTTCCACCTGTTAAAGGAGGAACACAGTAGTCCTGACTTCAAAGAGCTATTTTACGAATTAAAGGAGCTGGTCCTGTAATTGGTTTAGAACAGCACCTCACAGGTAGTAATCATTTTATATACTTTAGCCATTATTATCTGAGTCACTCTCTATTAAACTGGTGGGTGTGTGGAGGGGGAGAACAGTACATAATCTGAGCCCCTCTTGGGACTACAAATGTATGTTGCCTCAAATAATAACAATTTCAAGAGTCACGGTTCGAAGAGACATTTCGTTTCACCTCCAAAGTCCAAGCACAGCACAGCGGTCTCTAGTTTTCTCACCAACAGGGACCACTGTTATCTCTGCTGAGTCTGTGGTTCTCCTCAAGAACGTAGCTCAAGGGAACCAGCAGTTAGCGTAATGGCTATGTCGGTGGACTCCCACGTAGTCGACTGAGGTTCGTGTCCTGGACCCGGTGGCTTAAAACTCACGCCGGGTGCGTGTGCGTGCGTGCCCAAGATCCCGAGAGGAGAATGGAGGAGAAGGGATTGCGGTGTGACCATCCCCCCTGGGGGGCGATTTCTCGCTTTCTGTCTCTATGTCTCTCTCTGTCTGTCTGGTGAGCGCACGCGCCCTACAGTGAAAATCTCTCAAAAAAAAAAAAAAAGAACGTAGCTCAAGATTCATTTTTTAAAGGTTTTTCTAGCCTACAAAATTAATCTCTTCAACTAGGTTTATTAATAACACAGATTAATTTTCTTTTCTTTTTTAAATTTTATTTGCTATAGGGCATGTGTACTGACTAGAGAGAGACAGAGAGAGAGAGAGAGAGAAAGAGAGAAGGTAAGAACGTACCCCTCATGGGGGATGACCATGCTGCAATCCCTTCTTCATTCGCCGCTCAGCATTTGAGGCATGCACACACATGCACCCAGTCTTTTTCAAATTGGTAGATCCTGAGCTAGAACCCTGTAGTGGACCATGTGGGATCCAGCTGTTTTAACACCACGCCACCTGTCTTTCCCCCAGAACAGATCATTTTTCTATTCTTAGTTTTAAGTTGTTATTTTTATCATTTTTTACGTAAAAATCTGAGCTTCCTTTTTATTCTAAGTGCCACTAAATCAGTCACAATATATATTCTCTCTATGAATTTTTTTTTTTTGGGAGAGGTTTTCGCTATAGGGCGTGTGCGCTCGCCAGACAGAGAGAGACATAGAGACAGAAAGCGAGAAATCACCCCCCAGGGGGGATGGTCACGCCGCAATCCCTTCTCATCCATTCTCCTCTCGGGATCTTGGGCACACATGCACACGCACCCGGCGTGAGATTTAAGCCACCGGGTCCGAGACGCGAATCGCGGTCGATTACGTGGGAGTCCAGCGACATAGCCATTACATTAACTGCTGGTTCCCTGAATTTTTTTGAAATACAGGATATAACACTCTATATACAGGATAAAACCAAGTATTTATTGCTAGCTACCTCAGGAGGTAAGAGTATGGACAACTTCTGTGTACTGTTCACTTATTTTGAGATATCTTTTGCTATAGGGCAGTTGCACTTAGCCAAGAGGCAGAGACACAGAGAGACAGAAAGCAAGAAATCATCCCCCAGGGGGAATGGCCATGCCGCAATCTCCTCTCCTCCATTCTCCTCTCGGGATCTTGGGCACATGCACATACTCCTGGTGAGTTTCAGGCTGCTGGGTCTAGCACTTGAACTATATGGGAGTCCAACGCCTTAACCACCATGCCACCGGCTGGCCCTCTGGGTACTTTTTAATACTCTTGCATATTTTCTAAATTACTTAATAGATTACTTTGATGGATCCTTAAAACATTATGTAAAATGCTTGTCTTCCCTCTATAGCATTATTTGAAAGAAAGGAAAATTATCTGATTAAATTATAAATAGAGGAACTAAACTAAAACGAGATGCCTAATTTTCCTTCCCACGTGTTCTGATGACCGACGCAAGTGATTTCACTGTCAGCCTGCGCGACGATGGTAACAGGAGGTGAAACGCGTGTGTTCCCGGTACTGCTTCAGCAGGTTAGCCTGGCAGGTTGAATCTGGACACAGTATTCCCTCTTTCCTTAATGCCAGGTAGTCTGTGTATCAATCAAAATAACATAGTCAATCCTCATTGGACCTACTGGCTATTCCAGACTTTTTGGGATAATGATGAAAGGACTGAACATTTCACAAAGTCAAAATTAGTTTCATTTCTTTAAAAGGTAATTGTATTGGGAGCCAGGGTGGCATGGTAGTTGAGGCACTGGATTCCCACATGGCTGACCTTGGTTCAAGTCCCAGACCTGGCAGCTTGAAAAATCACACTGGGTGTGTGTGCATGCATGCCCAAAATCCCCAGAGGAGAATGGAGAAGGGACAGGAAGTGAGGCCATCCCCCCGGGGATGCTTTCTTACTTTTCTTCTCTCTCTCTGTCTCTCTCCAGCAACTGCACATACTCTGTGGCAAAATAATAATAATAATAATTGTATATACAACACGCTAAATAAAATGTGGTTGTCATGACATTAAATAAAATAATAAAATTACATGGAAGACTAGATAGAAGTTTGCATTGAATTTTTACCTCCACAGGCGTACTTTTCTTTTTTGAAATTTGTCAGAGGGCACTTGTGCTTGCTGAAGAGAGAAAGAAAGTTAGAAAGCATCCCCAGGGGAGATAGTCTTATCACAATCCCTTTTCTTCCATTACCCTTTTGAGATTTTTGGACACGCACGTACATGTAACCAGCATGGTTTTCAAGCTGCTGGGTCCAAGACTCAAACTGCACAGTCCACCAAGTGGAAGTCCAGTGCCTTAACCACTCTGTGACCTGCTGGCTCTATGCTGTTATTTTAAATGATTAAACTCCTGTGGTTGCCATTTATTAGGAGAATTTTGACATTTTTCTCCATAACTCCAAGCCCAAAAGATTCTAGTCAAGTGAGATTTCTTATCGCAGACCTCTTTTAGGACTGCATGTAATAAGTAGAGGATTTTTAGGTTGGTTGATCTCACAAAAGGTCAAATGTACACTTTATTTAGTGAAGGAATAAAAGAGGATTGAGAAAAACACCTTTTCTGATATTTGAAATCTTTTCTTTTTCTCTTCTAGCCATGGAAGCCCTAAAGCCTGAGATTTTTTTTTTTTTTTGAGAGGTTTTTGCTATAGGGTGCATGCGCTCGCCAGAGAGACAGAGAGACAGAAAGTGCAGAGAAAGACAGAGAGAGAGAAAGCGAGAAAAAAACCCCCCCCCCCCCAGGGGGGAAGGCCATGCCACAACTCCTTCTCCTCCATTCTCCTCTCAGAATCTTGGGCATGCACGCACACGTTCCCGGTGTGAGTTTAAGTCACCAGGTCCAGGACTTTAACTGCAGTCGACTACATGGGAGTCCAGCGACATAGCCATTACACCAACTGCTGGTCCCAGCCTGAGATCTTTTGAAAATTCATTTCTTTTCTCTGTATGACTGCAGTGGTCTGCTAGACAAGATAGTGGAATATAGACCGATTGCTTTAAGAGAGAACGGTACCATATTAATGTGGGATCTATTATAAGAGAATAAACAAACTTCCACTGACAACAAATAAAGCCATAATTAGATTATTCTGAGAGAAATCTCTATAAATACATTTGGTAGCTTAGTAAACAACGAGATAATTTATGTCACAGTTCTGGCGAGAGTTTTGTAAAAAGAGTTGGTCAGATATTTGTGAGATTAAACATGAAATGGTGTATAGTCACACCAAGTCAAACGATAATAGAATTATGCAGTCAGAATTTTTTTTTTTTGGAAAGATTTTCGCTATAGGGTGTGTGCGCTTGCCAGACAGACAGAGAGAGACATAAAGACAGAAAGCGAGAAATCACTCCCCAGGGGGGATGGTCATGCCGCAATCCTTTCTCCTCCATTCTCCTGGGGTGAGGTGTCTATCATTGCTTGTAGGTGTCTGATTGGGTGGCTACATAGATGGAGATGCCTAATTACCAGAAGGAGAAATTTGTGTTTGGAATAAAAGATGAATTCCATTTTGAGCACAGTGAGTTTGAGGTGTCTGTGGGACATTTGAGAAACTAAAAAAGCATACTCTAATCTTCCCCGCTCTCTATCTTGGAGCTGGCCATAAGAGGATCCTCTGACCCATCTAGTGTGACACTAGGTTATAAGAGCCTTGTTCCAGAGGGGTCCTGCCCTGTACATGGGAGGAAGGAGCTCTGTACGTGGAGGCCAAAGAGCACCTGTGCAGGTGGGCCTTGCGGGGTTTCCCATTCAGTCTATTGGAATCAGGACACACCTTTGGTCCAATCACATTTTTACCTGGTTGTCTGTGGTCTAATCATGCCAATGCAAAGAAGGCTCCATAAAAAATCCCAAAGAATAGGATTTGGAAAGCTTTTGGGCAGCTTGAACATGTGGACGCTTGCTGGAAAGTAAATAAGAGCTCACCCATGTGCTAGAAGGATGTCACAGCCCAACTGTCCAGGGACAGAAACTCCTGTGCTTGGGGTCCTTCCAGAACTTTCCTTAAGTATCTCTTCATCTGGCTGTATTCTTTTACATATCCTTTATAATAGTCAGATACTATAAATTAGCATACCCTGAGTTTTTTGAGCTGTGCTAGCAAATTAACCAAGCCTGAAGAAGGGGTTGTGGGAACCCCAACTTGTTGTCAGTTGGTCAGAAATTCTAGAGGCCTGGATTTGTGACTGCAACAGGGACTCAGACAATGGTAGATGCTCCTACTTAGCAGGCTGATGCCACATGAGTCAGCCTGGGTTTGATTCCTAGCCAGTCCCAAACCCAGGCCCAGGGGGGTGTGCCTACAGCCCCAGTTATTGAGAGTCGAAGGCGGGCAGAGCACAGCACGGTGAGACCCTGCCACACACACACACACAGGCTGAGCAACCTTGACCAACTGACGTGTACAGGACATTCCACTCAAAGACTCCAGAACATACTTGTTTTTCAAGTTTATTTAAAATATTCTCCAGATAGATGATGTGTTAAGCCACAAAATGAGTTTCAATACATTTTTTAAAAAATTAAATCACACAAATTATTCTCTGACCACAACAAAATCAAATTAGAGATCCACAATAAAAAGAAATCTGGGAAAATCCTAGATATCTGACAATTAAATGGCATGTTTATAAATAACTCATGGTTCAAAAAATGAATTACAAGAAATTTTTTTTTTTGGAGAGGTTTTTACTATAGGGCGCATGTGCTCGCCAGAAAGACAGAGAGACAGAAACCAAGAAATCACCCCCTATGGGGGGTGACCACACCACAATCCCTTCTCCTCCATTTTCCTCTCGGGATCTTGGGCATGCACGCCCGGCGTGAGTTTAAGCTACCGGGTCTGGGACTCAAACCGCGGTCGACTGCATGGGAGTTCAGCAATATAGCCATTACACTAACTGCTGGTTTCAAGGAAATGTTTTAAAATATTGTAAATAAATGAAAATGAAAACAACATGTTAAATTTTATAGGCTTTATCTCCAGCCATGTTTAGAGGAAATTTCAGTAAAGAAGGTGGGCTGACCCCATAGCACAGTGGTTAAGCTCTGTGCATGGTGAGCTAGACCCCACATGGCCAACCAGGGGTTTAATGTGATCCCTGGCAGCTTGAAAAACATGACAAGAACAAGTGTGTGCCTGCCCCAAATCCTAAAGGGATGGAGAAATGGAAGAAAGAGGTTTACAGCATGACCTTGTCCCATTGGCAAGTTCTCTCTTTCTGTGTGTGTGTGTGTGTGTGTGTGTGTGTGTGTCTCACTCTCACTTGTAAGTGCACCTGCCCTCTGGCTGAAAATAAAAGAAGAAAAAAAAGCAAGGTATTACATCAAAAACCCAAGTGCCATACTAAAAATTAGAAAAGTAGAATCAAACTGGAAGGAGATAAAGATCTCAGTTTTAAAAAATCAATAATATAAAAGAAAAAGAATATCAACAAAACCAAAAGTTGGTTCTTTGAAAAGACCAACAAAATGTGTGTACATACATGCCCCAAATCCTGAGACAAGCATGAAGAAGAAGGGATGACTATCCCCCCTTTCTTTCTTCTTCCCTCCTCCTGCCTCCAGAGAACACATGCACTCAATATTATTATTTTTTTTGAGAGATTTTCACTGTAGGGCGCGTGCGCTCGCCAGACAGACAAAGAGAGACATAGAGACAGAAAGCGAGAAATCACCCCCCAGGGGGGATGGTCACGCCGCAATCCCTTCTCCTCCATTCTCCTCTCGGGATCTTGGGCACGCACGCACACGCGCCCGGCGTGAGTTTTAAGCCACCGGGTCTGGGACACGAATCGCGGTCGACTACGTGGGAGTCCAGCAACATAGCCATTACGCTAACTGCTGGTTCCCAATATTCTTTTTTTTTTTAAAGAAAGAAACAAAGGGAAAAAAAAGAACACCTATTACCACGTAATTATCTCCATCAGTTTAGGCTGTTACAGCAAGGTAGTGTAGATTGGGTGGCTTCCACTATTGACAATGTACTTCTCACAGTTCTGGAGGCTGGGAACTCTATGTTCAAGGAGTTGGCAGATGCTGGGTCTGGTGAAGAAGGCCCTCTTCCTGGTTTCCATAGTTATCTTGTTTTCTTAGATGGAGAGACAAGAAACTCTAGTTTTTATCTTTTTTATAAGAATGCTAGTCGCATCATGGAGGCTCTGCTCTCCTGAATTCATGGAAACCTAATTGCCTTCCAAAGGCCTCATCTCCTAATAGCATCCCACTGGAGTGACTGTTTGACATGTTTCATTTTGGGGAGGACATGAACATTAACAATAGATGAATTTAAAAATATGTGATAAATGGACTATACCATATACAAAAGACTGCCTATTTTTGGTGTCATTTTTATAAAATGGCCAGAAAAGGCAAATTGATAGAGGGAGAAAGCAGTGGTTTATTGGAGCTGACAGAAATAGGGCACTGGTTGTGAGAGAGTTGATTGACTACAGATGGGCTTGAAGAAAAATATGAGTGTGATAAAAACAAACAAGCAAGCAAACAAAAACTTCTAAAACCAGACAGGAGTAATGAACACAAAACAATAATTTACTAGAAATAATTAAATTGAGTATTTAAGATGTATAGCACTTAAATTATAACTCAATAAAAATGAAACTATACTTCGGGCCAGCAGATGGTATAGTGGTTAAGGTGCTGGACTCCCACATGGTCTACCACAGTTTGAGTCCCAGATCCAGTGACTTGAAACTCATACTAGGAGTGTGTGCATGTGTGCTCAAAATCTCAAGAGGAGAATGGGGAAGGATGTGTGATGTGACCATCCTCCGTGGGGTGAGGTCTCACTTTCTGTCTCTGTCTCTCTGTCTCTCTGGCAAGTGCATGTGCTTTATAGCAAAAATATCTAGAAAGATAAATAAATAATAAAGCTATTTAAAACAACTTTCAAAAAATCATAAGAAATGGGAAAAACCAATCTCGCTGGCCAAGTCTGGATTTGTATATTTAGATAAAGACTAAGTTATTATTTTTCTTTTCTCATTGTCTGACCTGATTAACTCTGCTTTCAGTAGGAAAAGTTTGTGGGAAATTTAAATGCTTAATTCCCTAGAGGATGTCTACATTTTCTGTTGTCCTTGGAGGAAAAAAATACAAATAACAGATGTATGAATTTCATTAATGATGAAAACTTTAGAACTTTAAAAAATAGGGACCAGCAGATGATGTAGTGTTTATGTTGCTGGACTCCCACATAGCCAACCATGGTTCAAGTACTAGACCTGGTGGCTTAAAAATCATGCTGGGCATGTTTGTTTGCATGCCCACGATCCGAGAAGGAGAATAGGGAGAAGGGGTTGTAATATGGCCATCCCCTCTGGGGGGGTGATTTCTCACTTTCCCTCACACTGTCTCTTTCTCTCTCTGGTAAGAGCACCCACTCTAAGGCAAAACTTAAAAAAAAAAAAAAAGGCCAGTGGGTGCCATTCATTAGTGGTTAAGGCACTGGATTCCCACATGACTGGCTACAGTTTGAGTCTCAGACCCGATGGCTTGAAACATGCTGGGCATGTATACATGTCATATATGCCCATAATCCTGAGAGGAGAATGGAGAAGAAGGGATTGAGTCATGCCATCCCTCCAGGTGGTGGTTTCTCACTTTCTGTCTCTCTGTCTCCAGCAAGCTCATGTGCCATATAGCTCCCCCCCAAAAAAATTAAAAAAATATATTTCTGCAGTACGCATTTCCAATACTTTTGTCTATTTTTCCAATATTCCAGTTTCTCAACATGTAAATTCACTCTCTGGAGCTTACACAGACTAAACTAACTGTAGGACTACAAGGTCCCTGTGAACTATTTATTTATTTATTCATGCTCTAGGGCATGTGTGCTCACCAGGGAGAGAGAGAAAGAGAAAGTGAGAAAGCCTCCCCCAAGAGGGATGACCATACTGCGATCCCTTCCCCTCCATTTTCCTCTCAGGATTTTGTTCACACATGTGCATGTGCCCGGTGTGTTTCTCAAGCTGCAGGATCCCAGACTCAAACCACACAGTTGACCTTATGGGATCCAGTCTCCTTAACCACCATTGCCATTGGGCACGTGTGCTTGAGTGCCCAAGATCCCAGAAGACTAGACCTCTTGTGAACTCTTTCTAGACAGGGAGATAGAATGGAGGGGAGGAAAGGAGGGAAGATCGAAGAAAAAAAATGAGCGAAGAAGGAAGGAAACAGGGAAGATGAAGGAAGGAGAAAGAGAGAAAAGGAAGAAAAGAAAGGAAGAGGAAACCGTGCCAGGAATTTATACATCTGGGTAATGAGGGAAGTGACCCCACGCTTACATTCGATGATCTTCATTCACACAGTTCTAGGAGTTAAATAGTGACTCCTTAGAATTTAATAATATCGATCTCTTATTTGATTGCTATGTTTGAGTTTACGTCTGCTTTTCCAATTATATCTGACAGACTCTATCTTCATAATGTCAAAATAAATCGTTCAGTCATTCAATTTATTGAGTGAAAAACAATCATTTTAGGAAAGTAAGATCGTCAACTCAGTTTTACATAATGCCTGTTGGTAATTAAATTACATTTTCATGTTCCAAATAACAACTGTTGCTCAAAACAAAATGAGATGGAGATCATTGGCAGATGAGAAGTCAGAAAACTGAGGCTGTTTTCTTCGTTCTGTCAGTCTTAACTGTGACGCCAGGCACTTAAGATCTTCAGTTCTCTTTTTCCTCCATGTATTGGGTCATGGAAAAGTCATGACGCAGTTTTCTATACAAAAATGCGTCATGACTTTTCCCATGGCTTAATATTAAATGGAGTCAACAGTAGCATATCAGTTGCACGGTGATGCTGTGATGGTAAGAAAACTAATATGGAGTTCATCTTTTTTTCCTTTTTGCTAAAAGGCATGTACACTTGCCAGACACAAGTGATAAAGAAAGTGAGAAAGCAACTCCGGGGGGATGGCCATGCTGCAATCCACTCTCCTCTCAGTATTTTGGCACGCATGCACATGCGCCCAGTGTGTTTTTCTTTTTCTTTTCTTTTTTTTTTTTGAGAGGGTTTTTTTTTTTTTTTTTTTTGCTATAGGATGTGTGCTCTTGCCAGAAAGACAGAGAGAGACAGAGAGATAGAAACCGACAAAACACCCCCACCCCCCAGGGAGAATGGCCACGCCACAATCCCCTCTCCCCCATTCTCCTCTCGGGATCTTGGGCACGCACGCACACGCACCCAGCGTGAGTTTAAGCCACCGGGTCCGGGACTTGAACTGCGGTCGGCTACATGGGAGTCCAGTGACATAGCCATTACGCTAACTGCTGGTCCCTCCCAGCGTGTTTTTCAAGCTGCAGCTCCAGGACTTGAACGATACAGTTGGCCATGTGTGCTGCCTTAAACTCCACGCCACCTGCTGGCCCTGGAGCTAGTCCTAACTGACATGTCTTCCGGCATGTAACCCTAGAATGCATACAAATGAAGTGATTATAATAACAACTCAAATTCCTCTGCCTTGAAGTCCCCAATCAAGGACTGAGCCCCCAGCCTCAGTCAAGGCATCTTGATTTCATGAATACACGGAAATAAGTTTGTTCACCTCCTTCTGTTCTTTCTTCTTTCTTATGGCGTGTCATTTGAGAGGGATTCCTTATCACTAATTTCCTATGCTTTCCACATTGCAAATCCTTCATGGGCTTGAAAACTGTTCCCCTTAGTTGTCATAGTATCATTTTCTTTAGAACAATGAGGAGAAATTAAATTTCCCATCTCTGCTACACCTCATTAGTTACCTGGGCCCTTAGTCAGGATTACATAGGTCTTAAGTTTCAGTGTTCCTCTTCAAGATAACCTTTCAGAGCTTTTACTAGGCCTCTGTTTCTAAAAGGTGTCAGACTTCCCCCGGCTTGTTTTCATTTCCTTGAGCATGGAGCATGCAAACCTCACTTCGAGATTCCCTTAGTCTGTGCGTAGCAACACAGGCAGATGGATTCTTGGACTTCTTCACGTCCATACGTATGTGACATGACCAAACCACGTCAGTCTGTGTAAGTTCACAGTGACCCTGCCACATGATAAACTCTGTTTATGTGTGTCACTTTATTGTTTGGAGTAAAACCTTTGAAATTCCCAGCCAGAGCTGATTTTTACTTCCATACAATCAGGTAGTGTCTTTTCTCTTGCACCCCTCTGGCCCTGAGACATTGATGAGATACATTTGTATTATCCAAACTGAAAGGACAGGTCTAATTTGCTACACTGCTTAGCACAGTGCCTCCCACAGATACTCGTTAGCTAAGAAGTAAACACGGATGAGCAAACCGAGGCGCCCTTCTCTAGCCCCAGCATGATTATATATTAACCCCTCCCCACAATTAAGTATGCACACTGATAAATATTTCCTAAATTTCTTTTTTAAAAAAAAAAAAAAAACTTGCCAGAGGGCACATGCACTTGCCAGGGAGAAATAGAGACTGTCGGGGAGAGGGAGAAAGCACTCCCTCCTAGGGTGTGGTCACACTGCAATCTCGTCTCCATTTCTCCATCCTGTGCGGATTTAGGGCACGCACACACTCATGCCTGACGAAATTTTCAGCTGCTGGGGCTAGGATTCAAACTGTAAGTTCAGTCATATTGAATGTGGCTCAATTAGTAGGCTACAGGACTGGACCTCTCTATAGATATTCCCATAAATGGTAGTAAAACAGTACGTTAGCATAAAACTTTTTGAAGAGTCGTTTGCTTTTTTCCTAAGAGCACTTTATCTCTGTGGTCCCACTTGGTCTTCTCCAGGGACACATCCCTGTCTTTCCTCCCTTTCAGGACCTCGGAAGATTCTGCCTGGGATAGCCATCCGGAGTCTGAGGTCCTAGCGTGTATCTTTTACTACGAACCTAATGTGACGTTGTTTGAAACGTGCCTGCGGTTTGTATTAACCAGGGTGGGAAAGTGGCAGGCGTGGAAATGGGTGTGATGAAAGAAGGGTTTGTACACACAGATTCCTGAAATTAGAGACAATGACACCTGGAGCCAGAGAGGAAGGTACTGGCCAACGAGGAGGCAGAAGCCAGGGGGGAGGGCCTGGCCCAGAGCCTGATTGGCGTTCTCAGAAAGGAATTGGTGAGGCAGCATCAGGAGAATGAATATTGACTTGGTGTTTGAGACTCTGATAAACAGATACTTAGGGGTAAGGCTCTGGACTGGTAGGTTTATATATTAAAGACACACATATTGGGGAGCCTGCTTTTTCTAGGAATTAGCTGGCCCCATGAGGGGCAGCATCTCCTGCATCAAGACCTCAAATGCCAGAGCATCAAGAATGTGGAAAGTAAGGGCCATCCCCAGGCCTGGTGGTTAAGGGAGCCAGATCCCACATGGCTGACCATGGTTTGCATCCTAGCCTCAGTGGCTTGACATACTCACTGGCTTGTGTGCATACATGCCCCAAGTCCTGACAGGATGGAGACACGGAGGAGAAGGGTCTGCGGCAGGACTCCGTCCTATTGAAGAGTGTTTTCTCCTCTCCCCCTGTGTCTCTCTTTCTCAGGTGAGTGTACACACACTGTGGCAATGACAAAAAAAGAAAAGAATACAGAAAATAAGAAAACGTAGAAAGTTCAGATCTTCAATAAGTCACTTCAATTCCTGAGGCTTCTGTATTCTTGTCTGTAAAATTGACACAACCTCTAATGTCTCTCTCTGTAACACTCCGTGGTTGTAATGTCTTGGCCCTGTGTTACGTGCTTTGAGGCTCTTCATGTGCCAGTGAGGAATGGAGCTATAGTTAAAACCATGGCTCTATCCCAGTATGGAAGCTATTATTTATTGGGTTTTCAGAAAAGTTCTGATATATTTTTCTATGCAAAACTACATCAGGACTTTTACAACGATCCAATATGTCAGAAATAATTTTGTTTTGTTTTGTTGTTTTTAAAGGAGCTAGGCCTGGACCAGCAGATGGTGTAGTAGTTATATCGTTGGACTCCCACGTGGCCAACCACAGTTTGAGTCCTGGACCCCCGCCCCCGTGACTTGAAAATCACACCAGTTGTGTTTGTACGCATGCCCAAGATCCCAGGAGGAGAATGAAAAAGAAGGGACTGCGGCATGGGCATCCCCTTGGGGGTGATTTCTCACTTTCTCTCTCACTGTCTCTGTCTCTCTGTGGTGAGCACACGTGCCCTAAGGCAAAAATCTCTTTAAAAAAAAAAAAAAGAAAGCTAGACCTAATAACTCTCCCACCAGGACATTTAGTTTCATTAACACTTTTTTCCCTTAATAGCACATGAGCAGATAAAACATTTGAATTATTGAGGAA
This sequence comes from Tupaia belangeri chinensis, assembly GCF_000334495.1. Taxonomy (NCBI): domain Eukaryota; kingdom Metazoa; phylum Chordata; class Mammalia; order Scandentia; family Tupaiidae; genus Tupaia; species Tupaia belangeri. The sequence goes on along the minus strand of NW_006159530.1, from coordinate 2,299,622 downwards.
GGCCATAGCAACCTTAGGAGGTGGGGAATGTGTCAGACAGAGCTCACTCTACTACTTACTAGAAGAATGAGAACCAGTGGGATCAGATGAGGTGTAGTTGCTTATATATAAATCGCCACAGAGAAAACTAAACTTTTAGTTGGAGAAAATGTAACATTCAGTTCCTTGATTAATTTGCCAAGTATGGTCACATGCTTGTCTGTGAATGAGTGAAATTTACAGAGGGCAGGCATAATTTGGGTAGTTGGAGAAGCATTCTTTTCAGATTTCCATCTGTAAAATAAATGAAAAGTTCACAAAATGTGATTTTCATTTTATGATTTCAATTCGTTACTGAGGTCCCTGAATCTTTATTTGCCCTCCCGCACCCTTCCAGAACTCAGATGACCTCCCGACGATGCTCCTCTGGCTGTGGGCATTTGGGATGGACTCAGGGCAGGCCTGCTACGTGTGGGTGTGCAGACGGTGGGCTGTGACTCTTAGGGGTACAGCTCCTGATCAAACTCAGTCCCGGTTCTCCAGGTGCTTCCAGCTTAGAGAAGACCCGCATCTTGCGATGCGCGAGTGTGAGAGCAGGATGGGAGGGGAGTCTCTGCAGGGCTACGCAGGATGGAGAGCTGACTCCTGGCTGGCATTTCCGAAGGAACTCCGTGTCCAAACAACAATCACCGTCGTTCTTTGCTTGTGCTGCCGTAGCAAACATCATAGCCGTGTGGGACTCAGGGCTTAAACAGACATTCGTTTCTCACATTTCTAGAGGCTGGAAACTGCAAGAGCAAGGTGCTTTCAAAGAGTCCACCTGCAAATACCATCGCATGGGCAATGAGGGCTTCAACATATGAACACGGGTGAGCACAAAATTCAGGCTGTAACACCACGTGAGTGGCATTTCCTAGAATTATGAAGTGTACGCTTTTTGTGCTGTCTCTTTCTCTCTAGAGTACCCTTGAGCCTTATTGTTTTTTTTAAAAAAAGAATTGTTTATTTAATTTTATTTTTTATTATTTTTAAATTTGATCACAAAGAGAGAGAGAGAAAGCAAGCCACCAGGGTGTGCAGACGGTGGGCTGTGACTCTTAGGGGTACAGCTCCTGATCAAACTCAGTCCCGGTTCTCCAGGTGCTTCCAGCTTAGAGAAGACCCGCATCTTGCGATGCGCGAGTGTGAGAGCAGGATGGGAGGGGAGTCTCTGCAGGGCTACGCAGGATGGAGAGCTGACTCCTGGCTGGCATTTCCGAAGGAACTCCGTGTCCAAACAACAATCACCGTCGTTCTTTGCTTGTGCTGCCGTAGCAAACATCATAGCCGTGTGGGACTCAGGGCTTAAACAGACATTCGTTTCTCACATTTCTAGAGGCTGGAAACTGCAAGAGCAAGGTGCTTTCAAAGAGTCCACCTGCAAATACCATCGCATGGGCAATGAGGGCTTCAACATATGAACACGGGTGAGCACAAAATTCAGGCTGTAACACCACGTGAGTGGCATTTCCTAGAATTATGAAGTGTACGCTTTTTGTGCTGTCTCTTTCTCTCTAGAGTACCCTTGAGCCTTATTGTTTTTTTTAAAAAAAGAATTGTTTATTTAATTTTATTTTTTATTATTTTTAAATTTGATCACAAAGAGAGAGAGAGAAAGCAAGCCACCAGGTCCAGGACTCAAACAACAGTCGGCCACATGGGAGTCTGACACTTTAGCATCGCACCACCTGCCAGCCCCCGAACCTTATTTTATACTATATTAGAGGTGACTTATCTTTCAAGATCCTCTTTGAGTTTCAATTCCTTCACTTAATTAAAAAAAAATGTGTATTGTTAAGATATTTTCCAGGGGCTATACTAAGTAATGGGAGTTTATAGAAGATTAAGATACATGTCTGCTTCCCTTGCCTTACCATCTAGAGAAGGAAGTAAATGTTAAATGCAATACAATCTTAAAGATGTACTGGTGCAAGTACTGATCATAAATATTAGTGGTCCAAAACCCAGAATGACTCATGGTACCTGAGGAACCTGAGGGAGGATGTGGGGTGGAGGGTGTGGAATAAGAATTCATAGAAAAGGTTAATTTGAGCTGAAATTTATGTAACGTTTACCCATATAATTCTTTAGAGAGAGAGAAATACAGTCACCGCCAACAGGTCTCCACGGTGCAGTCTGCCCCCAGCCTCAGCCAGGTTGGATCACAGGCGTGTGTGCAGACCTGGCGTGTGCAGACCTGGCGTGTGCAGGCAGACTGCAGAACACAAACCCAGGACCTTCCCTCGGGGTCCAACACCAAGAGCATTGTGCCACCGCAGTGCCACTGTGGCTGGCCTGAGCTGAATCTTGATGAATGAGTAAGTCTGAGATAGGCAGATGTGAGGGGCGTGGACATGACAACATTGAAGAAAAGCACGGGGATCGATCACTGAAAGTCCTTTATGACCTGAAGGATTTGAGCTTTATCTTATAAGAAATGGGGAGCCGTTGAAGAAAACACTATGCTTTAGAAACATCACAGTGGTGCTGATTTCAGAGATGCCAATCCAGGGTAATAAAGACAAGGTAGGTGACAACTGCAAGAATAATAAAAAAGGGAGAGAGAGAGGGGAGAGAAGAGAGGAAAGAGGAGAGAGAGAGAGAGAGAGAGAGGGAGCAAGCGAGTGCCTGAATTAAGGAGCTAGCAGTGGATGGATATGGGCATGAGGATGAGAAATACTAGAGAATAGCTATAGGATTTTATGGGTGATTGAAAGCGGGATAAGTAAAAGGGAGGATGCCAGGGTGGTTCGCAGCTTTCTGACTTAGATGACTGGGTCTTGCCGTAAATAGAGACTATAATAAAAATGGTTGAGCAGATCTCGCTGAGATGGATGACGTAGCAGGTGGGAAGGTGAAAAGTTCAGCATTGAACTGATGTTGGCCTGGGTGTGTAATCTTCATAGTCATATCTATTTAGGGGTTGATTGAGACCCAAGAAGGCATGAAGAATAAAAATAAACTAGTGCCAGGGACAGAGCCCTTGGAATTACTAATTTTAAAAAAATCTTTGTTTGTTTGTTTGTTTATTCTGTGAGTGAGAAGGCAGACAGAAAGTCAGCACCTCCAATGGGGTCTGAGTGCCACTATCCATCCCCAGCTTCAGCCAGCCCAGAGGCACATGCAGGCCTGGCATACTCAGGGAGGTCTCTGGATGTGAACATGGAACCTCCCTGTCTGGGTCAGCCTCACAGAGCATTGCCTTACCACTGTGCCACAATTCAGTGCTAGAATTAAAAGTTTGTTTGTTTGTTTGTTTGTTTGTTTTTGAGAGGTTTTTGTTAGGGCACATGGGCTTGCCAAAAAGACAGAGAGAGACAGAGAGATAGAAAGCGAGAAATCGCCCCCCAGGGGGATGGCCATGCTGCAATCCTTTCTCCTCCATTCTTCTCTCGGGATCTTGGGCACGCACGCACACACGCCCACTGTAAGTTTAAGCCACCTGGTCTGAGACTCGAATCGTGGTCGACTACCTGGGACTCCAGAGACATCGCCGTTACAACAACTGCTGGTCCCAAATTAAGCTTTTAAGGAGTAGGTAAGAAAAGTAGACACCATAAAAGGAGAAAACGAAGTGGCTTTTGAGGTAGGCAAAGCAATGATAGCAACAAAAAGATAATTACATAGAAAAGTTTTAGAGGAAGGTAGAGGGTAAGCAAATTGAAACCTAAAAGAATCCTTCCAGTTTGAAAATGAGTCATGGTTTCAGTGGTAGGGGCAGAGCCCTGAGAAGTGGCTGTGGGACGAAGGGTATGTGGTCTTCGGAGTTTAGTTGTAAAAGGAAGAAAAGATATTGAGGTATAGTTGGAGAAGAAAGCAAGGTTGAAGGAAAACATTTCTTTTTTTCTTTTTCTTTTTTTGTTTTGTATTTTTAATTTGCTATAGGGTACATGTGGTTGCTGGAGAGAGAGAGAGGGAGAGAGGGAAAGTGAGAAAGCAACCCCCACGGTGGATGGCACAATGGCACACCACAATCCTTTCTCCGTCATCCCCCTCTCAGGATTTTGGGCACATATGCACACATGCCCAGTGTTTTTTCAGACTGCGAGGTCTGGGGCTCGAACTGAGCAGGCCATGTGGGATCCAGCCACCTTACCCATGCTACCTGGCGGGCCTGAAGGAAAAAGATTTATCATTATCATTCTTAAAGGACCTTGACCACATTCGTAGTCTATTGGAATGGAGTTAGAAAATGCAAGGATAGCAAAGACAGGCTGGAGGAAGATCAAAGAGGTTCAAGCAGCCTTATATGAATAGGAAATCGGATAAGAAAATACAGAAGTACCTTAGTTCATTGCTGTGATGCTGACAGAAATATCTAAGTCTAGGTCATCTGTAAGAAATAGAGCTTTATTGACTCGATTCTGGTGGCTGGAATATGACTGACAGAAACAGAGAGAATGACAGGCACATGTATGTGTGACAACCCACCCTCATGGAGACTAAAGCCTTCTCAGGAGACCTAGAATGCTCAGGAGACAACATTAACCCATTAATAAGGCTCCCATGATCCAATCACCTCACGTTAGGGAATAATTCCCAAACACGAACCTTCGACGGATGGACTGTTAATCAAACCATAGCAGGAAGAAATGAGCATTGAGCTGGAGAAGAGAAACCTCTTCCTTTGATATAGAAGTAGAAATAGTGAGGACGAATACATGTTTAGATAAGTTGTAAGCTCACAGGTTCAAAGGTCAGATGGTTAGGGAGTTCATGTCTGATAGCCTAATTTCTAGAAACAAACTTAAGGATTATAATCATCACTGGCATTGCAGCAGAGAGGGAGTAAGGACAGGTCAGCGCCATGGGCTGATGGTTAAGATGGCTGGACCCAAAGTGGTTGACTATGCAGCTCGAATACTAAACCTGGTAGACTGAGAAACTCCCTGGGCATGCACGTGTGTGTGTGTGTGTGTGTGTGTGTGTGTGTGTGTGTGTGTATGTATGTTTCCAAAATCCTGAAAGGAAGGAGAGATGGAGAAGAGACTGCTTTGTGACCAGTTCCTGGGGCTGGGGGTGTTTTCTCCTCTCCCTCTCTCTCTGGGGAGCGCTCACACTTGCTAACCAAAAAAATTAAAAAGGATCCATCTTTACACTTAACACCTTTAGATTGTGAAGTGTAAATGTGTAAAGAAGCCCTTGTGAGAAACAGAAGAGATATCTGAGCAAAAATAAATAAGAGGTTTATCAAACAGTAAAAACCATACCACCGAGGGGGTCAAACACGTGCACTGGTGTGTAATGCCTGTTAGTAAGACTCAGCGTTCGCAGGCGTGCGTGAAGAAGGCACGGGCTGGGTTTATCAACAGTGGGGAACTGACAGGATGAACAGAGGGACGAGAGTCTACAGACTTTGAAATGCTAGAATTTAAGAGATTCATCGCAGATCTAGATTGGGAAAGAAAAGGAAGGAAACCACCAGAAGAGTGATGAACTGGGAGAAAAGAGGAAGGCTTAAGGAAAAAAGTCTCAATGAGTTTGAAGAGCAGATCGACAGCGGGAACATGATAACTCTAAGAACCGGCGCTGATCATCAGATCTTGGAATACTCACATTTACTATTCTGGAGAGGAGGGTACTCCAGTGTCCAGATTCAGCCTTATGTTTGGGTTCTTGAGTGGTAGAATGACTTTGGGGGTCTCAGGGCTCAAGATCAGGTTTTTGGATGGGCATCCATATGAATGACACATTCCTGGGTGAATTTGGAAGGAGCTGGAGCAAAAAGGAGAGTTGTGAGTCATACCATAGTGCTCAATGATGCAAGTGTTGGCGTAGAATATGGGGCGAATAATGAAAAGATGAGTTTTAATTCAACTCAGAGTTTACGAAGTGTTACTCACACATATGATTTCACTTAATCTTTACAACCTATGAGGTAGACGTGACTATTCATCTAATTTTACAGGTAAAGGAACTAAGATTCAAATTAGGGCTTGCCAAACAAAAAAAAAATCACTGAGTCAGTAGTGCCAGACCTGGATTTTTTTTTTTTTAATATTTGCTAGAGCGCACAGTGCTTACTGGAGAGAGAGAGAGAGAGAAAGTGAGAAAGTGCCCAGCAAAGGAGAATGGCCATGCCGCTATCCCTTCTTCTCCAGGGATTGTGGGCACACATGCATATTTGCCCAGTGTGTTTTTAAAACCACTGGGTCCAGGACTCCAACAGAGCAGTCAGCCAAACAGGATCCAGCTGCCTTAACCACCATGACACAGGCTGGCCCCAGAGCTGGAATTTAAATCTACATTTTCTGCCTGCAGATCTTACTTTCTTTCCAGAGTAAGATGCTCTCTTACTTAAGGTAAAATTTTACCTTTTGACATACACATTTCACATAGATATTCTAAAGACATAATGTCTTAACCCAAACAAAAGGTAGTATAAGTGTGAAATTTAAGACCCATTAGTAGGCAAGGGGTGTTTTTCTGAAGCTAGAGGTCAGAGAGGATGTATTTTCTCCCATTTGTGCCAAAGAAAGCAAATAGCTTATGTATTTGCATCAGTCAAACCCCACCTCAGCTGCCACAAGGTTCAAACAAACAAACAAACTGACCCTAAGCCACACCATAGTACTTCTTGATATTCTATTTAAGTGGATTATACCTGGGTTAAAAAGTCAGGCGAGGGACCAGCAAATGGCATAATGTTTATGTCATTGGACTCCCACATAGTGACCAAGTTCAAGTCCTGGACCTGACGGCTTGAAATTCGGCCAGGTGTGTGCACATGTTTGCTCAAAATACTGAAAGGAGAATGGAGGAGAAGGGATTGTGGTGTGGCCATCACCCTGGGGGATGATTTCTTGCTTTCTATCTCTCTGTCTCTCCAGAAAGCACAAGTAGCAAAAATCTTTAAAAAGAAAAGCACAACAATTTGACATAAATTTTTTAAATTAAAAAGAGAGAGAGGGCCCAAGAGATGACCAGTGTGGACAAGTGGATGGAGTTCAGACAGCATTCCTCCCAAATGCTTGACCTACATAAGCTCCTCACCAATTCTTAGAGTTGAATTGGAGAAAGAAAAAGGAAACACCTAAAGTTTCTGCCACTATAGCAGAATTCAAGCAAGGTTTGAAACCCTACTTGAATGATATAACATAGAAGTTAAAGTTCTTTGACTCCTAAATTTGAGGTCTTAAGTTTATACTGCTAAACTGCCACTTACGCTGTTTGTCAACTTCATACATTAATGTCTTGATTTCCAAAAGACCAAAATCTGAGACCAGAAGCTGTCTTGCATCCTTGGTCTCCTTCAGTACTTAGTGGTCACTTTTTTTTTTTTTTTCTTGGAGAGGTTTTTGCTATAGGGCTCTTGCGCTCACCAGAAAGATAGAGAGAGACAGAGAGACGGAAAGCAAGAAATCACCCCCCGGGGGGATGGCCATGCTGCAATCCCTTCTCCTCCATTCTCCTCTCAGGATTTTGGGCACGCATGCACACACACCCGGCATGAGTTTAAGCTACCAGGTCTGGAACTCAAACCACAGTCGACTACATGGGAGTTCAGCGACATAGCCATTATGCTAATTGCTGGTCCCAGTGGTCACTCTTTCATCTAAACAGATGCTTGAACACCCCAATTTCCAGAACGGCTTAGTTCCTGAGCACACATCTGTGAACAAAACTGAGAATGTTCCTGATCTTATGGACTACAGTCTAGAGCGGGAGATGGACAGTATTAAACAAAATAACCACATCATAGGGTAGTGGTAAGTGTAATGAAAAACATGCATCAAGGCAAGAGGGCTGCCCACTTTCCAACACGATATTTGCTCAGTGCGATTATTGAGCTGAATTCCCTGGAACTCATGCTCTTTGAAGCATTGGCAATAATTTCAACAAACGAATTACATTTTCTTAAGAAAGCCAAAATAGGCAAATGAAAGAAGTAAATATTGACATAGAATTCATAAATGAAACAAACCAGTCAGAGACTGCAAAGAAGACACGGATAAGTCTAACTTGTGAAGTGCTACAGCATCGTGATGCAAAAACACGGGCTTTGAATCTGAGTTTGTGTTTCTTATCTTTCTAGTTCTGCTGACTTGGGAAGTAAGTTACTTCACCTTTAGCTTGTCTGAGACTGTCTTCTTGTTAGTTATTGCTGGAGGGCATGTGCACTTGCTACAGAGAGAAGAGCAGGGGAAAAAGACCCCCAGTGGGGCATGGCCACACCGCAATCCCTTCTCCTCCATCTCTCCATCCTCTCAGAACTTGGGGCATATACGCACACATGCTGGCATGTCTTTCAGGCTGCCAGGTCCAGACTCGAACCACACAGTTGGCTCTGTGGGATCCAGCCACTCTAACCATGCTGCTTGCTGGACTAAGTAATTATTAGAGGAGTCTGTTCCGCACACAGCAGTATGTTTCACAGCATCATTGACCATCCTCTCTATATGAGGAGACTTCACAAAGTTCACTGAAAAAGGGACCAGCAGTTAGCGTAATGGCTATGTCGCTGGACTCCCATATAGTCGACTGCGGTTCGAGTTCCAGACCCGGTGGCTTAAAACTCATGCCAGGCGCGTGTGCGTGGGTGCCCAAGATCCTGAGAGGAGAATGGAGGAGTGGCGTGGCCATCCTTCCCGGGAGAAGATTTCTCACTTTCTGGCTCTCTCTGTCTTTCTGGCGAGCACACGCGCCCTATAGCAAAAACCTCTCTTAAAAAAAAAAAAGTTCACTGAAAAATAGATTTACAGTATAAGTTTATTTTGGAATAAAAAAAAAGAAAATTAAAATCCACGCAGAGTTTTTTATGGTATGCACTTTCCACGAACTTTGTGAAGACCCCCTCATAATAGTTACTCCTACTGGCTTTTAGGAGTGAGGTAGCATAGACCCCCTCTCTGTCACCAGTTGTGCCGACGCTCTCTCATCACACCCATGGTTCTTGCTGTTCTATAATTATTTACCACAGCGCATTGCAGGTACATTTACAGACCTCTCTCTTCCGCAACCGCGAGCCCTTTAAAGACCTGAGACGTGTCTCACTTTACGTTTTCATTACAGAGCCCGAGGCAAACTGGGAGAGCAGGTGTTTTGCTCATCAAATGAAGAAGTGACGCGTCGTCAGTGTGTAATATCCGTGGAACACCCTGGCTCTCCTGGCCGGCCTTATGCTAGCGCTTTCACATACTTCGAGCTGTCCTTGTTAGTAGTTTCAGTGAAATAACTGGAGATGTACACCTAATAGAAACGCATATGGGACAAAATGAAAGGGAGAGTCGTTGGAGGGAAACTTGTTTGCGGAGAAGGGCTTCTAGCACCTCCACATCACGTATCAATTGGCCACGTGTTTCTGCCCCGTGTAACACTGGCTTTGGGATCTTGAATAAGTTCCTTGTGGAAAGACAAAGATACAGTCGGGAAAAGGCTTTGCCCCATCAAACCATGTCTATTTGTTCCTGTTTTACATTCACCTCCCACCCACAACTAAATTCTGAAATGTGCATGACTGTTATTTTCTCGAGACCATCTGAATGAAACATGATCTTCCTAAAGCTGAAGATTTCCCAGAAGAATGCCCTGAGAAACTCACTCAGAAACTTCTCCAGTGACATTCCAAACCCTCAGTTAATTCTTCTACGAGCAATTAAAACCACAAAGGTTGGAAGTGGCATTGCAGGAAAGCAGGCGGGCTGCAGCATAAATATTTCCCTCCATGTGGACTAAAGCTTGCTTGCCTCTTAGCACTGAGAGGGCCAGGGCTGGTGGGAACGCGGCAGCTGGGGCCCACAATCTGAGCCACACACCTCCCCGGGGAGCTCTGTCTTTTAAGGTGCCATAGGGATCAGCTAATGAGGCCAGCCTGAGGTCCTCGGGTCATGTGTGAGAGGAAACAACCCAATCTTCATGGGAAAATTATGCAAAAATGAAAATAGCCGGAATATACAAGTATTATCTAGCACCCTAGGGAGATTGTTAAGTATAGCCTGAAAGAGGGGGGAAAGGCTGCCTAAGGGGGGGAGATAATAAAGAAAAAAAAGAAGAAAAACTGGATTAGATGTTTAGACCCAGCTGTGTTAGAATATTCCAGTGTGTGTGTCACTGTCTGTCTCTGGGCCTCAGCCTTTCATTGGATATGTCACTCCCAGGTACTGTGAGGCACTTCCTAGGACTGAAATTCTGGAGTTCTGTTTTTTAAGTAAGTCCCCTGGGTAAAAAGCAAAATATATACACAAGAGAGCTTAGAATAATGTTAATTTTTAATGTATTAAAAGTAATAACAATAAGTCAGCCAGTGGTGTGATGGTTAAGGTGGCCAGACCTCACATGGATGAGTGCACAGTTCAAGTTCTGAACCTGGCAGCTTGAAAAAACAGGGCACATGTACATGGATGCCCAAAATCCCAAGAGGAGAATGAAGAAGAAGAAATTGCAGCATGGCCGTTCCCTGTGACTTCTCACTTTCTCTCTTTGTCGCTGGCAAGTGCACAGGACCTATAGCAAAACTAGGGAGAAGAAAGAAGAAAGAGAGAAAGATGGGAGGGAGAGAGAGAGGGAAGAAAGAAAGAGAGAAAGAGAGAAAGAGAGAAAGAGAAAGAAAGAAAGAAAGAAAGAAAGAAAGAAAGAAAGAAAGAAAGAAAGAAAGAAAGAAAGAAAGAAAGAAAGAAAAGAAAGAAAAGAAAGAAGGAAGGAAGGAAGGAAGGAAGGAAGGAAGGAAGGAAGGAAGGAAGGAAGGAAAGAAAAAGAAAGAAAGAAAGAGAAAAGGAAAGAAAAGAAAAAGAATGGAAGGAGGAAATATAAATAGGGGAATGTGTCGCTATTTGGTGGCTGATTTCTACCCCAAAGAGACTCCCACCCCGACACCAACTCAGAGAGAACAAAATGAGCAATATTAGATCCTCAAAAAAGACTGGATGTAATGAATCCTTTGTGACTATGAAGCCTTTGCTTTCTCTCTTTTTGAAAGTTTATTCATTTGTTTTTTTCTATGAGAGAGAAAGAGAGAGAGAGTAGCAGGCACCCCCAACTAGGGTCCTCATGCCATGATCAGCCCCCAGTCTCAGCCAGCCTGCTGTGCACAAAAGGGTCCCAGAATGCAAACGCAGGACCTTTCCCACGTGAGTCCAAACATGCCACCACTGTGCCACCACCTGGTCTTTATGAAGCCTTTTCTAATCTTCCCCCTCCCCAGCCACACAAATATCCCCCCTATGGTTTCCCACTTGCCCAGGCAGAAAGAAGCATTCTTTCTTTCTGTTTTTGTTTGCCCCCCTTCCTTTTTTTTTTTTTTTTTCTAAATGGAAACAAACAAAACAAAACATCAGATTACAGGCATCTTGTAACTTTTTCGCTAGTTGTCCTAACTGGACTAGGGTGGTCTAGAACAACAGCTTCTTGATAAAAGGGATTGTGTCTTGTCTCCTTCCTTATTCTCAAGATCTACTCAGCCCCCAGTCCAGCTTCAAAAAAATGTGTACTGAGTAAATGGGGAAATGAATGAACCATTGTGTGGAAAAATACATTGGAGCACAGGAAAAAGGGCGAGTGTTTGATGATAGATTACCTTTCAACGCCTTTCCAACTCGGAGAATGTTAACCTTTTATCTATCCAAGTAATGAAGCTGTTTCGTAAGGATCCGTGTGCTTTTGTGACTGTGCGCTCCCTTACTTACCCTCATCACCTGTTTGTTGGACTTCCACTTCTTTCAGTTACACGTCTGCCTCGCTCTCCTCCAGCACTAGGACATCAGCATTCTCAGGTTAACTTCAATCTCCAACCCTCTTCCCCTTTACACGTACTGGATACGGTATTCTTTGTTCTCTAGTCTTCAGACGACAGGTTGGGAGAAAAGCATCTTTAAAACTGATGTTTAAATTGCCTAGGAGATGTGCTTTTCTTTATGAAGTTCCCTTTAAGCAAAGATGTGGTTGCAATTAATTATAGACCAGTCTTCATGATACTTGTATTATTGGGTGGAGGTGTTTCTGCCTACTGGCTAATTAATCATCGCAGACCTACTCAGCTTTTCTTCCTGTCTCACCCCTACTCTCTCCAGACCCCAGCCCTGCTTAACTTTAAGAAAGATGGTCTGATTCTGTCCTAGTTTATTATATTTTTAAAAATCTGCCAGAGGGCACCTGGCTCACAAGAGAGAGAGAAAAGACTGATAGAGGGAGAGAGGGAAACAACACCTCCCCCACCCCATGGGGAATGGTCACAACACACTCTCTTTTCTTCCATTTTTCCATTCTGTCTGGATTTTAGGTACACATGCCCACTGGACTTGTATTTTAAGCTGCTAGTCCAGAATTCGAACTGCACAGTTGGGCATGTAGGACCCAGCTCTCTAAACTACTGGACCACAGGGCCACTCCTGATCTAGTTTATTTTTGTGTAGTGTTGATCTAGATTAGAATTTGTTTTCTTATTAATCAGAACCAGTGTCTAGATTTCAGAGTTGTCTGACAGAGAAAATGTGGAGAAGTGGAGGAGTGCTCCCAACTTTGATCTCAGAAGAAGCAGGAAACACCTGTGTCTTTATTTAAGAAGGTCCTGCAAAAAGCTGGCTCAACCTAGAGGGATTTAGCAGTTACTTCCACACACTCAGTGCTGGAATTTTCCCTCTCTTCATCCATGCCTAGTGAGGATCATGCCACACTTCCTCACAGACGACACACCTGCCTGCGGCTGGGTGGTGTATTGGTGTGATGGAGAGTGACGAGGTGTTACATTTGCCTCCGGCCCCTTTATTTTTACGAACGCAAACTCAAGGTGGAGTGGCTTAACCATATTTACACAGAAAACTGATGGCAAATTCAGGAGCGGAATCCACGTTTTTCTTTTCGAAGGCATTTTTTCAAACAGCTCCCACCAAGACTAAAAATCTAATTTTTTTTTCAAATTACTTATTATGTGTTTCCAATTTGTGTCCAAAACGCTAACATGCAATGAGACTCATGGTACATTACCATAACACTTATAGTGATATATTTGGTTTTCAGTTTAGTTCCTAATCCCCAGTAAAAAGTAGAGTCCCGAGAGGCTTGGGTCCACGGGGATGCTCAATTTCTCAGAGATTGGGCATGAAAATCAGGGAAATGGCAGGACAACCTTTCTAAGTCTGTGTTTTGAAGAGCACTCATGATCTGTAAGATTCTAATTATAGGGAAGAAAAGAGACGCTCTTGGTCAAATCAATCAAGAAATACTAAAACAGTTTTTGAAAGTTATTTAATTTTGTTTATTATTTTAAAAGACGGCTACAGAGCACCTGTGCTCACCAGAGCAAGACAGAGAGACACACACACACGGAGAAAGTGAGAAAGCAAGCCATCGGGTCAGAGACTCAAACTGCAGGCAGCCATGTGGGAGCACATTGCCTTAACCACCACACCACCTGCTGGCCTCTAACATAAACATGTTTACATGGATTTTTGTGTCCAGCTTAGTGGTATATGTGGTAGCAAATTGGACTACAGTGCTGGAATCCACATATTTAGCTGTGGATTTGTTTCTCCAGTCAGCCTGAGAACACGCTGGACACATGCACATGTCCCCACGTGCCCATGTGCCCCAAATCCTGAGTTGGAGGCTTTCAGGAAGGGGATCATGGTGGGACAAGACCCTGATGAGGATGCTACTCCCTCTCTCATGTACGTGCTCTCTAACATGAGTGACATAAACATTTTTGGGACCAGCAGATGGAATAATAGTTAAGTCGCTGGACTCCCACATAGTCAACTGCAGTCCAAGTCCCGGACCCAGTGGCTTAAAACTCACACTGTGAGTGTGTGCATGCCCACAATCCCAAGAGGAGAATGAGGGAGAAGGGGTTGTAATGTGGCCATCCCCACTGTGGGGTGGTTTCTCACTTTTTGCCTCTCTGTCTCTATCTCTCCGGCAAGCACAAGCACCCTAGGGCTAAAATCTCTATAAATAAATAAATGAAAATAAAATAAACTTTTTAAAGCCCTAAAAACAAATAAATGGATTTTTAAACTTTTGATCTGCAAAAGAACCCATGAAGAGGATGAAAAGACAAGCTACAGATGGAGAAAATATTTGTAAACCATATATCTTATAACACTCTCGTGTACAATAAAGAACTCAAAATTTGACAGGAAAACAAGTACAATTGAGAAATGCGTGAGAGGCATAAAAAGACATTTCATCAAGATGAAGTGGGGCCAGGTGTTGGCACAGCAGTACTGCAATGCTGTCCACATGGGAAAGGTCCTGAGCTCATGTCCCAGGACCACCCATGGCACAAAGATACACACTTGTGCCCGCTATCTGGGCTGGCTGAGGCTGAGAATGAGTCATGGTGTGAAGACCCTGTTAGGAGTGTCTCTCTCTCTCTTTCGTGGAAGAAAAAATTATAGAGAAATCAAAAGTAAAGAAAAGAATCTGAAGAGCATGGAAACAAAAACACAGATGATGAAAAGACACAGGAAAAGATTTGTTGGACATCATTAATCATTAAGAAAATGAAAACTATCCCTGCAATGAGATGCCACTATGCACCCACTTGAATGACTAAAATCAAAGAGACATGCAATATCAAGTGCTGGCAAGGATGTAGAGAAACTACAGCTATTGAACACTGCTGATGGGAATTTTAAAAATTACAGCTATTTTGGAAAATAATTTGGTATATTTTAGAAAGCTAAAAACTATACAACCCAGCAATCATGCTCTTGGCATTTATCCTAAAGCATATGTCCTCACAAAAATATGTATGTGAATGTTCATGGAAGCTTTATATTTAGTGGCTAAATATTGGAAATAATTTTAATATCTTTTTAAAAATTATTTATTTAAGTTTTTTTTGTTTATTGTTGTTCTTCAGTTTGACCAGAAAGAGACAGGGAGAGAGGAGGAGAGTGAGAAAGCAAGCCACCGGGTCTAGGACTCAAACCATGGTTGACCATGTGGGAGTCTAGCACCTTAACCACCATGTGACCTGCTGGTCCCTCAAATACCTTCCAATGGGTGAATGTTTAAATAAATGGTGGTATTTACATAGCATGGAAATGAATGGGCAACTGATACATGCAACAGCCTGAATGAATCTCAAGGGACTTAAGCTGAATGCAAAAAGAAGTCACCATCTAAAGGTCGCATACAATATGATTTCATTTATATGACATTCTCAAAATTACAGAGCTGGAGATCCTGAGCCAAGGCTAATGAGAGAGATGGATGTGACTCTAAGGGGGTAGTGGGATATTCCACTTGCAGTTATACAAGGGCATGTCCAAAAGCTCATGAGAGGGGCCAGCAGGTGGTGTAGTGGTTAAGGACTGGACTTCATGTAACTGACGATGATTTAAGTCCCAGACCCAGTGGCTTGAAAATCACACCAGACGTGAGTGTGTGTAAGCCCAGAATCCCAAGAGGACAATGGAGGAGAAGGAATTGCAGCATGGTCATTCCTCTGAGGGGTGATTTCTCATTTGTCCTCTCTCTGTCCCTTTCCAGTGACCACACATGCCCTGTGGCAAAAACCTAAAAAGAAAAGAAAGAAATTCATGAGAAAATGGAATTGAATTATGAATTTACTTTGTTGCAAAAAAATTTTAAATTCATGCATAATTTTTTCATAATATTCATTTTCATGACCTTTATGAAGACCCCCTTGTAAATCCGGGAGTAATCAGCATACAAATGGCACTTAAAGCCGTGAGACTGGATAAAGTCACTTTGGAATAAGTGAAAACAGAAAAGAAGAGAAATCCAAGGGCCAATTCTCGGCTCCTGATATATTTAAGGATCCACAAGAAAAGGAGGCAGCTGCAAAAGAAACTAAGTGGTGGCCAGAGTGTGTCAGAGTGGCCAAATTGGGGGGAATTTTCTCTTGTTTATATTTTCTTCGTTGTGATTTTATTACTTCAAAAATTAAAAAAAAATGTTCAAATACATTTTATTGGATGTGTTTTTGTTTTGTTTTGTTTTTGAGAGGTTTTTGCTATAGGGCATGTGTGCCCTTGCCAGAAAGACAGAGAGAGACAGAGAGATAGACAGTGAGAAGTCACCCCACAGGGGGGATGGCCATGCTGCAATCCCTTCTCCTCCATTCTCCTTTCAGGATCTTGGGCATGAATGCACACGCGCCTGGCATGAGTTTAAGCCACCAGGTCCGGGACTCGAACTGTGGTTGACTACATGGGAGTCCAGTGACATAGCCATTATGCCAACTGCTGGTCCCAGATGTGTTCTTAAACTCTTGGAAGACAGAGCAAGTTTTCAATTGCTTGTTCTGGGATTCTTTAGTGGGAAATTAATATTGAAGTAATTAGAAAGAGCTTATTAATTCAAGGACTACATTAGCTAAGAGACATGAGAGTTAATTGAGTTCTTGCAGTTTTTTTTTTTTTTTTTTCAGAGATTTTTGCTGTGGGGTTCATGAGTACACTAAAAGAGACAGAGAGACAGAAAGTGAGAAATCACCCCCACAGCAGGGATGGGCATGCTGCAATCCCTTCACCTCCATTTTCCTCTCAGGATTTTGGGTGCATGCACACATGTGCCTGGTGTGAATTTAAGCCACTGGGTCTTAGACTTGAACTGTGGTTGACTACGTGGGAGTCCAGCAATGTGACCACTATGCCATCTGCTAGTCCCTCTTGTAGTATATTTCTATATTCTTTTATATAAAGGTAACACAAGTAAAAAATCTAAAATGAATTACCAGATAACTTTCAGGGCTGTATTTTTCCTCCTCTAAATTCTAAGCTTCTTAAGGTCAGGGGTAGTATTTATCATTTTCTTTGCATAATGCCTTCCCCTTATTGAGGTTCCTAAGTATTTGAAACATTTAGGTCTGCTAAAAAAAAAAACAAATGCCCTTGCTAGTAACTAAGCCCTGGGCAGAACTTGTCTATACTTTTTTCATATCAAGATTTTTTTCCCTTTTATAGATAATTTTACAGATCATAAATTCAAATGCTCAGAGAACCTTCATAGTTATTTATTCTTATCCTCTCTACCAACCGTATCACGCTGAATTACTGACTCAACAGACCTTAGCCGAAACTGGCATTTTCCTAACACTAATAATATTTTCTATTTTTTAGATCCTGTCTGCCAAGAGCCTAAAAAAGTAGTGAAATAAATGGCTTTCCATTTCAAAGGCCAAATCTTGAAAGTTCACCACTGCATCATCCACAGTAAGGCTTTCTCCTTTCCCACCATACCTGACTCCAGCAGCTTTTCTTTAGCAGAGGCTGGGGGAACCTGGATTCTATATGTAGACAAATTATTTAATCTCTATTCTCTAATCACGCAGTCATAATGCCATATAATCCCACCACCGTAACCACCTTGTAAGTTTGCTGCAAATGCTAGAGACAAGGTTGATGAATGGATTTAGGACACATTGATGATTAAAGGCTACTGCCCTAATTCTCAATACCACTTACATATTAGTTTCTGGCTTTTTTTCTTTGCACCCATTTATGATCATTGCAGTGATTGCTTCCAAAGGACTAAAGCTGCAATTTGTGTCTCTAGGCATTCTCTTTCTCATGCATCACTCTAGATGATCAGCAGGTCTCTCTGCAACACCACAGCCGAAGCCATGTTTATTGAAGGCTCAGGACTAAGTGAAGACGCCAGTGCTTGTCTTTGAGGCTTTGTGTCCTGAATCAGCCAATGTCGAAGTAAATGGATGAACTGAGTACTTCCAGCCTCAAGCCTGTATTAGCTTAAGATCTGTGGCAGTATAATACCTAGCAAAGGGAATACTATGTATGAAGCCAGGGATAACTGAGAGAAGGATTTTGAACATACACACACTCATGCTCGGCATGATTTTCAAGCCACCAGGTCCAGAACTTGAACCAAGGAATCAGTCATATATGATCCAGCCACCTTAACCTCCATGCCACCTACGGGCCTCAGATTCTTCTTAATTCTTGAATATTCTTCCACTTGTCTTATAAGAAGGAATAGAGAGTTTTATCTCTAGGCTCCTGGCAAGCAAAGGAAACTGAGGCAGGGGCAACACTGCTCCCCGCCCCACTTCCAGGCTCCCAAGACCAGGACTCCATCCCCTAGTGAGGTAAGCAGGTTTTAATTTTTATTTATTTTTCTTTCTTTGCCCTTCCTTTTTGTTTTGTTAATACCTTGCTCTCCCATGTCCCGCAGAGTGGCCTTTGCTCTGTAGGAGTCCTCTAGTTCCATCTCTAGACCCCTGGCATAATATTTATTCCCCTCTCTTTTCTTTCCTCTTACATTATCCTCTCTTCCTCATCCTCCACCATGCCAGAGGGATTAGACAGATTTAGAAACACAGTTTTGAAATTCTCTAGTATTGTAAGATTCCCTGGGATCCTCCCTTGTACTGAACCACCTGTGAATACGAAGATACTGCTCTTCAGACACCTGAATAGAGTACACCTCTTGAGACCACATTGCTAAAAACAACAGAAGAGAGACTTCCACACACATCAATTCCCAGCAAAAGGGAAACACACTTGCTTCTAGTCAAAGAAACATTCTCCTAAGAGATATTCAAAAGTTAATACATTTTCCAATGGCTAGAAGTAGAAGAGCCTCAGGTCTGAATAAACCAGGAAATATGTGCCCATCAAAGGAACAGAGTAACTCCCCTCCATCTGTCCTAAAATCTGAGGACATTACCAAAATGTCAGAGAAAGAATTTAGAACATTCATGGTGAACAAATTCTTTAAGTTGGAACAGAAAAGAGACAATGAACTACAGGAGATTAGGAAATCCTTCCATGATATGAAAGAAGAAATAGACACTCTGAAAAAGAATCAGATGGAGCTATTAGAGATGAAGTTTGTAATTCAGGAAATCAAAAACTCTCTTGAAAGTATTAATTAGACCATGCTGAAGATCAAATCTCTGATGTAGAAGATAAAACTTCTGACCTAGAGAAAACCACCAAAGAAAAAATAACAAAAACAATGAAGATAATATATGAGAAATACTAGATTCCATAAGATGCTCAAACATCAGAATAACTGATATCCCAGAAAGTGAAGAAACTAATAACAGCATGGAAAATCTATTCCAAGAAATCCTGGAAGAAAATTTCCCAAGTCTAGAGAGGCACTCAAGAATCCAGACCCAAGAAATACAAAGGACCCCAAATAGACTCACCCCAGAAGATCTTCCCCAAGGCACATACTAGTCAGACTATCCAAGACCACAGATAAAGACATGATACTAAAACTGGCAAGAGAGAAAGGAGAAGTGACGTACAAAGGTCATCCCATCAGGCTAACACCAGACCTCTCAACGGAAACAATGCAAGCAAGGAAAGAATGGGAAGATATATTGAAAGTGTTAAGAGAGAAACAGTTTCAACGAAGATTATTATATCCTGCAAGATTATCCTTTACATGGGAAAAAAAGATTAAAATCTTCCCAGACAAACAAACCTGAAAGAATTTGCCAACACCATGCCAGCTCTTCAAGAAACCCTAAAGAAAGTTCTGTTCCAGGAGAACTAAAGAATTAACAGACAGAAACAAAGAAATAAAAGGCAGCTAAGACAATGGCCAACTTAAATGTCGGGATAGATCCAGTAAGATCAATAATAACATTGAATGTGAATGGATTAAATTCTCCAATCAAGAGACACAGACTGGCTGAGTGGATAAAAAAACAGAAACCCTCTATCTGTTGCTTACAGGAAACCCACCTCATGGATAAAGACATACATAGACTGAAAACGAAGGGTTGGAAAAAGGTTTTCCATGCAAATGGGAACCAAAAAAGAGCTGGAGTTGCAATACTAATTTCTGACAAAATAGGCTTTAAAACAAAAACTGTTTGAAGAGACAAAGAATGGCACTATATTGTAGTAAAAGTATAAATAGATCAAGAAGATATAACACTTATAAATATCTATGCGCCTAACACAGGAGCACCCAAATATGTGAAGAAAAGACTTAGATCTAAAAGGGGAGATAGACTGCAACACACTAATTTTTGGAGACCTCAACACTGCACTATCCCCTCTGGACAGATCATCTAGACAAAAAATAGATAAAGAGATAAAGGATCTAAATGAAATGGACTTAACAGACATCTATAGAACTTTCTATCCCAAAACCACGAGATACACTTTTTTCTCACTCTCACATGGAACCTTTTCGAAGATTGAGCACATCACGGGGCACAAAGCAAGCCTCTACAGATTCAAAGGCATAGAAACTATATCCAGCATCTCTGGCCATGAAGAAATTAAACTCAAAAATACTCAAATACATGAAAGCTAAATAACCTACTCCTGAATGACTCCCCTACTACTAAAGAAATTAAGACTGAAATCAAAAGATTCATGGAAGCCAATGACAATGAGGACATGAGTTTCCATAATCTTTGGGACACTGCTAAAGCAGTCATAAGAGGGAAGTTTATAGCAATTAGTGTACATAAGGGGAAGACGGAAAGAAGGTAAATGTATCACCTAACATCATGCCCTAGGGAATTGGAAAAGAACAGCAAAAAAATTTTTTAAAAAAGCACTCTAGGAGAAAGGAAATAATAAAGATACGAGCAGAAATAAATGAAATAGAAAATAAACGAACTATACAGAGAATAAATGAAAGTAAAAGCTGGCTCTTTGAAAAGATCAACAAAATTGATACACCACTAGCGAGACTTCCTAAGAAGAGAGAAAGGTACCACGTGAATCAAATCTTCAATGAAGCAGGCAATATAACAACAGACAAAGCAGAAATACAAAACATCATTAGAGGATACTATGAACAACTATATGCCAAGAAATAAGACAATCTGGATGAGATGGACAAATTCCTGGACACATACAATCTACCAGGATTGAGCCAGGAGAAAGTCTGAATAGGCCCATAAAAAGCCAGGAGATTGAATCAGTAATAAATAACCTTCCAACAAAGAAAAGCCCTGGCCCTGATGGGTTTACCTCTTAATTCTATAAAACTTTCAAAGAAGAGTTAATCCCAATTCTGCTCAAGTTATTTCTAAAGATCCAAAAGGGTGAATCTCTCCTTAATTCATTTTATGAAGCCTCTATCACTCTTATCCTTAAAACAGATAAGGACAGGACCAAGAAGGAAAACTATAGACCAATATCTCTGATGAATATAGATGCAAAGATTCTCAACAAGATACTAGCAAATCGTATTCAACAACTTATAAAAAAGATTATACATCGTGATCAGGCAGGCTTTATTCCAGGAATGCAAGGTTGGTTCAACATATGCAAAACCATAAATGTAATACACCATATAAACAGGAAGAAAGATAAAAACGATATGGTCATATCAATTGATGCAGAAAAAGCATTTGATAAGATACAACATCCCTTCACGGTCAAGATTTTCAGCAAAATTGGCATAGAAGGGTCATTTCTCAACATAAAAAAGCTATCTATTAAAAACCCATAGCAAATATCATCCTGAATGAAGAAAAGCTGAAAGCTTTCCCACTAAAAACAGGTACAAGACAAGGATGCCCACTTTCTCCACTCCTTTTCAATGTAGTACTGGAAATCCTTGCCAATGCACTCAGAAAAGAGGAAAAAATAAAAGGCATTCAAATAGGAAAAGAAGAGGTGAAACTCTATTCGCAGATGACATGATTGTATATATAGAAGATCCAATGGTTTCCATGAAAAAAATTCTGGAAATAATATAGGAATATAGTAAAGTTACAGGATACAAAATCGATATACAGAAATCTATAGCATTTCTATATATGAACAACAGGAAGACTGAGATAGAACTGAAAAAAGTTTTTCTATTTACGATAGCCACAAAAAGTATAAGATACTTAGGAATAAATCTAACCAAAGAAGTTCAAGATCTTCACAAGGAAAACTATGAGAAGTTAAAAAAAGAAATTGAGAATGACACAAAAAAGTGGAAGGACATCCCATGTTCCTGGATTGGAAGAATTAATATAATCAAAATGGCAATTCTACCCAAATTAATCTACATATTTAATGCAGTGCCAATCAAAGTACCAGACACATTCTTCACAG
>NW_006159530.1:2256502-2276920 GCF_000334495.1 Tupaia belangeri chinensis | reverse complement strand
TGGACAACGTCCCGATTGGCCAGGGGCCCTTTATAAGGTCCTAGGGTTGGGGAGGAAAGGAAGAACTTCAGTATTCAGAACCTGGGGAAAATAAAGTGCTGTAGAGAAGACCGTCTCCGGAGTCGTCTGTTGCGCGACAAAAAGGCATATGAAAAAATGCTTGACATCACTCATCATAAGGAAAATGCAAATCAAAACAACAATGAGATACTAACTAACTCAGTCAAAATGTCTAAGATTAAAAAAACAAAAAATGGTAAGTGTTGGCAGGTGTGTGGTGAAAGGGAAACTCTTTCACTCTGCTGGTGGGAATGTAAATTAGTCCGGCCACTGTGGAGAACAATTTGAAGATTCCTCAAAAATCGATAAATAGAACTACCATATGATCCAGCAATCCCACTCCTTGGTATATATCCAAAGAACAGAAGAATTCTTCATTGGAAAAGTGCTCGCACATCGATGTTTATTGTGGCACTATTCACAATTGCTAAGACATGGAACCAACCCAAACGCCCACAAACAGATGAATGGATTGAAAAACTGCGGCACATATACTCTATGGAATACTATTCAGCTATAAAAAAAACAGCAAAACCCTTACTTTTGACAGAAAGTGGAAGAATATGGAAGATTTACTACTGATTGAAGCAAGCCAGGCTACGAAGGAGAGACATTGTATGTCCCCTCTTTATATATACCTAGTGTCAGCACCCTATGACTGAAACTGATTGACTAAAGGATATACAAACACAGTAAGTGAGTGTAAATACCAGATATAGTGTGTGTGGAAGAGTAGGGCCTGAGGAAAGACATTTAGAAGAAAAATAGGAGGTAAAGTATTAATGGGACAAAGAAATGTGATATTATCTGTTGAAGCTATTTTACAGTTTAATCAACTGGACGGGGGAGAAATGTTCGCATATTGAAATATGCACTTTGTGAGGTAAATAATGTGATTGAATGTATAAGAAAATGAAATTTAAAAAAGAGGAAAAATAAAGAAGGAATAGAGCTTACTTACTGCTTCCTCTTTTTTTGAAGCAGGCAAACAAGGGCAATTGTTTCTGCAGTTGACAGAGATGGACCATTCTCCAGCTTTTTCCTTGACATTTGAATGAGTAACTTGGAGCCTACTGCCCTCACTGGTGGGGGTTAAAGTCCACAGATAGGGTGAGGGTTAAGATGGTCATAGATTGGGATCAGCAGCTGGTGTAATGGCTACATCTCTGGACTCCCATGTAGTCGACTACAGTTTGAGTTCCAGACCCGGTGGCTTAAACTCCTGTCAGGTGCATGAGCATGCATGCCCAAGATCCCGAGAGGAGAATGGAGGAGAAGAGATTGTGGCCTGGCCATCCCTGGCATGGCCATTCTCCCCCTCACCCCCTTTCTGTCTCTCTGTTTCTCTGGCAAGTGCATGCACCCTATAGCAAAAACCTCTCCAAAAAACATAAATAAATAAAAGGTGGTTAGAGATTGGTTTAGCCACAGTCTCAAATCCAGTTTTACCCAAAAAACTCTGTATGTTGTGTTTTACTGCACAGCCATAGATAAAACTGATTCTTTATTTTAAAGTTCATTTAAATGTATTTTTTCTGAAAGAGAAAAGAAAAACACTCTCAACAGGATCTTCATGCCATGATCTACTCTCAGCCCCAGCTAGCCAGGAGCACGGGCGTGTACCTGTGTGCCCAGTGAGCAAACCCTGAGATGTTGTTATAGTTTGGATAATGGTCTGCTCCATAGAGATTCATGTTTTGCTATCTAGTCTCTGTAGGTGATGATGATGGAACCATAGAGATGCCAGTCTCATGAATGGTACCTTAGCCTGCTTTTACATTGCTAACCAAAATATGTGAAACTTGATAAATTTCAGATAACAGAATTGTATTTTGACTCACAGTTCTGGTGGCTGGGAAGTCCAAAGGCATCACAAAACAGCAGAGGCCATCAATTTTAGCAGAGCAGAGCATGGTCTGTATCCATGTGGCACGCTCTCTCTCTGCATTCTGATTTTCTTCCCTCTGCTCATTAACTCAACAGAATTTAATCAGGGAAGCCTCACTGTAAGGATGATCAGACCCAAAGGCTCACCTGGACACCATGAAGGAATTAAGTCTTCTTTAACACATTTATAATGCTGTCAATACAATCAAGCCCTAACACATGAATTTCTGGAGAATATTCAGTCACTACCCACTAAGACCAAATTCCAAAACATAAAACTTTGGAGAACAAACCATGTCCCAAAGCACAATGAATGTATTAATGCTGTCTCCGGAGACAATGGAATGAGTTCTAGCTCTCAGGAGGAGTGAGCTCTTGGGAAAACTGCCCTTAGTTCTCTCTCTGCGCATGCCAGCCATCCCCCATGCTTCTGTCAGTCATGCTGGAGGCTGGCCTACGCCTTTGACTTTTTCCAGTCACCAGAATGGTGAGTCAATAAACCTCTGTTTCCTTATAAATTGCTCTCTCCGGCATTTCTATTAGCAAAACAAAAACCCACTAGGAGAGATGTGGACCCAGGACCTGCCTGTGCGGGTTTAGTTGTGTTACTGTTGCACCACCATCTCACCCCACACTGACTCTTTCTACCTTCTGTCTCTGTGTCTCTGTTAGACCCCCAGGACCCTCAGGGGAGAAAGAGATATTAGAGCCCAAGGTTCCAAGAGAAGCACTAGTGAAGATGGAAACAAAAGGTACGTGTTCACTGACTTGTACTTTTCTTGGTATTTTGAGAAAATTCTGTTTATCTGCCTGTCCAGTGCCAGAACCAGGAACCCAGTTAGTCTCTCTGAACCTTAGGTCCTTATTGGTAGGATAAAGATTGGGTGGGGATGAGGTTGAGCATTTGGCATGGTGGTTAAGGCACTGGACTCCCACATAGCCAACCATGGTTTGAGTCCTGGATCTGGCAGATTGAAAATCGCTCTGGGCATGTGTGCATGTGTGCCCAAAATCCTGAGGGGAGAATGGAGAAGGGGTTGCAGCATGACTATTCCCACTGGGGAGTGATTTCTCACTCACTCTCTCTCTCTCTCTCTCTCCAACAAGCACACATGTCCTATGGAAAAAAAAAATAAGGGTAGCTCATTTTAAACAAGGGTCATGCCATTCCTTATGCCCCTTGGTTCATAATAGGACATGTACACCGCCTGGTGAGTTTTCTATCCTCTCACCTTGAATGGCATTCTGAATGCCTTCTGGGCTCTAGGACATCCTGATAAAATGTCAGAGGTGATTAAAAAAAATAGTAAAGACAAACAACAGGAATCTTTGATCTCTGGGTCTGATTATCAGTCCATTAAAAAAAAAAAATAGAGAGTGAGGTCCAGTAACGCTCTCTAACCACATTAAACCACAGCGTATCTGATGCTCTGCTTGCTGCAGGGGCCTGTAGTCCTCAGGAAATCTAATAAAGGAAGTGTTTTATCTCTGCTCTCACTAAAGCTGTCACACTGTGTTATGGGCAGTAGAAAGTAAGATCTGGAAAGTCCAGCACCAGGACTGTCCTACGCCCATGTCCGTGAGTGCTGCTAGGGATAAACCCTCTGTTTCTAACGTCGATTTTCCATGGAGAGAGAAAACAGAAGCTCTTAGGGATTAATGATCTGCTCAGAATCATAGAGAAGGTACCAATAGAGTAGGAAAAACAAAGAAACTGTGCCAACTAACTGAAAAACAAAAACAAACCCTGACTATCTACCATGAGCCAATATTTTGCTAGTCTCTAAGAGCAAGATTAAAAAGATTTTTTTTTTAAGAGAGATTTTTGCTATAGGACGCATGAGCTCTCCAGAAAGAGACACACAGAAAGTGAAACATCACCCCCCAGGAAGGATGGCCATGCCACAATCTCCCTTCTCCTCCATACTCCTCTCTGGATCTTGGCAAGCATGCACAAGCACCATGCGTGAGTTTAAGCCACTGGGTCCGGGACTTGAACCACAGTTGACTATGAGGGAGTCCAGCAACATAACCATTATGCCATCTACTGGTCCCAGTTTATTCGTCTTTTTAAATATAGGTCTCTGCCCACCCCCACAGGAGCAATAAAGTATTGGTGCTGCTGTGGAAGAACCTTGCAAAAAGTACCACCTTATCACTCAAGAGGGAGTGGCAATTCTTTCAGGAGATGAGAGTCAGAAAGCGCTTATCCAAAGCGTACGCATGTGGTGCCAGTTTGGTGGCATAGCAGTAACGCATTACTAAAGAGATCTTGATCCGTAGGAAAGAGCGCAGGCTCAGTTGGCTGGCCAGTCTGCACTTACCAGGTCCCTGGCTGGTTGGGAAGGCTGGGTAGCAGAATCAGGGCATGAGACCCTGTTAAGTATGCTTCTCTCTCTCTCTCTCTCTCGCTCTCTCTCTCTAAAAAGCAATGAACTTTTAAAAAGATTGTTTTTTTTTTAAAAAGTTACACATTTTAATATAAAGTATGTATTATATATTAAAAAGGTTTCTCATATATTACATATAGATTTTATATGTATCGACTTCTTTCCAATCCAATTGCAACCCAATTTCCATAACTTAAGAGGCACATATAGGGGATTCGAAAATGTTTTAGTAGAGTTAAATATAATTTTATTGAAATCATTTTCCTTGTAGTCAATCTTAATAGTTATGGATTATGGATCAAATTGGTCTAAGTTAGCAGGACTCCCATGTCACAGATAATATGGCTAAGAATACATGGCCTAAGAATGGCACCATTACCACAGGTCTGGGAAGAGCCCTGAAAGTGCACCGATTTACTTCACTAGAATAAAACTCATGTTTTCCTATCAAACATTTACTTAAAAATATCTAGATGACTATTTATGTATCTTGGAAGCTTAAATAAATTGTATCTTTGCAGTAAATCCCAGTGGAATCAGCAATTAATGTTAGACTCATTCTCCAACAAGTTGCTTACAAGGAAAAGTGGTTTAGTGTCAAATATCACCATGATAAGAGCTGTTCTTTCTGCAGAGTGGAGTTGGCATTAAGTACTCAGGTACTTGCTCAGGAATGGCTGTTTTGTTTCAACTGAAGGCCAAGTTGAATGCCCACTCTGAGTGACGCAGCAGGAAAAGGTAATTGTTACATCTTAACTCTACAGAATGCAGAATTTGCTTAAGCCACCATTCATGAAGCATATATAATGGATCAGTGGCATTTTAAGTGCTTTCTATCTGTTGTCATAGTCGATCTTCACAACAAGCCTTTGAAATTCGTATGATTACAGCCATGTTTACAGATGCATAATCACAAATTATAAGAAGTAAAATAATATGTCCAAATCTACACAGGTACTAAGTGGTTAAAGCCAAGATTTGCTTTTGCATTCTAAACTATGATGTGATAAACTGCATGCTAGGCATTTCAGAAGAAGAAACAATACCAAAGTTTTCATCCTTGACTTTTAGGATTCTACAATGTTTGGGAAGTCAGATATTTATGAAAGTGAAGTGCTGTAAATGCTGAAGTGTTAGAAGCAGTCTACTAGTAGTATTTTTAAAAAGAGAGAGACACCAGCCAGTGATGCAGGAGTAGCACAATGCTCTGTTATGCTGGACCCTCATGGGTAGGTCCCAAGTTCACATCCTGGAGCCTGAATATACAAGTCAGGTGTGTGTGTGTGTGTGTGTGTGTGTGTGTGTGTGACAAAGTCTTGGGATGGATCACAGCAATAAGACTGTAAATTTGCCTCTCTTTCTCTCACTCTCTTTCAAGAACTAAATGAATAAACTTTTAAAAAGGAGAAAGAAGTATTTGGAAAGCTTCCTTGGAAGAGGTAGGACTTTTGTGAAATGTAAAAGAAAGTCATTTCTACAAGTTATCACATGGAAAAGGGAACCCTGGGCAAGGGTGGGTGTACACATATGTAGGTTATGGACTGGACCATAGTCTAGTGTTTAAGGGACCCAGATCCCACGTGGCCAACCATGGTTCAAATCTTGGCCCTGGCAGCTTGAAAAGCAAGCCATGCATGTGTGTATGTGTACCCCAAATCCCGACAAGATGGAAAAATGAAGCAATTGCAGAGTGACATGCCCCATTAAGGGATGCTTTCTCCTTCTTTCTGTCTGTTTCTCTCTGGCAAGAGTACACAACCTCTGATAGTTAAAGATATAAGGTTATGCTCAGAGGTCACCCTGGGTAGAGGGTGACTAGAGGCCATGATGCATGAGGGTATAGGAGATGATGGGCTTGAAAAGCAGAAGAGAATAAAAAGATCAAGACCACAGACTACTTCCCAAGGAAAAAAATGGGAAGAATGTTACAGCTATAAAAATTTTCATATAGTTCCAGATTTCTCAGTGGATAAAAATATTTTTTTACTGTTGTTTTGAGGATATCTACTCAGCAGCGTCTATTAATAATGTAACCTAAGATTTCTATGTCCCAGATCTTCTCTGTCTGGTGCCCCCTCATTCTCACCTAACCTAGACGATAAGGAAATCAAGGAGAAAGAGGTGAATCTAAAATGCACAAGCCCTTACGGGCTTAAAAGGAGGCAATATGGAGCCAGCCAAGTGGCAGAACGGTTAAAGTGACCATATCCCACTTGAGCTACTGCTCAGTTTGTGTTCCAAACCTGGTGACTTAGAAAATACACCAGGCACATGTGCATGCATGTGCAAAATCCTGAGAGGAGAATGGAGGTGAAGGGATTATGGCACAGTCACCCCCTCCTCACCAAAGTGAGGCTGCTTTCTCACTTTCCCTGTCTTTCTTTTTCTGCCTCTCTCCAGTGAGCACACATGCCCTATAGCAGACTTTAAAAATAAATAAATAAATAAATAAAAATGAAAAATACGGGGCCAGCAGATGGCATAATGATTACGTTGTTGGACTCTCGTATAGTTGACTGCAGTTTGAGATCCAGACCCAGCAACTTAAAACTCAGGCTGGGTGCATGTGCGTATGTGCCCAAGATACTGAGAGGACAACGGAGGAGAAAGGATTACGCTGTGGCCATCCACCCTGGGGTGTGATTTCTTGCTTTCTGTTTCTGTGTCTCTCTCTCTATCTCTTTGGTGAGCACACATGCCCTATAGCAAAAAATATCTCTCTTAAAATAAATAAATAAATGAATAAATACAGATAAACAAGAGAGAGAGATTTAGGGAGCAGAACTCCAGATGCCTGCTGTGTAACAGGCGTCCCCCCATAACAGAGTCTGGGATGAATCTCCCTTCAATTCCCACGTTACTGGAATTGTTAACCATGGGCCTTTATAGGAAGGCTGCCTGGTTAATTAAACCTTCTGAATGAATCTGTGTTGTTCTGTGGTCTGCTGGTTCATTACAGGACAAGTCTTCAGTCTCACTTTCATGGATCACTGTTTTCATCGAACACGTCTGGCTCTCTTTGGCACCAAGCTCCCAATGAGTCAACACCAGAGTCAGGTCTTTTCAAACTACTTTAATTTGCTTTATTTTTCATTTGTTGCAAATACCATTGTTCCTGCAAATGTTGTTTTTTTATCATCTGCCAAAAATATAAGAAATTACTGGTAATTCTTGTAGTTTTCTTCCTTGTAGAAAGTCGTAGAAGTCGTTTAACATGAAGTTCAGGCAGTTGGGAACAGTATGTTTGGTCAACTTTGCTATGTTGAATGCCTTGAAGATCATTCTGAGCAGGAGTCACATATGAATTACTAAGTACCCAGTAAAGCTGAAAGAGAGATGGAAAGTGTTTACTCATTGAAGTAATTTCTGGGAAAGAAACTTGGAACAGAATTTGGAGAATACTGTGTTCTGGCTGGAACGTTTTGGTTAAAAACTACAAAACCATGGCTGTGGAGAATATGGGCTTTATTTTCCCAAAGTGTAGACCTCAGCTGCTTCTGGTAAAAGTCATTACCAAATTACTCATTGACTTGAAGTGGGCTTCAGGTTGGCATCCGCAGTGACAATAACAGTGACAGTAATGTTAGCTCCCAGCTGTTACGTACTTACCATCAGTCAGAACTCTATTAAATCCTTTACACAAGCTATTAAATGGAATGCTTAGCAAAACAGTAAGGTAAGTACTTTAAGCTCTATTTTACACTAGAGAGTTTAAATATTTTAGCCAATGTTAAAGAGCTAGAGAAGGAACCAGGCTCTGGAAAGATTCTAAAACCCATGTCCTTAACTACTCTAACAGTCAGCCTCTCAGATTCACAGCCAAGCAAGTCTTGGGGGATGGGGGACAGTGTTTAAGTGCCTCCTGTGTAGACAGATACCCATACAATTGTGTCTCTGCTCTTTGGAGTATAGAGTGTTTGCTAACCCATAGTAGTTATCATTCCTAATGAGCTTAAGATGACAGTAGAAACTGTCTTATGGTCTCCTCTCCACCATCCAACTGACACTTTTATAGAAGTAACTTTACAAAGATCTGACTGTTCTACTGCTGCCCTCAGATAACTTTAGTGGTTCCCTATGAACAATGTAATAAATCTAAACTCCGTCCTCCATTGATAGTCCGCCTGCTGACCTTTACCCCCTTAAAGTGCATTACGAATCCCTGCCAATTCTATGTTCTTCTCATGGTGGGTTACCACCAACAGGCATGTGATTTCCTGCTGGTGCACTACTTTGTTATGCTGTTTCTTTTCCTGATGTTCCATACCTGCCCTAAGTCTTAAACATCTTTTAAGACTCAGATGAAAGCATTGAAGGCAGAGTCCACCTTACCATTTTCTGATGTACACTATTTCAGTTATGGCGTATCTCAAGGTTTCCCTTAGAGAAGAAGACTCATCTGTGTATACATCTGTCTTAACTCATGGCTCTATTCCACTCGTGTTCCTTTCCAGCTCAGGAGCATCTGGTTCATTTTGAATTCATTATGTCTTGTACAATGCTCAACTCATGTTCAGAAAATGACAGTCTGGTGGAATCAAGTACTCACTCATGGTATCTATTTCTATTACTATTTCAACAGTAGACAGAATGTGTTTATGTCATGAAATGACCAAAAGGCAAATATTTTTCTGATAGGTCTAAACAATATGTCATGTCTGATCCATGACCGTCTATCTTCATGGAGACACTAACACAGATGTTTAGGTCAAAACTTGTATAGAACTCATCTGTAAGACAAGGATCCACATTTGAAAGGCAAGTTTTTTTTTTTTTTAATTTAAAGAAGGATTTTTCTACATAATGAAGAGGTTCATTCAATATCTCACTGCTTTTATCCAAGAGCTAGCTCTGAGACGTGAAGAAGCAGCCTGAGGTGTTTGAGTTGAATATTCTATGGGTAATTCATCTAGTTTAATCTCGAGCATGGAATTTGTAGTGCAGGGACTGTACTTATGCAGCCATTTATTTTCTTAACAATGACCGATTAGACCCAGGAAATCAACCAGAGTTTTCCATCACTTACAGTCATCTCCAGTGAAAATATTGGATCTGTTTCATTTTAAATATTTTTAGCTTATTTTTTTTATTACATGAATATATGCTTGTGTCATTGTTATCTATCTTAAACTGAACATAGAATGGAATGGCCAAACAAAGTCTGGTCAGGTTGATTATTTGGGTCCTTTTAATTTAACAAATTAAGTGGGTCCGAGTTAGGTTACATATATAACTGTTTTGGAATCCAGACAATGTGAAAATACATGGCCTTGGGTTGCATATATGTGATCCAGACCTGTCTGGAAGGATGTAGCAAAACAGAAAAACTAGAGTCTGAAACGTGGGACACAAGAACAATTTTCTCACCAGGATATTTTAACCCATCTACGATAGACAGGGAGACCTTTCTAGAGAGAAACAAAATGTTACATATGGGAAAAGATTTTAGATCAGTAGACAAGACTCTCTCTGCAATATTCAGGCCAGAAGATTTTACATTTCTACACAATGTGGAAGGTCATAGAAGTATTTATTCACTCAAGAAGTATTTACTGAGGGACTGCACTAGGCCAGACACCAATTTATGTACTGGTATGCACCAATCAAAATCTCTGCTACCATTAAACTTACGTTCTCGACTGAGAAGGAAACAAACAAGTCAGCACAGAATACACTATCAGCCATTGCAGAAGAAGGATAAAGTAGGGTAAAGATATATATAGCATCTGGGGATATGTCAGGAAACAGGATATCAGAGAGAACAGCCAGGGGCCTCTTACCTGATAAGACAGCAGGAACCTGAAGGAAACAAAGAAACAGGCCAGGGAGAGATGAGGGGACTGGCTTTCCGCCAAGAGAACAGCAAGGGCAAGGACTGGATGAGAACAGCAAGAAGGTCGTGGTGCCAGGCAAGGGTGGCAGGATGTGAGGTCAGAGCGGTGTCCAAGAGAAAGGTCACGCTCCGCTCAGGCACAGGTTCCTTGGGACTGGGACTGAGGCAATATTTATATACAGAGAAATGCAGATATTAGGTGGGAAATTACAGAAACACAAAGTACAGAATGTTTCCATTACCCCTAGAAGTTCCTTCCCCCACTTGCAGTCGATCTCACTGTGCCCTGTAAAGCATACAGTCTCCTGGGTTTTCCCGCACAGTGGATTAGTTTCACTTATTCTAGAGCTTTGTGTGAGTAGAATTATAGAGAATACATTTTTTCTATAAGGTGTTGTTTAATTTTGAGATTTATCCATGTTTTTACATGTATTATTAGTTTATTCCCTTTTTCCACTGCTGATAAATTAGTATCCTAGCATATGAATTTACCACAATTACTTATCCCTATTATTTATCAGTATTCCTGTTGGTATTCATTTGACTTTATGAATAAAGCTGGTATTGTATCCAAGTCCTTTTATAAGCATACCTTTCCTCTGTTTTTGAAGTTGCTAAGGCCTAAGGCAGGTCTGACTTTTACTTTAAATGAAACAAAGTTGCTAAAGAGTTCTTTAAAGCAGTAGCTATACCATTTGTTCGGTTTTCTTCCCTTGGGCCACCTGGGAAGAGCCTGGTTCTTTCTCATCCTCCCCAACATTTGACCTTGTCAGTCCTGTTTCATCATAGCCCTTTCACTTGATGCATAATGAGATGTTCCCATGTGCATTTTCCTAATGTCTAATAATGTTGACCACTTTTTCATGTGCTCACTGGCCATCATTTAGAATTTAATTTTGTTCTTCCAGGAGTAAGAGAGAGAGAATGAGAGAGAGAGTGAGAGACAGGCACTCCCAGTGGGGTCTTCTCACTGAGATTCACTCCACAGTTTCAGCCTGCCTGGATCACTGGCATGTGAGTGTGAATCCAATGTGCCCAGGGAGCTTTGCGGACACAAATGCAGGACCTGTCCCTCATGGGTTCACTTGTGTTACCATCATGCCACTGCCTGGTGCCTTACTTGCCATTTTGAGATCGTGCTTTATAGACGGCCTGTCATAGGTTTTTTCCTTGTTATATTTTTAGTTAGTTGGCGTTATTTATGGGTTCTGCATACAAGAAGGAAAGAGCCTTAAATTTTGTCTTTCACCTGGTAAGGGAAGCCATGAGAAGGCTCTGAGCAGGCAATGACCCAAAGCCAAAAGTCTGGTCTGCAGAGTCTACACTGCACAACTTTCAGTACTGCCATTCACATTCGTAGTCACCCTAGATATATACATGTGTATAATTCTCCTTCAGATGTCAGTAAATTTGGGGGAAGAGACAGCTTTATCTAACCCACTCAAACACACCACGTGAGGTAGGGGGGACCACTGGGCCCTGAATGAGAACTGACTATAGGGTGGCAAGGACGAGCTGTCCAAGCGGAAGGCTGAAAGTGTCAACTGGGTGATTTTTCACTTGTTTGCGTGTTTGTGTTTAGTTGTGTGAGGTGTGAGAAGGAAGAGGCAATCTAAAGTAGCAGCTATTCAGTTTCCAAACAGAACTTCAAGGAAATATGAAAGGCCAGAACGTGCTGGATTGGAAGATAAACTTATTTATATTCCAGTCTCTCTAACTGGCATAATGTCCTCAAAGTAAGAAATAGCTTCGGGATGTAGTAGGTTGTTGGCAAAGTTATGATGCATTTCTCCATGTGTTTCTATGCAAAAGTGCATCACAACGTTGCAGACAACCTACCAGAGCACACGGAGTACAAGACTATTACACTCTTTATTAAAGCCCTTTGAACAATTTACGTTATGCATGCTGGACTTGCTTGCTAGGCAAAAGAGCCTCTCAAAATCTTAAAGGCATTATTCCAGGGCCAGACAGCTAGATCCCACATGGCTGACTGTGCAGATTTGAGTCCCAGGCCCAGCGGCTTGAAAAACATGCCAGGAGCATGTGCATGTGTGCCCCAAAGCCTGAGAGGAGAATGGAGGAAAGAGAGTGCAGAGCGGCTGTTGCTTCTGGGAGAGGCTTTCTCACTTTCCCGTTCTTTCTTTGTCTCTCTATCTCCCTGTGTCTCTCTGGTGAGTACATGCCTCTATAGCAAAGAAAGAGCAAAGGTACTGTCCTGACATGATGTGCAAAGTAGAGAGAACCTGTCTGAGAGAGAATTACTGGAACTGATTTGCCTTGTGGAATGACCTATCACCCGAGGCACAGAAAGCCCACAGAGTTTTCAAGAGAACTGTGTTTACTTAGACTAAAAGGATCAAAGATGATGCAAAATAAAAGAGGCCTTTCGCCCCTTCCTTTCTATGGGCTAAGAATTTGCCGAGAAAACCACTCTGCTGTAAATAGGATCATTTTTAATGGAAAAAAAAAAAAAGTGGGATCAGAGGGCAGAGGAAAGATCCAGAAGGGGAAAAATGGAAAGGTGAAAAGAACCATGGGTTCAGGAGCTACTTCTGGCCTCTAATCAAGGAACAATCTCTACTGTGGGAAGCTGAACTAGAACCATGTACCGGCTGGAGGTGAGAGTTGCTGTGGACCAGTACTCCCACGAGTTTCTTATGTTTTCCTTTTGACCGGGAGTGTCTATAGCCGATATTCTCTTTCAACAGTGTTTCTTATCCATGTGGGAGGAGATAATGCCATGTTAGCTCACATGATCCTGGATCAAAATGAGCAAGACTGGGGAACCAGCAGTTAGCGTAATGGCTATGTCGCTGGACTCCCACGTAGTCGACCGCAGTTCGCGTCCCGGACCCGGTGGCTTGAAACTCACGCCGGGCGCGTGTGCGTGCGTGCCCAAGATCCCGAGAGGAGAATGGAGGAGAAGGGATTGCGGCGTGACCATCCCCCCTGGGGGGTGATTTCTCGCTTTCTGTCTCTATGTCTCTCTCTGTCTGGCGAGCGCACACGCCCTACAGTGAAAATCTCTAAAAAAAACAAAAAAAAAGAGCAAGACTGGAAAAGATGTTCAATACTCGAGAAACTACATCCAAACTGTCTCAGAAATACCTAGACCAGACTTGTAGGGTCAGATCATGAACTTCAAGCCTGATGATGTGGTTGAGTAAAAACGTTGAAGTCTGAAGGGGATGGTGAGTCTATTTTGCACGTATAAAGACTATGGATTATTTTGGCTTAAATTGACTGTGGCAGATTGTTTCCAAAGCTAGCTGAAGTAATTCATTATATCCTTTATTTTTAAAGTTTATTTATGATAAAAGGAATGCCCACACACACAAGAAAGAAAGAGAGGCACTCTCGATAGGGCCTTGCAATCCCCTTCTCCAGCTCGCCATTGCATCAGGATCTTAGAAACATATGCACCCCTGGCAAGTTGCAGGTGGGCCAGACTGGGATTCTAACCCATGACTGACCACGTGGCTCCCAGCACTGCAGCTCAGTGTGCTACTGCCTGTACTGTTGAGGCTGGGCCAGTTCCTTACATCCTGCAAGTTTTCATTTCCACAGCCCTCTTTCTATTTCGAGGCAGAGTCTTCCCCTCTCCCCAGTCTGGAAGGACCCTCTCACTTGCCGTGACTTGGTTTGATCAATAAAATGTGGCAGAAGGAGTGCTGTGCAGTTTCTGAAGCCTGGCATACCTTGCAATTTCCATCTTTAATCTTCTGAAATATTTTCCTGAGATGCCTAGGATGAAAGAAAACACACAGAGAAAAACCAGCACCAGCTCTAGCTGACAGGTGTAGGAATAGGGCCATGTTGGGTACCCAGCCCAGCCACACTGGAGGGTGAGTGCAACCTGGCGAGTGAGCCTGGATAAAGCTAGCCAATTTACGAAAATGTGAAAAAGTGATAAATTATTGTTTAAAACAGCTATGTTTTTGTGGACCCTAATATAAAACAATAGATAAATAAAGCAGAGATTGACTTCATGATCCAAAATCTTCTGCCAAAGAAAACTTCCAGCATGGATAGTTTTACAAGTAAATTCTCTAGTATTTATGAAAGAAATAACACTGTTCTACGTGAACACGTTCTAAAATAGAGTTGACTTTCTAAAACAGAGTTGGAAGAAACACTTCACCTCTAATTTTATGAGAGCAACAAACTGTGATGTCAATAATGAACAAATGTATTTATTACAAGGAAATTATCCTTTATCCTCCCTATCCTTTATGAATATAGGTGAAAATATCCCTAAGAAAAGTATTGGAAAATTGAATTAAGCAATATGTAAACAGGAAATATATCAATGCCAAGTGAGTTTAATTAAAAGAATGTGTGGTAGGTCTAATGATAATTGACCAATAATTTATAATCTTTATAGAATAAAGGGGAAAATATGATTGTTTCAATAGATGCATACAAATTAAAAAATTCAATGCCCATGTATGATAATAAATACTCCAAAAAATAAACATAAAAAAGAGTTTCCTCTGATTAAGAGCATCTATGAAAATCCTATAGTTAATAGAATGCTTTCTCTCTAAGATCCAAAACAAGGCAAGGATTCTTGTTCTTATCTCCTCCTTTCAGTACTGTAGTTGAGGCCCTAGCTGGTAGGGGTCCATAAACATAAGTAAAAGGGAACCAGCAGTTAGCGTAATGGCTATGTCCTTGGACTCCCACGTAGTCGACCGTGGTTCACGTCCCAGACCCCGTGGCTTAAACTTACGCCAGGCGCGTGTGCGTGCATGCCCATGATCCTGAGAGGAGAATGGAGGAGAAGGGATTGCGGCGTGGCCATCTGCCCTGGGTGGTGATTTCTCACTTTCTGTCTCTCTGTCTCTGTCTGTCTGGTGAGCGCACGCGCCCTATGGCAAAAAACTCTCGGAAAAAAAAATAAGTAAAAGATTTAGGGACTGGAAATGAATATATATTAATTGAATGATTTACATCTTTATTTTAAAATAACATAGCTGTTTACATGGAAATTTCCAGAGAATCCTACATCCAAAGAGAATTTTTAAAGCTAAGAAACAGGCCGTTTATGACCCAGCACATGGCCTGATGGTTAAGGCAGCTGGATCCCACATTGCCGACTGTGTGGTTTGAGTCCCACACCTGGTGGCTTGAAAACAATGCTGAGCACATGTGTATGCATGCCAAAATCCCAGAAGGAAGAACTGGAGAAGGGATGTTGGTGTGACAAATTCCCACAGGGATCTTTTCTCTTTCACTCTCTCTGTCTATCTCTGTCTCTCTTTGGTAAGCATGTGTACCCTCTGCCAAATTACTTTAAAATAATTATTTATTTAATTGTATTTATTACTATTTTAAAATCTGCTACATATGTTCACCAGAGAGAGAAAGAGAAAGAAAATGAGAAAGCAAGCTGCCAGGTCCGGGACTTGAACTGCAGTTGGTCAGGTGGAAGTCCAGTCCAGTACTTTAACCACCACACCACTTCTGCCAATTTTCTTTTTATTCTGCCTGCTCATGAATCATAAATGTATGGTAAAACTAATTAGTGAAAGTTTAATGTGGAAGTGGATACTGAGTTCATTTCGAAATATTTCTTATTACGAATCACTTAGTATTTGAAAGGAGAAAAAGAAATGGAGACCCCTCAGGGATATCGTTTTGATGGTGGGATCAAAGTTAATATTGTCGATGATGAAACATGTAAGTGAATATCACCAATTACATGCCTCTTGATCTGAGGACAAATATCACTCAAATTGTATCTTTGTCTAAGATTCATAAACTAAATCTAACCATGAAGACATTTTTAAAAAATGCTTATAAATTAAGGGTCCTTCTTAAAACTGACCTTTATTTTCCAAAAATGCCAAGATCTTAAAGACTGTGGAACTAGATTTATGACAACTAAATGAAATAAATAGCTTAGATTGGGTTTTGAATAAGAGGAAAAATTGATTTGGAGGTCATAAAATTTGAACATAAGCTGTATAGTAAATAGCATAAATGTCTTGCTACATTTCCTGAATTTGAGCAGCATACAGTGGTTTGGAAAGAGACATTGGCATCTCTGAGCTATCTGGGCTCATGCTGGGTTTCTATTCTGACTTTCCCCATCAATGCATTTTTCTCCTGTTCTTTAAGTTCCTTCTCAACTTCTGTTTCATCTCTGCATCTTTTGTCAGGGTCTCAGTCCACATTCAGGTCTCCCTTCTCAGAACTGCTACAGTATTTATAAAAAGCAATACCCTACTGTATTGGCTGACAAGTTAAGGAAGTGGAAGCCAAGCATATAAACAGACTAAAGAGAGGTTTGGTACCTGGGCCTTCCATTTTTTTTCTCCAGTTTTTGCTATAGGGCGCATGTGCTCGCCAGACAGACAGAGAGAGACAGAGAGACAGAAAGCAAGAAATCACCCCCCAGGGGGGATGGCCACGCCGCAATCCCTTCTCCTCCGTTCTCCTCTCGGGATCTTGGGCATGCATGCACATGCACCCGGTGTGAGTTTAAGCCACCGGGTCTGAGACGCGAACCACGGTCGACTGCATGGGAGCCCACCGACATAGCCATTACGCTAACTACTGGTCCCTCTATTCTTTTTTAAAGAGAAAAAATTTTGCTATAGGGCATGTGCACTTGCCAGAGAGAGAGAGAGAGAAAGGGAGAAATCATACCCTCCCCCAAGGGGTGGGGTGGGGATGGCCATGCTGCAATCCCTTCTTTCCATTCTCCTCCTGGAATTCTGGGCATGCACACACAAGCACCTGGCATGAGTTTAAAGCCTCTGGGTCCAGGTCTCAAACCACAGTTGGCCGCCATATGCGAGTTCAGCACCTAAACCACTATACCACCTGCTGGCCCCTGGGCCTTCTATTTAATGAAATGCATTTGACTTGTTTCACCCTTTTTTTCTCTGCTGACCCCCAATCTCTGAAAAAACAACTGATGGTAAGATACATGCAGACTTCAAGCTGCAATCTATATTATACTCAGACTTACTGAGCATCTAACTAGGTCTCCTATAACCAGTTGGTACTGCTCTTTAAGACTTTGATGAAGACAATACCAGAAATAAATCAGATATACAATATTTTCATTGAAGGCACAGAACACCTTCATAGCAGTGAACAGTGAATGACACCAAGGTGTGTGTCTCTGCTCAAAGCAAACAGGTTATTCAGAAAATTGCTCCTACTTTATATTGTGAACAAATTGCCCAATCTTCATCCTTTTTTTTTTTTTTTTTTTGAGAGGTTTTTGCTACAGGGCACGTGCACTAGCCAGAAAGACAGAGAGAAAGAGAGAGACAGAAAGTGAGAAATCACCCCCCAGGGGGGATGGCCACGCCGCAATCCCTTCTCCTCCATTCTCCTCTCGGTATCTCAGGCATGCAGACCCATGTACCCGGCGTGAGTTTAAGCGACTGGGTCCGGGACTCCAACTGCGGTCGACTGCATGGAAGTCCGGCAACGAAGACATTACACCATCTGCAGGTCCTCATCCCATTGTTTTCCAGGAGACAAAAATTATCAAAGAATTATAGTGTTACATCTTTTCTTTCAAAGCTCATTTTTTCATGACTTCTGATAGAGATAGGTATCCATAGGGCGCATGTGCTCGCCAGACAGACAGAGAGAGACAGAGAGACAGAAAGCAAGAAATCACCCCCCAGGGGGGATGGCCACGCCGCAATCCCTTCTCCTCCGTTCTCCTCTCGGGATCTTGGGCATGCATGCACATGCACCCGGTGTGAGTTTAAGCCACCGGGTCTGAGACGCGAACCACGGTCGACTGCATGGGAGCCCAACGACATAGCCATTACGCTAACTACTGGTCCCTCTATTCTTTTTTAAAGAGAAAAAATTTTGCTATAGGGCATGTGCACTTGCCAGAGAGAGAGAGAGAGAAAGGGAGAAATCATACCCTCCCCCAAGGGGTGGGGTGGGGATGGCCATGCTGCAATCCCTTCTTTCCATTCTCCTCCTGGAATTCTGGGCATGCACACACAAGCACCTGGCATGAGTTTAAAGCCTCTGGGTCCAGGTCTCAAACCACAGTTGGCCGCCATATGCGAGTTCAGCACCTAAACCACTATACCACCTGCTGGCCCCTGGGCCTTCTATTTAATGAAATGCATTTGACTTGTTTCACCCTTTTTTTCTCTGCTGACCCCCAATCTCTGAAAAAACAACTGATGGTAAGATACATGCAGACTTCAAGCTGCAATCTATATTATACTCAGACTTACTGAGCATCTAACTAGGTCTCCTATAACCAGTTGGTACTGCTCTTTAAGACTTTGATGAAGACAATACCAGAAATAAATCAGATATACAATATTTTCATTGAAGGCACAGAACACCTTCATAGCAGTGAACAGTGAATGACACCAAGGTGTGTGTCTCTGCTCAAAGCAAACAGGTTATTCAGAAAATTGCTCCTACTTTATATTGTGAACAAATTGCCCAATCTTCATCCTTTTTTTTTTTTTTTTTTTGAGAGGTTTTTGCTACAGGGCACGTGCACTAGCCAGAAAGACAGAGAGAAAGAGAGAGACAGAAAGTGAGAAATCACCCCCCAGGGGGGATGGCCACGCCGCAATCCCTTCTCCTCCATTCTCCTCTCGGTATCTCAGGCATGCAGACCCATGTACCCGGCGTGAGTTTAAGCGACTGGGTCCGGGACTCCAACTGCGGTCGACTGCATGGAAGTCCGGCAACGAAGACATTACACCATCTGCAGGTCCTCATCCCATTGTTTTCCAGGAGACAAAAATTATCAAAGAATTATAGTGTTACATCTTTTCTTTCAAAGCTCATTTTTTCATGACTTCTGATAGAGATAGGTATCCCCAATAGGGTCTTCATGTCACGATCCTCCCCCAGCCTCAGCCAGCCGGGTCATAGACATGTGCACACACACCCACTGTGACCAGGGAGGTCCTGGAACCTTCCCCATGGAGGTCTAGTTGCACTATTGCTGCACCAGCACCTGGTCCTTACAGTATTAGATCTTAAGTGACCATCTAGTCCACACCCCCTGCCCTGTTTTTATAGAAAACTGAACCAAACAACTGGAGGCCTGGTGAGAGTAACTCAACCACCCAAAGGGCATGTAATTAGAGGAAAATATGACCCTAGAGTTCAGGCCTCATAACTTCTGTTTTTTCCCCATCTGCATCAGCCTCTTTGCGTTTGACCTTAATTATGAAAACTGCGTGTGCTAGGCTGTAGTAACGGTTGTCGCTGTGGAAGTACTCTGCTCCTGCACACGCAGTAACAACAGGAAAGGCGTGAGGCCTGGTGTTACTCAAGTGTTTTAAATGACGCGCCAGCTCTAACTCTGAGGAGAAGAAAGCTTCCCGTTCAGCCTCGTTTTGTTTTACCATTTGTTTCTTTCCAGTGTGCCAGGTAACGGAGCCCTAATAAGCATCAGTGGTCCCAGGGACTCTGGGAGAAGGCGTGGACAAAAGGAAACTACCAAATAAGTTCAGTTTATTCCCCGTCACACAAAACACATTCCTCCAGGCTTAGTGTAGCCTCGTTCATAACATGGGACTAAAATAGACCCCATGCTTATTTCTGGAACGTTGTTTGGATTACTATTGTTAAAGTTATTGTTAAATTCTCCAGGCAAAGTGTTTTTTTCTGAGATTATATTTGGAGATCACAAAGCTGAGGTTGACCTGGAGATTCTCCTACAAAACCTCCTCTCCTCCTCGTCCCCCAGCACGAACGCAAGCTCTTTTACCGCACACACGCGTCAGCCAGCCAACCGTCACCACTGTGCCTCTTGCAGGTAAAATGGAAATAATTATAGTAACCATTTCAGTGATCCCACAGGTTTTGCACAACTCTAAGTACATAAAGACATCTGAAGGCTTATTACAATTTTTTAAACACTGAGCACAGTGTTATTATGGTTGTTAGTGTCCCCTAAGAGTATCTTCAGTACTACCTGTTAATATATAATATTAAAAAGAGAGAAAAGGATTGGGAAGATTTTCCTAAAATGATATCTGTATGCGTTTGTCTTTCTGGTCTACCAAGGCTGACCTGCATGCAGTTTCTCTCTCTGCCCCTCCACCTCCATCTACTGTGTTAGAGAATTATTCATGACGTGATTTTGTCAGTGAAACAAATGCCAATCACATGTATGAAGTCCATTTAAGATACAAAATTTCCATCTTAAAATCAATAATGGGAAAAAATAACTACAAATGGGGT
This sequence comes from Tupaia belangeri chinensis, assembly GCF_000334495.1. Lineage (NCBI taxonomy): Eukaryota > Metazoa > Chordata > Mammalia > Scandentia > Tupaiidae > Tupaia > Tupaia belangeri. The sequence continues at coordinate 2,256,541 of NW_006159530.1, read as the reverse complement.
CACATTTCTTGTGATACATGAGTCTCTACATATGCTTTT
>NW_006159530.1:2253610-2256465 GCF_000334495.1 Tupaia belangeri chinensis | reverse complement strand
TGGAATTCTTACGACTGTTATGTGGCAAAGAGAAGCTTGTCTACAAATAATCAGAAAACTGTGTTTAAAAGACTCTATTCTGGGGGCCAGTAGGTGGCATGATGGGTAGGGCAGTTGGATCTCGTGTGTCTGACTATACGGTTCAAGTCCCGGATATGGTAGCTTGAAAAACACAATGAGTATATGTGTATATGTGCCGAAGATACAGAGAGGAGAATGGAGGAGAAAGGATTGTGGCATAGCACCCTTCCTATGTGGATTAGCTTTGTAGAGCATTGGTCACTGCTATGCCACCATCCAACCCCCTGATAAAAATTTGTTAATGACCTACTAAGAACTCAGTATCTGGAAGATGTTGGAAATTCAGCAATGAACAAAAGAAATTAGAATCTCCACCCTTCTGGAACTCAGATGCTGTTAGAGAAATCAGACAATAAAGGAAGAAGAGGATGTCTGTAAAATCATAAGGAATGTGTCTCTGAAAAGATAACATTTGGGTAACAGTCTGGGTGAGATAAAGGAGAAAGCCATGCAGGTATCTGGGAGAACATTTCGACAGAGGGACTGCAGGGACAAATGCCTGAACAGCAAGGAGGCTAGAGTGGTTAGGACAGGCTGTTTTGAGCAGGCATGTGGCCATACTGTGACTTAACTCTTTTTGGTGGCAGTATCAAGAATAGACTAAATGGGCAATAGCAGATGGTGTAATGGGTAGTCACTGGACTCCCATGTAGTTGACCCCAGTTTGAGTCCCAGACCCAGCGGCTTAAAACTGATGCTGGGAATGTGCACATGCATACCCAAGCTCCTGAGAGGAGAATGGAGAAGAAGAGATTGCTGTGTAGCCATCCCCCCCTGGGGGGTGATTTCTTGCTTTTTCTCTTTCTGTCTCTCTCTGTTTCTCTGGTGAGCACACATGTCCTATAGCAAAAAAATCTCTCAAAAAAATAAAAAAAGAATGAAAGGAGGGAAGGAAGGAAGGAAGGAAGGAAGGAAGAAAGAAAGAAAGAAAGAAAAGAAAAGAATAGCAGGTAGTGTGGTGGTCAAGGCACTGAATCGCATATGGACTACTCTGCAGTTTAAATCTCAGACCCAGCAGCTTTAAAAAACAAAACAAAACAAAACAAAACCCAAAACACCAGGTACATGTGCCTGTGTGCCCAAAATCGCAAGAGGACAATGAAGGAGAAGAAATTGTTGTGTAGTCCTGTCTCCTGGAGGGTGGTTTCTCACTTTCCTTCTCTCTCTCTTTCACTCTCTCTCTGTATCTCTTTCTCTCAGTCTCTTTCTGACAAGCACATGTGTCCTATGGCAAATATTTTTTAAACATATATAAAAATTAAAAAATAATAGACGAGGAGCCAGCAGGTGGTGTGGTGGTTAAGGGTGTTGGACTCTCATATGGCCTACTGCAGTCTGAGTCCTTGACCTGGTGGCTTTCTTTTCTTTTTTTTTCTTTCTTTCTCTCTTTCTTTCTCACTCTGTCCCTCTCTGGTCAAATTAAAATAAATAAATAAATAATTTTTTAAAAAGGTAGCTTTAAAAGGAAAATAGAAAGAATAGATAAAAAGTGACAAGTGTGTAGGCATAGATTCCAATTTGGAAGCTAAATCATTAACCCGAATGTGAAAGCTGGTGTGATCCTGGCTGCTAGCAGTGGACAGAGTGCGAGTGGATTCTTCTGATCATCACTTACATGACTGTCACTTCTGCTGTCTTGTTATGCCACTGAAATAAATGCCTACTATTTAAAATGATGATTTTACAAATCTGAAGTAGAGCTTTTAAATGTACATAGTGAGCAATTTTTATAGCAATTAACAATTCTTTATATCAAGTCCTTTTAAAAAAATTACATGCGATTTTATACCTCCTAACTGGATTCTGATCAAATCAGAAATTGTAACCAATACTGTCCCAGGAAATATTTGACATAGTTTTGGTGCTTATGTGGGCTTCATCTCAGGGTGAGATTCAGGCCTTGAGAAAGGGGTGCTAGTAATTTATAATGCAATAGTATCACATTTAGTTAAATTATGTGTAATTGATTGGATTGAATGAATTAATTGGGTTGATGCGCCTATGAAAGCAAGTGCCTCCGGGTACCAAATATCTCCTTCATTTAACCCTGTGGCACTTATGTGAGCAATGACTCCTACGAGGACTCTGGCATGAAATGGATTTGTAGGTGGGTGCATGGGTGGGTGGGTTGGTGTATCAAAGCACTTAAGAAAATAAAATTTTAAAAAATGGAAAAGTATCTGTTGATGACCATGTATATGGTAATTTCTTAGACTGAACTAACATACAGGGGTATTCATACTGGGGAAATTCATTCTCAGTGTAAAGATACACAGTGATTGAGGGGTTAGCAGGTGATGTGGTGGTTAAGGCACTGGACTCCCACAGGGTTGACCATGGTTCAAGTCCTAGATCCAGTGGCTTGAAAATCGTGTTAGGCACATATGTGTGCTTGCCCAAAATTCCAAGAGGAAAATGGAGGAGAAGGGAATGTGGCATGGTTATCCCCCCAGAGAGTGATTTCTGACTTTTCCTCTCACTGTGTATTTCTGTCTGTCTCCTTTCTGGTGAGCACATGTGCCCTATGGTAAAAATCTTAAAAAAAAAAAAAAAAGATGTATACTAATTGAATGTAAAAAATAAGAAACAGGTGTGTTTTTTAAAAAAGAAAATAAGATAAACTCAAGTTTTCAAACACTAAGCTCAAGTCATTGTTGGAGAGTTGTAAGAGAAGGTCTAATTTTGTAGCCATAAGGTCAATATTGTCAAATATCAAATACAAGTTTTAATTATTTACATTGTAGGAAAATCATAGCTTCCCCAAATGTCTCATT